>NW_011494814.1:1010788-1014014 GCF_000754665.1 Bison bison bison | reverse complement strand
TTCCTGACCTGCATACAGATTTCTCAAGAGGCAGGTCAGGTGGTCTGGTATTCCCATCTCTTTCAGAATTTTCCACGGTTTATTGTGATCCACACAGTCAAAGGCTTTGGCATAGTCAATAAAGCAGAAATAGATGTTTTTCTGGAACTCTCTTGCTTTTTCAATGATCCAGCGGATGTTGGCAATTTGATCTCTGGTTCCTCTGCCTTTACTAAAAGCAGCTTGAACATCTGGAAGTTCACAGTTCACATATTGCTGAAGCCTGGCTTGGAGAATGTTGAGCATTACTTTACTAGCGTGTGAGATGAGTGCAATTATGTGTTAGTTTGAACATTCTTTGGCATTGCCTTTCTTTGGGATTGGAATGAAAACTGCCCTTTTCCAGTCCTGTGGCCACTGCTGAGTTTTCCAAATTTGCTGGCATATTGAGTGCAGCACTTTAACATCATCAGTGATATTGGCCTCTAATTTCTTTTTTTCATGTTATCTTTGGTTGGTATAAGGGTGATGGCGGCCTCATAAAATGAGTTTGGAAGTATTCCTTCCTGCAATTTTTTGGCAGAATTTCAGAAGAATAGGTATTAACTCTTCTGTAAATATCTGAAGAAGAGCCTTGCAGGGTAGAACATTCTAAGTTGTAGATTTCCCCTTTCATCACTTTTAATATATTGTGCCACTCTCTTCTGGCCTGCAAAGTTACTGCTAAAAAATCAGCTAATAACCTTATGAGGATTCCCTTATATGTTATTTGTTGTTTTTCCTTTGCTGATTTCAGTATCTTTCTTTGTATCTATTTGTTGTTGGTTTGATTAATATGCGTCTCAGTGTGTTTCTCCTTGAGTTTATCCTGTATGGGACTCTGCACTTCCTGTATTTGGGTGACTGTTTTCCCATGTTAGGGAAGTTTTCCACTTCAAATATTTTCTCAGGACCTTTCCCTTTCTCTTCTTCTTCTGGGACCTCTATAATGCAAATGTTGGTATGTTTAATGTTGTCCCAAAGGTCTCTGAGACTGTCCTCACTATTTTCCCCCCTCACATTTTTTTCTTTCTTTTTTCTTTATATTGTTTGGTCACAGTGATTTCCACCACTCTGACTTTCAATTCACTTCTTTCTTATGCCTCAGTTATTCTGCTATTGATCCCTTCTAGTGTACTTTTCATTTCAGTTATCACGTTGTTCATCTCTGTTCTTTAAATCTTCTCTGTTAAATATTTCTGGTATCTTCTTGATCTCTGCCTCCATTTTTTTTTCTGAGACTTTGGATTCTCCATTGTCATTACTCTGAACTCTTTTTCAGGTAGATTGCCTACCTTTTCTTCATTTAGTTGTTCTTTTGGGCTTTTAAAAATCTTGTTCCTTAGTCTGCAGCATATTTCTCTGTCATCTCATTTTGTCTAAATTTCTGTGTTGTGGTCTCCTTTCTGCAGGCTGCGGGATCATAGTTCCTCTTATTCTGGTGTCTGCCCCCTGGTGGGTGAGTTTGGACCAGGAGTTTGTGTAGACTTTCTGGTTGGAGGGATTGGTGCTTGCCTCTGGTGGGCGGGACTGGGTCTTGTCCCTCTGATGAGCAAGGCTGTGTCATGAGATGTGTTTTGAAGTGGCTGTGAGCTCTGTATGACTTTAGGCAGCCTGTCTTCAGATGGCTGGGGCTATGTGCCTATCTTGTTTCTTTAGCCTAAGACTTTCAGCACTGAAGCCTACAGGTTGTGAGGTAGGGCCGGGTATTGGTGCTGAAGTAGGGACTTCTGGGAAAGCTCATACCAATAAATATGAGCTCATACCAATAAAATACCTTGGGCTTCCACTACTGGTGTCCTTACCTCCACAGTGAGCTACAGTCAACCTTTGCCTCCTCAGGAGACCCTCCAAGACCGCTGGGGAGGTCTAGCCTAGCTTCCTATGGAGATAATGCTTTTTGCTGGGATCCAGTGCACATGTGTACAAGAGACCTTGTATGCCCTCTTCAGGAGTTGAGTCTCTCTTTCTCTCAGATACTTTCCTTTGGAGCTACTGCACTAGGCCCCTCTGGCCTTCCAGGTTCAATATTCTGGGGGTTCTTCCACCAATGCCCTACCCTCAGACTGTCTTGGAGGACTATTTCTATGTGGAAATGTCCCTGTGTAGCTTCCATGCATTTAACATTTTGGTGCCAGGGCTGTTTTTAGTATGGCTGTCTGCCACCTCTTTCCTCAGTGTATGTTGGCTGTTATCCCCTTGATAGGAGGTGTGACTGATGTTATGGCAACAAGAGCCTACACTTGATATTGAGCAGGATATCTGTTCTGTGGTTGTCACTTCCTTGTCAAAGTGGGGTCTGCTGTTGGAATAGAGGCCCCCAGATCTGTTTCTTAGCTATATTTCTGATCTGCGGTGTGAGGCAGGCAGGATTGGGGCTCTCCCACTGGGGGAGAAGCCACTGAGTGTTCCTCCCCGGGAATTGTTCACCTATGGACATCCTCTGTTGTGTTCCCTTTCACTCACTGTGCAGGCTCACAAATTACACTGTTGTTGGCACTGCTCTCAGCCCCACTTTAAATGTGGGTATGCTGGAAATTGGCCTAGGTATCTTTCAGGCATTGTTTCCCCCAGGCCACCAGTGTAGATCTACTGCAGTCAGGCCCCAGGATTGAGTAATCATGGAACTGGACTGAATGTGGGCACTCTTGAATTGGCAGGAGGGTTCTTTACCACTGAGCCACCAGGGGAGCCCCGTTTCCTACCTTAGTTGAAATTAATATCACTGACCTCCAGCTTTTACCTAAGCTACATTCCTGTCTCCTTTACTCCACTGCATTATCCCCAGTTCAAGTGCTCATCACCAGGCCACTTTCTTTTGGTACAGTTTTCTAAACTAGTCCTTAGCTCCCGTATCTCTTCCCACTAATCTACCCTCCACAATCTTGTAGATTTTATCTTTTTTGTATTTGATATGTTCATGCCACAATCTTGCTAAAATAGAAGTATCTTTGGTGACTGTGAAAAATAAGGTGAAATCTGAGTTCTGTGGCTTGGTCTTCAAGGTCTTTAACATCTGGCATCTGCCTACCTTCAGTTCACTTCAGTCGCTCAGTCGTGTCCAACTCTTTGCAAACCCATGAATCGCAGCATACCAGGCCTCCTTGTCCATCACCAACTCCCGGAGTTCACTCAGACTCATGTCTATCGAGTCAGTGATGCCATCCAACCATCTCATCCTCTGTCATCCCCTTCTCCTCCTGTCTCT
>NW_011494814.1:985134-1010688 GCF_000754665.1 Bison bison bison | reverse complement strand
AGCCTTTAGAATGGACTGGTTGGATCTCCTTGCAATCCAAGGGACTCTCAAGAGTCTTCTCCAACACCACAGTTCAAAAGCATCAATTCTTCAGGGCTCAACTTTCTTCACAGTCCAACTCTCACATCCATACAGGACCACAGGAAAAACCATAGCCTTGACTAGACGGACCTTTGTTGGCAAAGTAATGTCTCTGCTTTTGAATATGCTACCTAGGTTGGTCATAACTTTCCTTCCAAGGAGTAAGTGTCTTTTAATTTCATGGCTGCAGTCACCATCTGCAGTGATTTTGGAGCCTAGAAAAATAAAGTCTGACACTGTTTCCACCTTGCATGTTGTTGTTTAGTCACTAAGTCGTGTCTGACTCTTTGGCAACCTCATGGACTATAGCCTGCCCAGGCTTCTCTGACCATGGGATTTCCCTAGCAAGAATATTGGAGTGGGTTGCCATTTCCTTCTCCAGGGGATCTTCCCGACCCAGGGATCAAACCCGAATCTCCGGCGTTGGCACACCTGAGTGTAATTTCTTGTTGCTCATTTTGCTTTGTTGCTTCACCTCCGTGTCCCACTGCGCACCGTCTGCTCTGTAACCACATTCCATTCCCTGCGTGAAACGTACATGCTCGCTTTCACCTACTAGAAAATGCTGACCCAGAATGACCTTTCTTCCTACTCCTGTTAAATTCCTACTGCTTTCCTCATCTACTAAGCTTTTCATCTTACCTTTTATTTTCCCAGGCCACCTTCACCTTCTCACCCCTGCTTTTACCTCAATCCTCACACAGTTCTACTACAGCACTTCTCACATGGTACCCTAGTCTTTTGTTTATGCCTCTATCTTCCCTGCTTTTTAAAACATTAATTCATTTATTTTAAGTTAAGGCTAATTACTTTACAATATTGTAGTGGTTTTTGCCATACATTGACATGAATCAGCCATGGGTCCCCCATCCTGAAACCTCCTCCCACCTCCCTCCCCATCCCATCCCTCAGGGTCATCCCAGTGCACTAGCCCTGAGCGCCCTGTCTCATGCATCGAACCTGGACTGGCGATCTATTTCACATATGATATATACATGTTTCAATGCTATTCTCTCAAATCATCCCACCCTCACCTTCTCCCACAGAGTCCAAAATCTGTTCTTTACATCTGTGTCTCTTGCTGTCTCACATATAGGGTCATCATTACCATCTTTCTAAATTCCATAGGGTTCAGGATGGGGAACACAGGTATACCTGTGGCGGATTCATTTTGATATTTGGCAAAACTAATACAACATTGTAAAGTTTAAAAATAAAATAAAAAAAAATTCCATATATATGCCTTAATATACTGTATTGGTGTTTTTCTTTCTGACTTACTTCACTCTGTATAATAGGTTCCAGTTTCATCTACCTCATTAGAACTGATTCAAATACATTCTTTTTAATAGCTGAGTAGTATTCCATTGTGTATATGTACCACAGCTTTCTTACCTATTCGTCTGCTGATGGACATCTAGGTTGCTTCCGTGTTCTAGCTATTGTAAACAGTGAAGCTCCCCAAGCACCAGGGTTGGGTTTATACATCTCCACATCTCCAGTGCTAAATGAACATGGGTGCTCAGCAAATATTACTTGAGTGTACAAATGAAGTTATTGAATCTGAGGAGATAAAAAATCAGACTTTCCTTTGTTGCAAAATACCAAGATACAACTCTCCCTCTTTGTCATTAATATGCGAGTTTCATCCCTTTGCTTTTCTCATAATCAGTATTTTGTTAACTAGGATTTGCAAGGATATGTACACTGTGAGTGCCTCTACTTGCAGTTATGACATCCTGAACCTGAAGATTTGCATGGGACTTCTTGAGGCTTTAAACTGAATAGTATAGATGAACTTTGTAAAATCAAATTTATTAAAAAAATAAGAGCCTAGAGAGTTGCCAGGTGGAGGGTATATAACAGAGTGCACTTTCTTCATTGCCCTCTTCAGATGTAGTCTGCTCTTCTGTTCCCAGTTTACAGTGTGTAAATCTGATCTGCTAAGCTGATTACGTGATGGTGAGCCTGGATTGAGCATAATGTTGCTTTTAGAGAAATTTGGAAAATATTAAAAAAACTGACATATGAAAGAAATCCAAATACATTTTAAAATTAAAATACTATAACACTAGGTAAAACAAACAACCTACAAATAAATCTTTAAAATAGAAAGCCCCAGATTGTTTATAAGCCCTTATCTAGAAAACAAAAGATTATAAAAGAATCAATTACTCATAAATGTAGAAATGCTTCACCTTTTCCTTAAGGTATTTTATGTGGACACAATCATCCCTCAAAAATTCAGCTTCTAATGTAACCTTTAAAACTTAAGAATGCTGATTTTTTAAAAAATGCTGCTATGAGAATACATTATCACAATGAGATAGGGGCACCATCAAGACAGAAGAGTCTCCCTGAACATCTTTACAATAATTAAGTAAATAACAATGCACTGAAAAAATTTCATTTGAATTTTCCAAGATGGTTTCTCCTCTCACAACATTCCAGATTTTTAACAAGTTCAAAACAAGTTTTTAAAGAAAGAGAAATGTGCTGGACAAAGAAAAGGTACATTTTCAGGCAAGTCACAAAAGGAAAAATTAATAAGGATTAGACATTTCTCACACTTTGCTCAAAAGTGCATACTTTGATATTGTTCTCACTTAAGTAATGCTAAATTACAGTATGAAGCCCACGTTACTAACCGCTCTTCAATAGCCACATTATCCAGGATTACTGGCATTAAATACTAAATTAGCAGTAGCTGTTATTGTTTATAAATTAGTTTTCTTCTCTTTCTGTGAGTTCTACGAATTACACTGTATAATCTCCTTTTTCTCAAAGGACATAGGGTGTCACAGTGAAAATAATTGTGGCCTAGAAATGGAAGCCTTAGAGTCAACCTGTGATTTGCCACCAAGTGGTTCCGTGACCTTAGAAGAGTCATTCAAATTTTGCTGACTGTCTTTTAAAGGTGTTGGATTGGAACTGGACTTTGCGTGAGGTCGTTTCTAATTCTAACATTAAATGACCCTTCTTAGGTCCATACTAAAGAGGATTATGCCTTAAAACACAACACAGTTCTCTCCTTTCTCTACCATTTTTGTATTAAGTCTCTTCTAGTTGAAAGTGGAGAAGGCAATGGCACCCCACTCCAGTACTCTTGCCTGGAAAATCCCATGGACGGAGGAGCCTGGTAGGCTGCAGTCCATGCTAAGGGTCGGACACGACCGAGTGACTTCACTTTCACTTTTCGCTTTCATGCATTGGAGAAGGAAATGGCAACCCACTCCAGTGTTCTTGCCTGGAGAATCCCAGGGACGGGGGAGCCTGGTGGGCTGCCGTCTATGGGGTCGCACAGAGTCAGACATGACTGAAGCGACTTAGCAGTAGCAGCAGCAGCAGTTGAAAGTGACTAAACCCATCTCAAACAGCCCCAAACCAAAGAAATACTTTATTGGCTCATAACTGAAAAGCCTACGAGGGGATGTAGGTCTCAAAGTCTGGAGCGATCCAAGAGCTCCAAATGTGTCATCAAGATTCAGTTTCTCAAACTCTTTTTTCTCTGCTCCGCTTTCCTTTGCCTTGGCTCCCCTCTTAGGCAGGCTCTCTTCATGAGGTATTCTCTGGCAACTGTAAACTTAACCTCATCTTTAGAGTAAGCAACACCAGTGGGGAAAAAGCATGTTTCCAGCAAAAATCCAAAGTGGCCAAGTCTGAGTCACACCCTCTCTTGGAGGTGATGGGGGTGGATGAAGCTGGGGATCGTGGGGCATTTCCACATCAACAGAAAGAGGTGGTTCCTCAGAGGAAAACTGTGGTAAGGTTTGCATAACAAGGAAAAAGGATACTAAACACACAAGAGTAATATGTCCTTACCTGGCAGCCTTGCAATTTGGCTTACTTCTTTGTGATGTACATGGCTTTCCCCTTTTCTGTACCTCCAGCCCCTCAGATGGCAAGAACCATATTTATTCACTCTGTATTTCCTGTCAGACCTACCACTGTTCTTTGAAATGAGAAAAGTTGTTAGTCGCTCATTTGTGTCCAACTCTTTGTGACCCCATGAACTGTAGCCTCTGTCCATTAAATTCTCCAGGCAGGAATACTGGAGTGGGTAGCCATTCTGTTCTCCATGGGATCTTCCTGACCCAGGAATTGAACCCAGGTCTCTCATATTGAAAGCAGATTCTTTACTGTCTAAGCCACCAGGGAAGCCCCTGGTGTGTTTGTTAATAAAATAGCTGTGTCAGCTATGGAAGTGGGACACTCAGAGTGCAATGAGCTGACAGCCAGCCTCCAGTGGCAATGACTGGACGGTCCACCACAGCATCTGAGCCCAGGCCAGACTGTTCCTGGCTGACACTTTGTGATGATCAATCATTACTAATCATGACCAGTCATGGCAAGGTTCTACAGCCTGGCCATTTCTGCCCGATGCTATACTCCTCTATGGGTGATTTTTATTTGGAGCTTTCACCTGGGTTGGCCAAGGCTTTGTTAGGTCTGTCTGGTGGTCTGAGGTTCTCCCAGTTTGCTTCCTCCCACTTTCCTTTCGCACTTACAGATCCCCAGCTTGTCTAAAAGTTTTCCCTGTCTCATCTTGCTTCCTTCCCCTTTACCTTTCACAGGGGATACCTCTCCCAGAAGACCCTGTACATTTCTAACTCAGCCTCAGCATCTGTCTTCTCAGGGACCCAAACGGATGAAGAGATAGGCTTTGGGCCTGGATTATTCAGCACTCCTCTGGCAATGAGGACCCCCATCCTGGTGGTAAGCAGGGCACACATAGTCCCCTGTCAAAAGGTGGTGATTCTGTTGCTGAAACCTTCACAGGTAATGACCTAGGGCATTGCTGTTGTGCAGGGGGACACCCTGATTGCAAGAGTGACTCAAGATTTTGAAAAGTGCTGTACAGGAGATGGGTGGGGAATAATGCGTGTAAGGATAATACATTTGGCTGCTGTTATTAGATTGAATCAAAACACTAGAGAAGAATAATGAAAAGCTAATGGCCATTAACAAACCAAAAATTAGGTGAGAAGTCCTGGGGACCACTTGAACAGCCTCAAAGCAGTCTTGATCCTCCATAGGGGGAAGGCAGGAAAAGCCAATAACAAACCCCAGACTTAGAATCACTGAGCTTCAAATGACTGAAAGCTCACCAGAGTCAGACCTAATAATCAGGTCTTTCAGTGGGAAAGTCAGGAAGTTTGACAAAAGGGGTAAGGGAGACATTAGAGTAGACAACCCTATAGATTTTGATTCCCCAGATTCCTCTGAACCTTCTAAGCAGGTGGGCTGCTCATTTCTAGGTGGGAAGATACTGCAGGGGCTTCTTCCCAGCACAGCAACTGGGGGATTCTCCTCAATATCTGCCTCCACCACTTCTGGCTGCCATGTTGGTAAGTAGAATCAGTCTCAATGGAACCCAGCTAGAGCTGTACTGAGCTTGAGAACAGAGAAATTAATCATATCCTAACTTAGCCAGCATATTCCAGCAGAAGCTAGAGAAGTACCCCTGGGATTAGATTTTGAGGATGCTTGAGAAAGTGGGCCAGAACATAATACTGGATGAAGGAGACTTTATTGACTTAGGGGTATTCTCTTCGGAACATAGACTTTCACCTTGGCAAGGACCTCATTACATGATACGTAGCCTTTGATTTGGCAAGTGTGCTTGTTACTTTCTCTCCTAATCAAGAAGAGTGAACAGAAATAGTTCTCTTTGGTCCACGCGGTATATATAACAGTATATAATCACAGTTTTGCTGCAGGGCTATGTAAACTGTCATATTGTGGTCCTAAGAGATCTGGACCATTCTATATCCTTCAGAATATCACAACTGTTCATTGCATTGACGATATTATGTAAATCAGGCATGTTGAATAAGAAGTGGCTAGCATACTGAAAGGCGTGTTAAGATACATGCCCTCCAGAGAACAGGAAATAAACCATATGGGGATTGGGGGGCCTGTCATATCAGTAGAGGGCTTCCCAGGTGGTGCTCGTGGTAAAGAACCTGTCTGCCAATGTGGGAGATATAAAAGATGTAGGCTGCATCCCTGGGTCGGGAAGATCCCCTGGAGGAGGAAATGGCAAGCTACTCCAGTATTCTTGCCTAGGGAATCCCATAGACAGAGGAGCCTAGTAGGCTACAGTCTATAGGGTCACAAAGAGTCTGAAGGGACTTCAGTTCAAATCAGTTCAGTCGCTCAGTCATGTCCGACTCTTTGCGACCCCATGAATCGCAGCACGCCAGGCCTCCCTGTCCATCACCAACTCCTGGAGCTCACTCAGACTCACGTCCATTGAGTCAGTGATGCCATCCAGCCATCTCATCCTCTGTCATCCCCTTCTCCTCCTGCCCCCAATCCCTCCCAGCATCAGAGTCTTTTCCAATGAGTCAACACTTCGCATGAGGTGGCCAAAGTACTGGAGTTTCAGCTTTAGCATCATTCCTTCCAAAGAAATCCCAGGGCTGATCTCCTTCAGAATGGACTGGTTGGATCTCCTTGCAATAAACACATAGCAGTAGAATTTTGGGGACTTAGCAATCATAGGATCATAGACATGCGGGGATAGCCCATCCAAATTATTAAAAAACAAACGGAAAACCAAATTGCTGCATCTTGTGAATCTTACAAGAAAGAAAGAAGCACAATGCCTGGTAAGTTTCTTTGGGTTCTGAAAGCAACACATCCCACACTTAGGAATACTGCTTCAGCCCACATACCAGGGGCAGGGCTCTGTGGCAGGACCAGACTGCATGAACCAGCAGCCTTGCTGCTTGGACCAGATGATCAAGCATATTCTATGATTTTGAAGATGTCAGTGGCAGAAAAAGATACAGTGGAATTTATGGAATACCCTCGCTGGAGAATCCTAGTGCAGGCCCCCAGGGTTCCAAAAGTAGTCCAAGCTATCTGTGGCAGAGAAACACACACTTCTGAAAAACCATCGGGAGCAGTTATGGTGATGACTGAGGGCAAGAAAAGCAGAGAGTGGGAAGAAGGGCAGAGAGGAACTGCAGCCGCAAGAAGGGCTGTAGTGCTTATCAGAAAGAGAGACCCACCGGAGTCCTGGAGGGCTCCTCCTGAATGGAGACATGGGTCTGTACGGCACCATGGGTCTGCAGGTACCACTGAAGTGTGCCACTTGGGTCTCCCTTCATGAAAGACCTTGCATTCAGTTGTGAGACGGCTGACAGCCTCCAGGGGCAGTGCTTCCACAGGATGTCACAACTCTTGAGCCAAGACCACACTCCTCCCTGGTGGGGTGGAGGTGCATGCTCAGTTATGTCCAACTCTTTGCAGCCCTGTGGACTGTAACCCACCAGGCTCCTCTGTCCATGGAGTTTTCCAGGCAGGAATACTGGAGTGGGTTGCCATGCCCTCCTCGAGGGGATCTTCCCGACCCAGGGATAGAACCTGTGTCTCCTGGGTCTCCCGCATTGCAGGCAGATTCTTTACCACTGCAGCACCTGGGAAGCCCACACTCCTCCCTAGTGGTCCTCAAACAGGGACTGAACACAACTGGGGCTGCCAGGGCCTGACCACTTCTGCCCACGGTGGAATTCGTCTGACACAGGACCTCAATCTTCAGGGCTTCACAGTCTGAGACTCTCTCTGCACAATTTTTCTTCTACCACTTTCTCTTCACAAATCTCAGGTGTATATCCTGGTCTGAAGACAACCAAATCCTGCTTCCCCTCTATCTTTCCTGGACAATATTACCCATCCCCACTCCACACACAGCCTAAAGCCTCTTGCACTCCTGTCTGCATCTTTGCATTTAATTCTTGGTCATCATAACTAAATAACTTGATTCTGATTTGGCCTAAAGTCTACATGGCTCACCTGCTTCAGGAGCACTTGAACTTTACTTCAGTTTAATTCATGGGAACTGTTCACCAGGGCCCAGTTACACCAGAAATCTTGCTACAATCACTATTACTTTGGCTTCATTTCTCAAAACTATAGTGCAAGCCATAGCTTTGCGGTCATCAGACTGGGGTGATGATGGAAACTTCAGGAGGCATCTTCATTACTTTTTACATTTGAATGAGAATTACTTTGAGTTCCTTGCTCCATTCCAGTTATATCCTGCAACGGGTCCCTGTCAAAGGAGTTTTTGATTAGATGTGAGGAGGACATCTGTGCCTCAGGAGGTTGTGTACACATGTGAGAAATATGAATACTTTGAATGCTAAGCATGGTTTTTCTATCTTTAGGTCATGCATTTCCCATACTCTTCTGGAGTTGAAATCTCTAAACATCTCTTTTCTACCTCAGCTGTACCTCTGTAAGAACTTTGAAGATATTTAATTTCACTGATATTTAAGGAAAACTAATTTTAAGAAGTATCTGGTTTCCTTTTTTCTCACCCTCTTATTTTTACCCCCACTATTTTAGTCTTTTCCAAAACTTTTATTAAGCTATCTTTGAGTTCAGAAGGCTGAGAGAATTTTTCTTTTAAAAAGGAAAGCTTGCCTACCAGCTGGTTTTATATTTTTCCCCAAGCACTCAACAGTCTAATCTTTTTCCCATTTAAAATGAGAGAGAGTTTAGCAAGAAATTGACTTGATGTTTGGACAGGAGCTTCGGGAAGCTCTAATCTTGGTGACAGCTTTAACAAACCAATCCCAGTCTCTGACCTCCTACATATTGAACAAGGCCTGGTCCTGCCAGCCCTCCAGGTAGGATAGAAAGCCTCTAAAGCATATTTGGGAGGGCCCTGTGTTCACTCTTTCTTTTGGTTTTCTCTTCTAAACTTTCAAATCTTGAGTCTTTGCAATATATTCCCCACTCCTTTAGAAGCAGAAGGACTTAGAAAGGAAATCAGACTTTGGTTGCCTTTGAAATATTTGCTCAAGTTTTACTATCTTCACAGCTCCCTAAATGGTAATCCTGGGAAACATTTGGAAATGCTGAGTCTTTAAAGGAGTGTTTCATTTTCTATTTTCACATAAAGAAACTGATAACGTAAGTTTGTTCTGCTAAGAAGAGAGATTTTTGCTTCAGAAAAAAAAAGTTTTATAACGATCTGTAATATGGTTATCAATAATTATCCTCAAACTTTTGGGTACATTATAATCACCTAGTGAGTATAAGCTTCACTCTCAGAATTTTTCATATAATAGGTGAGAATCAAATATTTGCATTTCTAACAAGTTCCCACAATGACGATGCTGGTCTTGGGACCATATATTAGGAGCATTGATCTATACCATTGCTATCATTACCTAATAGAAAAAAAAACCCCTAACATTTCTATGAGCATTCCTAATTGAACTAGAGTGTTATGACCATTTTACATCATTACTTGGGTGAACTTAGAAGGGAAAGTAAAAAAACCAAACCAATCCTGATTTATTTTAGGACAATTAATTATTAAGATATAAACACTGTCAGTTATCTTCTCAGTCTGATTGGTGGTATTTCATTCCTTTGCTTCTTACAGGGAAAATATATATAGACAATAATATATACTTGTAAAACAATAACTGGCAACTAAAAACTGGAAGCCATTTTAGTTGTCTTCATTTTTTTTTCTTTAGTTGTTCCAAGTGTTTATTAGAGTCTGTTGCAACTAATGAAGTTTTTCCATCTGTACACATGGGGATAATAATATGTACTTTTTCAAGTGTCATCAGATAGAGTGTGTAAAATGCCTGACATAGTGCCTGACTACTAGCAGATGACCAGGAAATCTTCATTTTTCATTTTCATGTATTTACCCATTTTAGCACCACTAATTCTTTGTGGGTACTTTCAAATACATATATTCTACCATGAAAAATCAGAGAAATAAGAGAGGAGAGGTAAAAATTATTTTAATGTGAGATAATTTTCCATTAGGGGCTTCCATGATCTCTCGGGGGTGAAGAATCTACCTGCAATGCAGGAGACTCAGGTTCTGTCCCTGGGTCGGGACGATCCCCTGGAGTAGGAAATGGCAACCTACTCCAATATTCTTGCCTGAAAAATGCCATGGACAGAGGAGCCTGGCGGGCTACAGCTCAAAGGGTCGCAAAGAGCTGGACACGACTTAGCAACTAAACAACAATAATAATAATTAAAAAATTCCATTAGATAT
Organism: Bison bison bison; assembly: GCF_000754665.1. Taxonomy (NCBI): domain Eukaryota; kingdom Metazoa; phylum Chordata; class Mammalia; order Artiodactyla; family Bovidae; genus Bison; species Bison bison. The sequence continues at coordinate 1,000,565 of NW_011494814.1, read as the reverse complement.
TACAGAGACTTTTTTATTTTCAAAATAGGAATAACTCCTTCCATGCAGATTAGGAATGTTATTTTAGACTATTAATGAAATGCAAATTTTTTGATTCATACTGTTCCAAATCCATGTAACACCATCAATAATAGCTCCCACCTAGACGTGTGTTTACATGTCAGGTACTAGGCTAAACACTTTATATTGCCTACTTTATTTAATCCTTATAACAACCTTGTAAATTGTCTTTTCTGACTTTACCAATGTTAGTTCATTGCTATCTCCTCTTACCTAAAGTGAAACCTCCACATGAGCAGCAGCATTGTTTTAGGTCCTGCTATAGCCCTGCTGTTTAAAAGAATACTTGGCATATAATAGGTGTTCAAGGACTATTTGTTGAAACAAATTCATGCATCATTAAAAGGAAATGAATGAAAGCAACTCTTTCCTGAGAGGTTGAGTAATTGGCCTGAAGTCCCTGGCCAGGTTAAAATCCAGGCACTGAGTTTCAAGTTTTCCCTCTCCGGACCCCTAACATACAATGTAGAACATGGAGTTTTCTAAACGATTATTAAAATATCCGAGTTTCTCTATAACTTTCAAATGGTAACAACAAAGTGTGTAATACTGAAATGTGCTTGGAATGAAACCTGGAGTTAAAGGTTTAAAAGGAGCTCAAGTTGAAGGTAAGAGAATCTTTGGCAGAAAATGATTGGAGGGAGCAAGTCATTTTATAGATATATCTTGTCTCTGTCCAGAACCAGGTTGTAAATGTTAAGACATCTGAGATGACCAACAGAAAGATGTCTCATTCTCAAACTGGTGAATCCCGGCAACCATTCTGTCAATGAAAGGGGTGGTTGAGATTTTCTAGAGTCCATGTTCTTACTATAAACAACCTTGATCCTTGATACTTCTCCTTCATATTCTGAATATGGGCCAAAAGAACAATAGTTGACCACATTACTATGGAATAAATAATATCTGAACATTTGCCAGGGTTTAATTCTTTGTCACCAATCAAATTTAAAGTACACCTCACCATACAAGATTCCTTATTACACTACAATTCAAAAAATGTTGTTGTCTTCTTTCTTTTTTAAAAAAATGAAATGTAATCACATTTTACTAGTATATCCCAAACATTTACATGAGAGAGAAATAAACTATCTTACATCAGCAATTATTAACTTGGGTTTTTGTTAAGCAAAACTAAAGTGATTTCATATATAGTATATTTTCCTTCTGAAATGTTCAATATTTCTTTTTTTATAAAAAGTTAAAAATAAAAATCATAATAAACTGAGATCTTCAGCATCAAAGCAGTTTCCAAGTGGAAATGCTCCATATCATTCTCCAAAATGAAACAAAATAAGATTGGCAGAACTTTGAAATTTGAACAGTTGGGTTTGCTATTCCCCCCTCCCCGCCCATATATAAATAACTTACAATTCTCAATGAATCTTCTCAAGTTTATAGTTTCCTTTCATGGTAACCACACAAATCACTTTTTAAGAGGGATCATTTCTCAATCAAAATCAGTAAAGTTAGAAAAGAGTTATGTTGGTATCTTACCTTCATGCAAAGATACACAGATAACATTTCTCTGATACACATCCTTTCTTGATTCCTCTGAGACAAAAACACTGAAAAGCTGTCTCTGTAAATAAGTCAGCCAAGAAGCTGCTGCTTCTACAACTTCCATCAAATATGTATCTCAGAGTTGGGATATAATTCTTGAGCAAGATTATTTTAAATTCCATAATAAATGATAAATTCTTCAGGAGTTTATCATCTCTTTGAGATATGCCTTGGATTATGAATACTAATAACAAGTAGTGATTTAACTTCAAAAGACTGTTACTCTCCTCCTTTTGGGCTGTGTCTTGAGCAGCTGTCCAGGGTACTTAAAATTAATTAGTGTAAATACTTAAATTACAGATCTTTCCCTTTTTCTTGTGCATTGTGGGTTTTGAGAAACTGGAGATGCTTTGCACAAATAACTCAGCTTGTTTTTCCATTTTGAACAAGATTTTAAAATCCTCCAGCCTGAGAATAATGATGAATGATATAGAAAATATTTGTAGTTGCCTGTGAAGCTGTGTTAGAAAGATTGTATAACACTTTAAAAATGGTGTTATGGTATTTTGCTTATGGTATAGAGATAATGTGGTTAAATATTATGTCTACATAATATATGAACTTAAAGGGCATTGATTCCAGTTCTTTACCTGAGTTTCTAGAAGGTGGTCACTTTGTTCTGCCAAGATATGTCCCAAGTGTGGGAGGCTCAGCACCTTCAGAGGTGGCCCTCTTCAGGTTCTGAACAGTGGAAAACCTCTTTCTGCTATGGAACTTAATCTAGCTCTGAGTTTCATCTTTATATCTTTCTGAAGTATCAGTCTGATTTATGTATTCCCATCTTTTTCTGGAGAACAGAGGGAAAATGAAGTTCCTGGCCCCAGATCATCAACATTAAGTATTGGAATACCTACTTCCTGGGTGACAATATAAGAAGGCAAAACATATATTTATGAGTTCCACATGAAGTTAAAATTGTAAGCACATTCTTAATAATCCATTCATGATTTGATAGTGAAGCAACACATAATTGCAAAGTGTGTTTTCACTCTTTTAAAAAAACATAGCAAAAAGAAAGTTTAAACCTTTCCTTATTGGTCATAATAATAACTTAAGACAGCAGTTCTCAAAGTGTGGGCTGAGGACCTTTTCAGGGTGTCCATGAAGTCAAAACTATTTTAATAGACTATAATAATGCCAAAAACATAATAAATAGTTGCCTTTTTCATTGTGGATATATCACTGTGGATGCTGACGGTACAAAAGCAAAGGTGAGTAAGACTGCTTGGGCATCAACATGAATCAAGCGAGTAGCACCAAACTGCACCAGGAGTCACTGTGTTCTCCCCTGCCGCACATTCACAGTAAACAGCTGCCAGATTCACTTGAGAACATCCTTGATGAAGCTGTAAGAATTATTAACTTTATTAAATCTGGACCCTTGAACATGTATCTTTAAATATCCTTTGTGATGAAATGGGAGGTGTTTATAAAGCCCTTTTGGTGCATATCTATAAGTATCTCAAAATATCCTTGTACTGCTGTTTTTGTTGCAAGCTGAACTAGCCACTTTTTTTTTTTAATGAAACACTATTTGAAAGAACAACTGACAAACTATAGCTATTTAGATGTGAGTATTTGATGGACATTTTCTTGAAAATGAACAAAATGTGCCTGTCCTTTGAAGATACAACTTTCAGTATTTGGCTACCAATAATAGTATTTGAGATTCCAAGTGAAAATTAGAATTTTAGGAAACTTGTATCTGCCATTGTGAGCTTGACAGCTTCCCAATAAGTAAAGGCTTTATATACTAATTCAAATCAGAATAGTGGAGATACTAGCACATGTGATTTTTATTGATATTGTATAATGAAATCTGTTAACCTTTGGAAGATCTATGTTAATGTTTTAAAAATTATCACTGCATATGATACAGAGCCATGCATGAACAAAAATTCTACAGGTCAATGAATTTCAATGATTAGAATGTGAAACATTTCTTAATGTGACTTCAGATTCCATATTACAGCTAACTTTTAGAAATTATTACTTGTTGAGAGTTGGTATAACAGTAGAGAAGATATTCACAATTATATGTTAAGGTTCTTAAAATTTGACTTACCTCTTTTCTAACTTCATATCTATGTGAAGCTAGATTTTCTTTACCAAAACAACTTATTGTAACAGACTAAATGCAGAAAAAATATGGGGATCTGGTTGTCTTCTATTAAACCAGAGGTTAAAACAAAACAAATATAAAACATCACTCTTCTTTTTTCCTTTTTTTTGGAAAGAGTAGTTAATTTTTACAATGAAAAGTGTTATGTTAACATGTAATGAGTATTATTTTTTAAATGAACTAATAAGAAAAATTTGCATATATGTGTTAATTTTGACTACATTAAATATTGGTAGATGTGATATACATAATCCAAAGCTCTTTGAGTGGCCTCCAAATGTTTAGGAGTTAAAGGAGACTTGAGACCAAAATGTTTGCGAATCATCGTTCCAAGGAACACTCTGGTGAAAGATTATAGTTATCCTTACCCTTATTAACTTCAAAAGATTGGAAATAAAACTGACATATTTGTTTCCAATAATAACCAGTACAATAGCAAATCTGTAATCCACTATTTTATGTCTAAGCATATCTTTTAAAGAATCTTTATTTAATGTTCTTTAATCAAAAATTGTTTATAATATGAAAGTTGATAACAATTGTTGTTGAGAACCATACCAACCAGATATATTTCTTATAACAAGAATGATGGATAGGATACTGCACTGCATACTTTTTTTCAGTTTTCTTTAAAAATTGTTTTATTTTATACTGAAGAATAGTTGATTTACAATGTTATGGTAGTTTCCGGTATATGGCAAAGTGATTCAGTAATACCTATACATATATCTATTCCTTTGCAGATTCTTTTCTTATATAAGTTATTACATAGTATTGAGTATACTTACCTGCGCTATGCAGTGGATCTTGTTGATGATCTATTTTATATACAGTAGTGTATATATGTTAATCCCAACTCCTAATTTATCCCTCTCCCAACACCTTTCCCCTTTTGTAACTGTAAGTTGTTTTCTGTGAGTCTGTTTCTGTTTTATAAATAAGTTCATTCATATCATGTCTTTTAGATTTCACATATAAATGATATCATATGGCATTTGTCTTTGTTTGGCTTACTTCACTTACTATGATAATCTCTAGGTCCTATACATTTTGCATATGATCAACGTCAGAGGTTATCTTCCCTTTGTGTAATGCTAAATTTTAGGACTCTAGGAACTAAAGTGCACTGGACTTTTGGAAATGCTTGCAGTATTTCTATCTGGTGTCTTTCTTGACTTTGATCAACAAAGTTAGTCACTTAGAATTGCAGGTGTCTTGTAGAAGAATTTAAAATAAATAGACTTATCAACATTCATAAACAGAGCATGAAAGTATTTCAATACTTACATGGGTAACTTTCAAGACCTTTCTTATCTCCAAAGAAGAGAACTTGGGAGAGATCTTAAGAGACTGTCCCCATGGTGATGACTACCTTTCATGGAGTAATGAACTGTACTAAGTGCTTCATGCACTTTATGTCATTTAAACCCTACCACAATCCTTTGAGAACTACATATATTACAAAGAAAGGAGCAGAGGCTTGGTGAAAATAAAGAAATTGCTTGAAGTCACCCAGCTTGCAAATGGTAGAACTGTAATCAAACCCGGAGTGCAAACCCATATATATAATTTGGCTGCACCAGGTCTTGCAGTATGTGGAATCTTTAGTTCTGGTATGCAGATTCCCAGTTGTGGCATGTAGGATCTAGTTCCCTGACTAAAGATCAAACCCAAGCCTCCTGCCTTGGGAGCATGGAGTCTTAGCCACTGGACCACCAGGGAAGTCCCCTGAAGTGCATGATTTTTACCCCCAGCTCCTGACTGCATTTTATTTCTCGGCTCATCTGGTTCAAGGCCCAATCTCCCATGCCATTTTTGTACACTTTATGTAAATCTGTTGTTGCCCTTAGGACACTTTATTTATTTATATATTTATTTCTTTATATATTTACTTCTGCTAATAAACTCTTAATCCCCTGAAGGAAGGAATGGTCCCTGAAACCCCACCATGCAAAGCAAATCCATTTTTGCTGGCCTGAATGAATACCAGGTTAAGTAGTAGAATCTAAGAGAGCTTAAAGAACTTACCCTTCACTGTTTCATCAGTGTATAGCAAAGTTGGGATCTAAAGTTAGACCTCCCAACTTACCTCTATCTTAAACACTGCAGGCCAGGCCAGTGGTTCTAAAATATGATGTGGGGACCAATTGTATCACCTAGGAATTTGTTAGAAGTGCAAATTATTATTAATAATATTAGCCCCACCCCAAATCCTACTGAATATGAGCTTGTAAAGGGAAGGCCCAGAATTTTGTGCTTTAATAAGCCCTTCTTGCGATTCTGGTATATGTTCAAGTTTGAGAATCACTCCTCTAGGTGAAGAGACATAACAGTTTAATAAAAACAGAGTGGTTGACATAGCATTTGTCATTGTAGTCTTGTCTGATTCTTTGCAACCCCATGGACTGCAGCATGCCAGGCTTCCCTGTCCTTCACCATCTCCAGGAGCTTGCCAAACTCATGTCCATGGAGTTGGTGATGCCATCCAACCATCTCATCCTCAAGACATGATAATTTAATAAAAACAGAGTGGTTTACACAGCATGGAGTGTAATAAAACTGTTTGATTTGCTATGTGGTTAGGTTTATAAAATATCCCATCCTACTGAAAATTAAAAAGTCAAGTAAAAACTCATCTAGTATGGTTATTTTCATTAAAAAAAAAATCCAAAGCAATTAGTCACTCCTTGAATCAAGCATGCAATGAATTAATATTTTTGCAATTAATGAGAAAATTAAGTGAAGAAAAGAGTCTATTGGCTATTTGAGTATACCTACCTGGAGGAATCAAGCTGAACAGAAATAAAATTTGCAGTTAGCACTAGGCATAATTTTCACTGGAACAGAAAGTAGCATGTTGCTGTTGGACTTGAAGTACAAGTCCCAGCTTACATCTTAGTGGGTCCTTCCAAGTTCTAATTATGTTGACAGTCATAGAAGAAGCAAACTGGAACCAGCATTTGACACTCCTTTGTCATCCCAGGTAGATTTAAAATCAATCGTCTCCTAAAAATTAGAGATATTTCAGCTCCAAAATCAAATCCTTGATCATGAAAAAATAAGAGCAGCTTTTGAGATTGTTGTTTAAAGACAAATTAGTCTTTTAAATATGTTGAGACAATTTAGTTATTTTGCATGTAAGTCTAAGTTTAGCTTTAGTTAGATTCTATTGATTTGCACATGCTTTGGAATAATATCTCCACAATGTGTGAATATTCTAACTTAAAAAAAAATGGATTTGAGACCCTTTCTCACTCACATTAAAAAAAAAAAAAATTTCTCTTCTACTGCCTGCTGCTGAATTCAGAAAACAGCTAAAGGATTTTTTTTTTCTCTTTTAACTAAACTACTTCTTTTTCTAGCTAATATTTATAAAGTTCTCTAAGAATTAGTTAAGCCTAATAGTTAGAAATAGTATTTGATAAAGGCGGTAGTAATATTGAAAGGCCCAATCTCCCATGCCACTTTTATACACTTTATGTAAATCTTCAGTGCTCTCCTTATAGAGGTTATCAATGGACATACATATATGATAAATAATGATTTATTAGATATTCTCAATTCCTTAGTTTCTCCCCTGTAATATCAAGAAAGTCATTATTGTGAAGTTTATGTTATTTTTCTCTCCCCTGACATAGTTTTGCTTTTGACTGGATTAGGGGACATATTAATAGCATGGAAAATTTAGTATTAAGAGCTTGAATTCAAGTTCAATTGAGGAGCAGAGGTGGAAAAATTTTTAAATCAAATGTTTACCCCCTCTACATAAGATAAAATCTCCTTCCCATGAAATGGGGGGACCTTAATTTTAATCCATAGCTTTTCCTACCATTAAGCCTTATGTCTCAGATTGTTATAGACCATTTCACATTTTTTTTTAATGGGAAAACAAATAAACAAAAAAACCCTACTGAAGCATGATCCCTGCAATAAAACACTTAGCATTTCAGAGTAAAGCATTTCCTACCTTATTCATTACATATGACATTTTCATTCTATTTATTTTTTTTATCTTATTCTGGTCTCTGTATACTATTTTATTTCTCCTTAAACACCTGACTAGAGTAAAGCAAAAATTAGATACAATAAAGCTTTGTAGTTCTTCTCTCCTACCTGTCATTGGCAGCTTCTGACAGCCAATAATGAAAAGTCAAAGTCAAACCATTTAACTCTAAGTAAATGGAAATGAATTTCCAGAGAATAGATATTTTTATCATATGAGCAAAAGGCACAGTTGTACACTGACAACAAGGATAAAGATGTAAATATGTAATTGTGGTAGCTGTGTGTATATCATATGTATGTATTCAGAGTTAAAACATCATAAACTCCTCTTCTACATCTCAACATAACCTGATATGTACATTTTAGGTGGGGGAAGGGGGATGTACAATGAGAAAGTATACAGTTTAATGTTAACTGGAGCCCTTTGGGTTGGAATAGTGCCAAAGCAACTTTCAAAATATTTCAAAACAGCTGCCAGCATGTAAAGATTTTAACTGAAAGAGTAATGAAATCTGAATTACTAATGACGGAATAAACATATTTTGCTTAAGGTCCTTAATGAACATAAAGATAAGAAGATCCAATAAGGAATTTGTCTCTCATGCATGCAAACCAAACTTCCAAATTTTTACATGTAAAGACAAAAACAGTGAAACAGACTTATCACATACATCCTAAAGTAACATACTGTGCAAGTCTTCTTTGCATAGTCTGTTTATTTCTATTTTAGAAAAGAAAGTTTCTGGAGGGCAGGAACCATATTAATTCTCTTAAATATGGATAGTTGAAAGCTTGGAACTTTGAAGTTGAATGTGCTCATTAAACTCTACTTTAATAGTATCAAGTATAATTGAAGTAGCTTCAGCATATCTCGTTTCAAATGTCCACCAGCAAATCTCACATCTTCTTTTGAGAGAGACAGGTTTGCCCTTTGGGCTTCCAGGAGAAACTTGCCCTCCAAGAAAGAAGGGAAGCGGGACCACATATTTCCAGACCAACTAGTCTGTAAAATAAGTAGTCAATAAAATATAATCGCCAGTCTTTTCTATTCATAGAATCAAAGATAAATTTAAAAAGAAGGATGATATGGTCTATAAATGCAACTCATTGATTGTGCAGAAAATATTTTAAAAGGGAAAATGTCTATTTTGGGCAAAGAGCATTTTACCGGTTTCTGGCACCTTGTAGCACATTTAAGGGCTGCCTGCTGATCCACCGGATCTATCCTGGAACATGGTATTACATACTGGAGTTAAACCATACATGGAAGCAGCTCTTACTGGCTGGGAACCACCTAGACGTCAGATGCCAGGCACAGGCAACACCCGCAATGGGCCAATAATTCAGACATGCTATTATATTGAAAGCCACTGTCTGCATATATGTGCCTTTTAAGCCTCATTGGTCAGCCCTTAACTGGACTTCATTTGCCTACAGGACTGCTGGCCTTGACCTTATGCAGTCAGAGAAGGAGAACTTTTCTCAACCCCTAGAACATTCTTGACCTCGCGATTATTAGCGCAAACTCCCATTTCTTTCCATAGGAAAGCTTGCGCTGAGCCAAGGGGTGGTATTAGAGATCTCTTCTCACCCAGCCCTGAGGATGAGAGGTGGGGTGGGGAGAGCCCGGAAACTGGAGTCCACTCGAAAGGCCTGGCCCGGCCGCAGTGCTCCTGGTGGGAAGAGGCCCTCCCACGTCTGTGACCTGACCCCTCCCCGGTGGCTTTCCACCTACCCCTGTGCACCTGCCCTCTCAATAGAGCCCCGACTCGCGCCGGTTCAGTGACTTCGTGTTTGGCCACTGCACAAGTAACTGTTAATAGCTCTGAATGAAATGCCTTTAAACTAGGAAAAGGCCCTCTTCCTAGGAAGGAGGTAGACAGGACCTCGGTTAGATCTTCAACTAACTCGTCACGCCACAGATGCTCATTACGATTCTTTTTACGTGCAACATGTGGGGGACGAAGCAGTTTCATATCTCCTGGTATTATCTGCCGTCCAAAGCATTTTCTTTGAGAGGAAAATGGAAACGCAGCTGCGCCGTGGGCCCGGCCAGCCAGAGCTGGGGCTCCCTCCCTCTGTCTCCCTGCGGCTGCCGGGCTCGGGCGGCTCCTCCGGAAACTGACTCGGGTTAGGGGAGCAAAGAGGTTGCGCCGCCAGCGCGGGACGCTGCCCGGGCGCGGACCGGTCTTTGTGCCGCTGGGCTGTTTTCCCGGAGTCACGAGGATGGAAGGGGAGCCCAGGTCTGCGGCCAGGGCAGGCGTCTGGCCCCCAGACCTGGTGCGGGGACGCAGGGCCCGGCAGTCTCTACCACTCTCGTCCTTGGCAACTTCTGGCCAATCGGCCCAGCCCCTCTGGGTCCCAGCGGCCGGCTGAGCCCCAGGCCCAAAGGGTTAAGCAGGTGCCTCGCCCGGCGAGGCGCTATTGGCCGAGGGTCGGGCGGCGCGGCCGCGGCCACCACGCTCCGCCGAGCCCAAGTTGTGTTCGCGCGGCGGGCGCGGCGGCCAGTCGTTCCCCCAGCTGCCAGGCCCGGGCCTTTGCGCGCGGGGCGAAGAGTCGAGAGAATGAGATGGGGGAAACCAACAGCAATACCAGCAAAGCGTCCTGGGGGTAGGGGCGCGCCAGAGGAGGGGAGCCCACGCCCCGCGTTGCTCAGGGGCTGCACCCTCCGCCAGGCAACTCCGGTCCAGTTTCGCGATCCGGAAGGAAGAAGGAGGAAGTGGGGCCACGCGGGGGTCCCAGGCGGGGGGTGGGGGTAGCCATTCACTCCTCACTGTCCCCACCCATTATACAGGCGAGAAGGAGTGCAAGTTGTCATTAAAAAGGCGCGCCCAAACCACGGCATCCCGCCTTACCCCCTAAAGAAACACTGATGTAACAATGTGGAGAAGTAACTGGAAGGCACGAGAAAATAAATGCACGTGTTTTCTCTTTTTGTTTCCCTGGTGGTTGGAATTTGCAGAGTTCGCCCCAGCTGTGGCTGCTAATTTATTCGTTTCATCGTTTGAAAGGGGCGTATAGAGACGGATCACCAGGGGCACAACCGGCTCCCTTTAGCTGGACCTACAGTCCCCACCTCACAAGTTTGTCCAAGACCAACATGCCCGCCCACCAGGAGCGAGGAGAGTCCCTTCTTATGAAGGGTTGAACAAACTCTCCGTTGCACAAAAGCGCCCCCCCTTCCTCCTTTGCACACCATCCCTCCTTGATAAGCATCAAGTTCTCCAGTAGTCCAACTTGCAGTTGGCAACCCTCGCGCTGCCCAGCGTACAGAAGACCGGTAGAGTGAGGGGTCCTGTCCGGGAGGGGAGAATCTGCGCCCCCATTCCTGCACACGCGGGCTGGAGTCCAGGTTACTGGAAGCCGTGGGAGGCGCGAGCCTGCCTGGATGGTGGTTATTTCTCTAGAGAAAAGAGGGGGAAAGCGCGCGCTCGTCTTACACTTTGGGTCGGAAGTGTGTGTGTGTGTGTGTGTGTGTGTGTGTGTGTGTGTGTGTGTGTGTGTGTGTGTTGAGGGGGCGGGAAAGAAAGGCACCCTCCGCTCGCAGCCCGTCATCCCTTGCACCGGCCCAAGTCCTCTCCAAGCCTCCCGGTGCATCCTTCCTCCGCACCCCCCCCTTTTTCCCTCAGCTGGGCTCGCGCGGCGCAGCCCGAGCAGCCAGTGAGAGCAACATCCTGGAAAGAGGGGGGGAGCACCACCGCCCCCCAAAAGGGAAAAAAAGGCCCCACCCTGACACGTTTTGCTGTTTGCAAGTCCCTCGCACGCCCCCCCCCCCGCACCTCCTCCTCGCGCTTGCGGCACCCCCCCCACCCCAGCCCGCTGCGCGCACATCAAAGCGCCTCTCCGCCGCGCACAGTGGCCGCGGCTCACTAATGGGATTGCAGGCTGGTGCCTGGCTCCGCTGCTGCCGCCGCCGCTGCTCGCGCTGCTGCTGCTGCCGCCGCCCGAGCCCCAGCCCGAGCCCCCGCCAGCCCGAGCCCAGAGCCGCCGCGCCCGGGGCCGAAGCCGCGGCGATGATCCGCATATTTCCGGATTTCAGCGTGCAGGTGACGGCCGCGGCGGCCGGCGGAGCGGCCGCGGGGGTGCCGGCCGGCGCGGGCATGGGGAGGGCCGGCGCCGCGGCCAACGGCACCCCGCAGAACGTCCAGGGCATCACCTCCTACCAGCAGCGGTGAGTAGTCCCGCCTGGGCTGGGATAGTGTCCCCCGCTCCGGGGTGCTGGGGTGGGACTCACTTTGCCTCTTGTTTTAGGCGTTACAACACACATGCACATCGCCAGGGCTCACTTTGCTTGCCCCTCGTTCTATAGATAAGACAGAAAAAAATAATCATTCACAATTCAGACTGAAAGGCACTTAGTGTACCGGCGAAGTCGAATCACCCTGTGCGTTCTGCATGGCCCTAGATCCAGAGTCTCAGCCCCGCGTAGCCAAGGAGTTAGAGCGAAGTCTGAGACACAGCACAAGGTGCTTTTGCAAAGTTTTGGGATCCTTGTCCCCTTCGGCGGAATTTTCTCAATGCTTCTGCCGGGTGCGGACCCGAGCGGACGGGCAGCCAGGGGGGCAGTTGATCACCTGAGGCTGATTGATCATTTGTTTCCAAACAGAATGGGAACGGTTTTCAGGAGAAGCTGTAGACTTGCAATTCTACATAATAGTGTTATCTTGTCACCTGTTACTACAGGGAAATAGAGCAAGAAATCCGAGTCTCCTTGGCGCTGTTAAGTATTCATTTTAAACGTATTATAATGCAAATGATAAGATTCAGAGATACAAGTTAGGAAGCAAATTTTACAAAGTTAGGTTAGATAGTAAGAAGGAAGTTTTCAAGTATTTCTTGTTTGCATTTCTTTCAAACATTTATAGATTTTAAAAAAAATTATGGGTGTGACATTGAAATAGGAAACATCATTTGATTCAATTAGGAAAGAAAGGGGGAAGATATTACCACCAGCACCACCAACAGCCCTAGAACCCTGAAGTTTTTCCTTAAGGACAACTTGCGATGTTTCAAGATTTTATCAAAAATGTAATCCACAAAAATGTGCTGAGAAAAACTAACAATGTAGTATGAAAGGTAAGCTTCCCATTTGTGGGATTCAGTTTTAGAAGAGATGGGAGGAAAAAAAAAGAACACATGAAAGTGTGAAATTAAATATTTGTGTTTCCCAGATTGCACACGATTAAACATCTGAGAGATTTGCCAATGGCATTTAACTTAAAATATACACAATGCATAATTCAAATAAGAGCTCCTATTTTTACCTTGTATTTCAAACTTCATTGATTTGAGAACCTTTGATTTGAACCAACAGTGTTTAAACTGAAAAGGTTAAGATAATCTATCACTGCCATATTTTGTGCCTTCTAACCAATGGCTCAGCGACCAGAGCAGGTTTTGCATAACACACTGAATGTTTTCCAAGTTGATGCCCTGTATTGCATATATTCTGTAGAGGACTTCATTATATGCTCTGAGTATTGTCAGAAGTTTTAAAAAGAGAGTCTTAAAAATAAGTCAAAAAGAGACTATTCCTTGTTAAAGAGATTTTAAAATTTATTTTAGTCTTGTTTTAGTTCAGTGATTACAAGAACCTTTAATACAAAAGATCTGGGAATTTTTCAAACATAAAGGACCAGGAAAGAATTAGATTTTCCTTCTCATGATTCAGGTATAGTTTTTTTTTTTTTGTCACTTATAAAACATTTAAATGACAATAGAATACATCGGTCAATTTAGGAAGTGCAGGCAGTAGTCACAATAGTGTGGTCTCTGAAGTAGGGAGTCAAGGGTCAGAAATGTCAGAAGGCCTTTGGACGATTTCAGGGAACTCTGGGGAACTTCAAGTAACCCTTAAGATATGAACTGGGCATAAGAAGTGGTCATGAATTTCCAGCTTTTATGTTTATTCTCTGAGTGTTGGTGTGTTACCATGAAGATCTTCCCAGGGCTAATTGTCCTGCCAGTCAGGAGCACCCAAGGGTAATCCTCCATGGTCCCCTACTCTGACCCTGAAAGTGCTGCAATGCTTCCACCTTCATCTTTGAATTGGGGCCACTTTATCAAGTCTCTGAATCCCACTGCAGTTCTAAAGATTAAAGCTTTAAAAAGAATCAACTCTAAACTTTAGCCTGTGGGATGTCCTGTTCCCTTCTCTTTTTTTATGTTCTCTCATGTTGACAGAAGAGAAGGTGCTAGCTGTGAAAAATGTAGCTCTCCATTTCATTACTCAGATATGACAACACCTGTTACTACTTTTAATTTTAGTTAATTTGGGGACAGGGGGATGAGTCATGTGGGAGGGCTAGAAGGTTATTGGCATGGTTTTAGTCACAAGTCCCCTGTCCTCTGGAATTTTATTGGGAATGTGGGCCACCTACTTGTTAGGCAGTAGGGGCTGTGAAGGGTAGACTTTAGTTTCCACCTCAAGACCTGGATATGTCTGTTATATATAATAAATGGTAACATCATTTTACAAAAAAAAATGCATTAACTTCCTTCGGAGAGTTTGATGAGGAAGTGACAGGCATAAGGGGGTTTTCAAGCAAAGAGTCACCTGTTGGGAGAATACAAGCTTCTCTCATTTGTCATTTTTTGGTAGAAACGCCCTAAGCTGACTGTCTTGCAGCCAGAACTTCCAAGCAGGCAACTTTTCCCTCTGTCTTCCAGCCCATATATATTTTGTACTTTATACTCTCCACTTCATTTTTCAATCACTCTCATCTTCTCCTACCTGTAGAGTGTACTCCAAAGAGAACTCAAACATCATCATGCAGATTAAACACGTCTGCCACGAAAAACACTTAGGTTTTCCAAGTTTCTGACTCTCAGCCCCACTATACTGAAATGGTAGCACTGAGAGTCTGTTTTTTCTTAAGTTTAAAGTAAAATGCAAAGCATTTTCTTAAGTTTAAAGTAAAATGCAAAGCCTCTCCTAGAATTGATGTTTTCCGTCTGGCTCTCATTTATTCAGAGTAGAAATACTTTGGGAGTCCTTTCTACTTTCCTGGGTGACACATGACTGATCCAAGTCTCTGCCTAAAAAGCTGCCCACATCGTGCAGAGCGGTTTAGTGGAGAAAAATCTCTGACCAAGTGCCACCAAGGCAATAAGATTCCAGCACTGGCCCTGCACCGAGTGGCCCTTTCTCTAGGCCTCTCTGAGCTGTAAGATAAGGAGGCGGCTGGGCTGGATCCCGGAGGGCCCGAAGTCCGATCTGGTCCCAGGTGCCCAGTCGGGAGAAGCGTTTTATCTAACGGCGTTTAAACTCCTGGGGATTCACTTGTGAACCCTGGGGTCTGCACACTTGATACCTGCGTGAATAATGCAGATTGCTCCGGGCTTGGAAATGCTGCTGAGAGAGCCCGAGCCACAAGGTAGCCTGTGCCGCCGCTCCGCCCGCCCAGAGGGGCTCTCCGGGCCTCTCCGCCCGCGCACCCCACCCGCTTGTCCCCGAAGGCGCGCCCGGGACGCCGCGTTGCCTTGCCCGCTGCCGTGGGCCTCCCAGTTCCTCTCTCTCTTGTTTCTTTCCTCCTGGCCGCGATACTCCAGAGAAGGGAAGTGTTCGAAACTGCAACTGAGTGGCGTTGTTGCGCCGGCAGCCGAGCTTCCCAGTCCCCCAACGAGAGAGAGAGGAGAGAGAGAGACACGGAGAGAGGGAGAGAGAGCGCGCGCGAGAAGG
>NW_011494814.1:978002-983460 GCF_000754665.1 Bison bison bison | reverse complement strand
CCAACAGTTGGAACATCTCTGTCCCGTTAGTTACTGTTTGCGGATCTGTGTTTTAAAAAGTTCCAGGGGAGAATTGCATATCCAGGCAGGGAGCTCAGCCGAGCATGTCTGTTTGAAGTTAGTTACACCGAAGCCAAAAGGGAAAGGGAGTTTGTCTTCACAATTTCCTTAACTGTCCTACGTGAGTGGCATTGTTAGATTTCAGAGTAACTAAGCACCCCTCCGCCCCACGTGGTTTTTCCCTCCTGCTGTCCACCCAGCCTACTTTGTTTGGACTCCTATTTGCTATTAATTGGCAGCGTTAATGACATTAATTGCATATAGCATATTGGTTTGAGCAAAGTGAATCTCTCTGTGTGTCTCAGAAGAGGAAATGCTCAGTGGGAAGTATGAAATGTTACCCATTGATTCCTGAGGAAAACAAATGCGGTTAGATGTGTCCACCCCCCGCCCCCGGCCCCCAACCAGCGATGTTTACTTTCCTCACAGGCTTAAGTGAACTTGAAAAGATGAGGGAAGTCCATAGTAGCAAGATTTAATTGTTTTGACATGGGCAGTTTTATTTTTGATACAACATAGCATTAACCTGTAGTTTCCATCGAGTTGTTAAAGGAGATATTTAAACAAGCTATTCCCTTAGAAAGCTTCACTTGCACTATTGCTTGTTTCCTTTATTCTGTAGGGACCGCAGAATTGTCAGGATTAAGGAAATAATTTCAAGTAGATACTTAAATGACTCATTCTAAACTCTAGCTAATTTCTGTATAAATCATGTACCTGGGAGTAAATCATACACAGTTCAGCTTTTAAAGATGTTAAAGATGGTTAGCATTAACTACCTGACAACTCATAAAGCTAAAACGAACATTTAGTCTTAAGTGTTTTATGAGAATTCACATATTAAGTACTTTACTTTTGCAGGTAGAAAAATTGCTTTTCAGAGCATTTGTGCAAAGCTTTTAATAATTATTTCGAATTTAACATGGTGATGAATACTTCTCGAAGTCAAAAGTTTATAATTGATTTCCTCCCTTCTTTCCTTTTCTTTGCCTCCTTCTTCCCTAGTTCTCTGGTAGTAAATGTATTTACTGGGATGGCCCCAGTAATCTCTCCAGCAGAGGCCTATTTGTGTGCCATTTTGGGAATTTCTCTGAGATAGGAATCTTGAAGATAGAATTAATTTCTAGAGGAAACTTCATAGCCTGTGCATGAGCGCGTTCTTTATCACCTGTCTCCATTTGGCATTCGAAGAAGGTAAATCAAAGTACGCGATTTGTTATTCTGCTCCACTTGAGAGCTGAACTAAATAACACTTGGTCTGAAATTCTGATTGAAGTTGTAGGAGGATATACTGTATTTAATTTAATGCCCTTTAATAGCATCTTCTTGTTCAGCTCGGATGCTGTCATTTTAAAGGTTGGATCTGAGAAGGTTTAACCTGTAGGGAGAGGGAGGAGTACTAAGGAGGTAGGGGCAGAAGGAGTGATACAGAGGAAAGGAAGAAAGGAGTTATAAACTAAATGTTTCAAACAGTAATAACCACAAACTTGGCCCATTATCCAAACAGTTGTTTTGTGCCCCGAGGGTTCACTTTCTTATTAGGGTTTTAAATGCTCTTAACACTTTTAAGTGTAAACATTACACATGTTCCTTGATTTGGTTTTGTAATGAGAAATGGGAAATCAGAGGGTTGGTTCAGGAGGGGGTGTTTTTCATAGTTACTTGCTCAACTAAGTAGTCATTTTACCTTTATGTGGACTTTGTGCCTGGAACTTGTTGGTTAGTAGTGTGATTTCTCTGTAACAGTTGAACAGAAATACGTTTACAAAAGATGGTTTTCTGTGGACATGCTTTAAGTGACCTCCTCCCATTTACTTAAAACATGGTTTCCAAATCATTGATTTCTTGAAGGCTTTTATGGACACTATCTCTATTGTTTTTCACATATACCAGTATCAAAACTTGTAGAGAAAAAAAAATACCTTTTGAATTGTCTTGTTGTTTAGTTATGACATATCTGACCTGAGTTTAATAATACAGTACTAAAGTCATTTCCTCCTAATAATGTTTACAGAGTAAATTTTGGGAAAAGAAGTTTTTTCTTGATAATGTCTTATGTTATTATTTAGTATTCCTTAAATTCCTCTGACTCATACACGCAGAAAGTGTCTCTTTGGAGCCTGAAAGAACAAGTTGAAAACCTTGTGTATTAAAACTCGTTTGATTAAAAACAAAACCAAACAACAACAACAAAAAAAACTCCAGTAGGCTGCAAATTATATAGTACTACCACAGAGTTTTTCTACTATGTGGATGTAAAACCAAGAAAATTAGAAGTGTCAAGCATGTGATACGCCCATGCTGGTTTGCAAAGCATATTCCAGTAGCACAGGGCTTTTGGTTTAAAAAGTAAAGGTGGTGGTGGAGACTTTTTTGAAGGCATTTCTTTCTACAATGTAAGCTTAAACACAGAGTGATAAATGATGATATATGTTGTCTAACACTTGCTTATATATAAATAGCTCCACAAGATTGCTTAAATGATAATCGAAAATATAAAATAGGATGGCCTTCATATCACAAGGCCAAGGGTCTACAAATGGAAAAACTGAAATAATGAAATATTTCCAAGGCAACAGACTGTCAACAAGAACTGTAATGCATGGGCATATCACAGAACCACCGGAGAGGATATTAGATTGTATAGCTCAGGAGCCAGGAGTTATAAAGACCTTTATTATGTAGGACCCTCCCACATTGCAGCATCCTTTCCTATTTCCAATTTCTGATTTATAAATTGAGAGACACATAGCTACTTCAAATCTGTAATATGCCTGTTACTAGATTTGATTTGTTATGAGCAAACTTGAATCCAACATTATTGGATGGTTTTGGTTAAAAAAAAAGTTACATGAGGTTTTTTTTTTTTTTTTTAAGCACCTAGTGGTATTATGAGTAAAGTTTTAGTCCCTGTGGTCTTTAAAAATATTCTTAAGAGTACGACTTTTATATTTGACTGAAAGTTGTGGGAAATTAATATCTTGTTCAGCAATGAGTTGGTAAGAATTATATTGCAATTTAAATTTGATGTACAAATTGGAACAGCCTGGTATTTTTGGCAATATGAAGTTTGAATTTTGCCCCAAATTCTTCTACACAGTTGTTGCTCCTACCTGCAATATATCTGTTTTATGGGAATGCCAGAATTTCCATAAACCTCTCAACTCTTTTGCTCCGGCCCAGATCTTAGTTTGGGATCCACTGGCATGTTAAAATTGCATCTGTCTGAAATGGGATCTGATGTCCAGGGTCCGCTGCTCTGTGGTGAGGTTTTCTATGACAGGGGGTTTCTATACTGTACATGCTTTTGTAAAGCAGTACTTTTTTTTTTTTTTTTTTTGAGGGGGGAAGATTTAGGCAGTGTAGCTTTTATTGAGTTATTTTTTAAGCTGTTGAGCTTTATATTTTGTAGGGTATTTGCAGGGGCTATGTCACAGAGATATCTAAATCACTTCTGATAATTTTTTTTCTAATAAATGTCCTTAAGTGCTTTACTATTAATAATGGCCCTTAGATAGTCTATTTTTGTTTTCTTATTTTTCCTGCGATTCCACTGATCCCCTTTCCTATGCAGAATGCCACTCACTAAAAGAAAATTAAACACACATGAGAGCAGAGCTGGCCCCTCCCCTGTTATGTTCACATGGCTACTTTTTCTGTATTATAGCATTCATCTCTTGAATTAATTTTTAAAAAAATTCTGCATGGCTCTTGGCTTAGAATTTAATTTCAAGTGTTTTATCAGCATTTCCTAATTGCATACAACGGATAAGGCTGATACCTAGTGGAAGGATTAGGCTGTTAAAATTTTTAGTTGTTCACGTGATTAAATATTAATTAAAAAATTTAAATGCTTCCAAAGTTGTACACATGGAATATGTAAAACTTTAAATATTGAAATCTGTACTATGACTAGCTAAGAACTTCCCAAATTTATGGGAAAATTCAGTTATGTTTGCTTTGCATTTAATGATGTTAGTGTTTTTATAGTAAATAGTGCCTGTTTTCTTTCTTACTTCCCCCCTCCCCCCCACAATTGGGCAGTGTAATAAACCAACTGTAACTGAATGGTATTTTTACTGCACTGGGCCCCATTAGTGTCAATAGGATGTTTGCACTAATAAGTTCGGTAGAACCTTACATAGAATAGTTTGCAGTGATATTAGTCAAAATGTAGTGCATAAGCAGGGCATGGCTTAGTAAGAGGAAAGTAACTGCTACTATAGCTGAAATTACTAGGGCACTGACAAGATTAAACAGCATTTGAAGTTGTCTGTATACATGTCTGAAACATAATGTTTTGATGAATTAATTGGCATACTTGTGGTCTCGTGTACAAAATCATGAGAGGCAAGGTGAAAATCACACATTGCCATTGTCCAAACTGCTCGTGGGCCTCAACTATAATTATTGATTGGTTTGTTCATTCAGCTTTATTTATTGAACCTCTGCAATGGACCGTCCTGACTTGTACCGGAGATAGTAGTGAATAATACACCCTGTAAGAGCAGTTGTTTTAGTTATAGACTTGTCCATATATTGGATATGTGGAATATTATCAAGAGCCAGAAAACAGCCTTTTCTGGAAGAGTAGAAAGTAGAGAATTCATGGACCTGTAAAGAAGGCTCCTTATCTCCTTTGACTTCTGTTAGCTTAGTGTTCTGGGGAGACAGGTATTCTGCTTGTAAAATATTGTAACTAAGGACTGTAAAATAATTAGAGGTTCTTGGGGGAAAGAAAGAAAAGATGTTATATAATGTAAATGAACTAATAGCAAAAAAATTTAAAAGATCTTTGGGATTTTAAAATGAAAATGATCACATATGATAATAAAGATTTATTGGACATTACTTGTTTCAAAGTCCTTTGAAACAAATATTAAATATTTCCTAGTAATTTTCTCATTGGTTTCCCCACTGTCTTCCAAGGGAAGTGCTAATATCCCCATTTATGGATGAGAAAACAGAGGCATATTGTTCCCCAAGAAGGTGGTAGAGATTGAAATCAGGTTTGTCTTTGTAGAAATGTAGTACCTTAACTGCAATGTGGAGGGGCCCTGCATTTTTCAAATTTTCTAGAGTCAGGGATTTCTGAGCCCGTGCCAGAGAGCTCTTACGGCAGAAAGACCTTGTGTGCTGAGCAGTGAACTAGATCTCTGCTTCTGGGTCCTTCATCAGATGTTTGGAGAAGTTCAGAAATACGGTGTTTATACAGTGAGAGAAAGAATCAATGAATTATTCTCACTCTACCCATTAACATTCCGGTAGTTTTGTGGGCAAGCTCCACAGCTATTTGGGCTTCCCTTTTGGCTCAGCTGGTAAAGAGTCCGCCTGCAATGTGGGAGACCTGGGTTTGATCCCTGGGTTGGGAAGATTCCCTGGAGAAGGGAAAGGCTAC
>NW_011494814.1:968572-977902 GCF_000754665.1 Bison bison bison | reverse complement strand
CAACTTTCACTTCCTTCCTTCCTTCCTTCCACAGCTATCTGTATTTCGGGGCAGACTTCACTGAATGATTTCTGAAGAATCAGTTTGCCATGTACATAGGCCTCTTTGGTCTTAGACTGTGAAGTATTCCTGGACCTTTTCCACTCCTGTTATTCTTGCCTCAGCGTGTGTCACAGTTTAAAGACTACAGCGGAGACTTTTATTTTGGGATGGTTTGGCCACTGAATGGGTAAAGCATAATACACTTACTGCCTGTGTTTCTGTATATTCTTTAGAGATGTATAAGGGTTTGTAGAAGTTGGCCTGTTGCCAAATTACCTGGCATTTAAATAATGACAGCAAGCATTTATATAGTCCTGTGTACCAGGTACTGTTCTAAAGGCTTTACATATATTAATTAACTCATTTAATTAAAAACATGTTAAAAATGGACCACAGTAAATACATAAGTGATAAGTTATCATTTAGCTCCCCCCACTCTCTTCCTGGATGTTCACACACTTGTGACATTCAAGAAAGGAAAAGTCTTGATAACATTTTAATTTCTCTAATGCAGGGTGGGGGGGGGGAGGGAATCACAGGGGTTGGTCTGGTATGTAACATTTCTTTGATAAGAGCTATTCTTTGATAAAAGCTATGCTTTTGGAAAGGGCTTCCCTAGTGGCTCAGTGGTAAAGAATCTGCCTGCCAATGCAGGAAATGCGGGTTCAATTCCTGGGTCAGGAATGTTCCCTGGAGAAGGAAATGGCAACACACTCCAGTATTCTTGCCTGAGAAATCCCATGGACAGAGGACCCTGGTGGGCTACAGGCCATGGGATCACAAAAGAATTGGACACAACTTAGTGACTGAAGATTATGAAACTTTGTAACATCTGACTTTAATCACTGCTCCTTGTAGAACATATGCTAGATTTGAGGTAGTAGACAAGCATACCACATTTATCTTCCTGTTTTTAGATGCAATACTGTCAACCAAATAGCTTCTTCAAAAAAAGAATAAAATGTAGGAATTTCAGGGCTTGAAAGGACTAGATAAGCAGTGCTTGAGTATTTGTGGTTGAAAGAGCTGAGTATTTTACTTGTGTAACTTAAACATTCACTTTCACGTTAAGAAAATTTCTTGTTTACATAAAGGATAGGTTGACTTGTGAGATGTTGGCAAGGGCTCATTTAGAGAAATGTTTTGCTAAAATATTGAAGATCAAAAGCAACAGACAGTAGGAAGTATAAGTGAAAAATAGGCTACAAAATTTAAAATAGCATTCAGGTTATCTTACAATAAATTATATCACCAACTCAATGAACATGAATTTGAGCAAACTCTTGGAGATAGTGAAGGACCAGAAAGCCTGGTGTGCTGCAGTCCACGGGATCACAGTCAGCCGCAACTTAGTGACTGAACAACAACATTATTTTATTATCCTCAGTATGCCAATGCAGTATTAAAGGGCTCTGACTCTGGTACCGAGGTTGTCTATAACATTAAAACTTAAATATTTATCACATATTTTGGAAAGTAGTGCCACATAGCATTTTAAGAACACTTTATGGACTCACAGGTCATTTCAGTAATATCTTATTATCTGATAGACTGGGGCTTTTCTCATTTATAAGATTAATACAAATAATTTTATTATAAAGAAAAGTTTAATATTGGATTAAGGGTCATCTTTAATGAATATAGCTGAAATCAATCCCCTCCAGCAACTGTGAATTTTCTTTTCTGCTATCGTAACACTGCAGAAAAGGGCACTAGTTCTAAAAACTTCGTGCAGAAGAAGCACTTTACTCAGAAAGACTGCAGTGTTTTGGTAGGAGCAAGTGGAATGATTGAAACTGTTTTCAGAACCCCTCTCTCTGGTCCTTGAAAATGGAGGCATCAGTGAATAAGGATATTTTGGTAGCTAATATGTATTGTACTAACTGAAATTAGTATAAATAATTACATAATACACAAATAATTACACAAATTACACAAGTAATTTCTCAAAATCTGTTTCTTAAAAACATATCCATTCTATTAATATATATGAATGGGATGACATTTATTTATTGTAGATTTCACTGTTTGTATACATGATTTATATATAAGCCATATATATATGTGTGTGTGTGTGTGTGTATATTCTTTACAATGTAACATATATGAAATATAAACCAGTATACGAAGTTTGTGTATATCTACCTAAAATGGGAAAATGTTACAAAGATATCTTAAACATATTATAAATGTCTTACTTTAGATCAAGTTAAATTTAAATATATGCAGAGGATTTGTGACTTTTTGTTTTCCTAATGCTTTAAGGAAAAGTAGGCTCATCATTTATTTTTTTTTTTGCACATTTTTATTGTTCTGTGTAAATGTAATTTGTTAATCCTGTGAAATTTGTCATAGATAAATTTGCTTGGATTATCTTGTCACCACCGTATCTGCATTCTTTTGTTCATTGCTTATTCATAATTTAACAGTCTGGCAGTGAGCCTTTTTGGGATGCTCACAAAAGATATATGACCTCTACCAGCTGCTACTATAACCTGCAGAATGCACAGCAAGACATTAGAAACGTGAGGATTCCTCTACTGATTAAAGTGCTCTTCATTTAAACAGTCTGTTCATAAGAATCTCAGGAATCTCTTGCTACCAGCAGTTTTGATTTTTTTTTCTTCCTAACAAAATTAGTTCTAACAATCGAATCTTCATTTGGTATGATTTTTTCCCATTATCCAAAGGAAGTTAATTCCTTGAGTACTGTTTCTTCTTTATAACGAAATACTTCAGTGTTTTATATTTGGGGGTATTCAGAAATGGTTTTATTGGACAAGAAAAAATGGAGTGGTGTAAATATCTCACATCCTAATTTTAGAAGAAATGGTTGGATTAATCCTACTTGAATCCAAGCACTTTATAGTTTCTACTGTAAATACCGCATATTATGTAGTATGTGGTAGATATTAAAAATAGAATGTAACTTGAAGTGTAACTGCATCTTTAGGTTTTCATTATTCTGAATTAGTTTAGCATATGAATTTGTTCTCATCCCCCTGCCCCCACCTCTCTCAAGAAATCAGCAGATCAGTTTATGAGTAATGGCTAGTTTTGCCTCTCTTCTGTGCAGGCATATGATTACGGTTCAAAATAATTCATTGCTAATCCATGCAGTATTGGTTCATCTCCATCACTCTGTTCTGTGATTAGAGCCTCAGGCCTGCTGCCTTGCTTTCCACCCTGATTTTCTTTAACTGCAACCCTTGTTTTAATATAGTTCTGTAGTCACTACTCTCCCATTCGCCCCTCTCCATTCCTCATATATATCGATTGCAGTAGATTAATATTTATTTGAAGCTATTTTTCAGACTTTGTGAAAAATGTATTCATTTCTCACTGTGAATCTTCATGTAAAGGGAGGAGGAGAGGGAAGACGTAGGATTCAGGTATGCAAGTCTTCTTATAGAATAAAGCTATTGCTTTTCAAGTCCTGATTCTTTGCTTTGGTCAATGTTGATCCTTTATACACAAAGCAGGAAGTTTCCTTTCCTTAAAAAAAAATTAGGCAGATTAAGCTACAGTGTTGACAGTTTCTCTCTACTTTGTAACAGTTCTAAAATGGCTTTCTGTATTTTCAAAGTACACGCTGCAGTCAGTACAATCACCACAGTATACATTGATCAGCTTGCATTGAATATTTTCAGACAGGGACACAAAGCTATCATTTTCGTTAACATCAGATTTTGCCAATTTTACCAGAAGGTCATCTAACAGATTTTAAAAAGACTTTGTTTCAGATCTCAGTAGTCCTGTGTTCCTTTTAATAATTACTTTCGTCTCATTGTAGCCGTGTGTTTGAAAGTGTAGGTCAATGAGGATGATTGCATTCAGAATTTCATGATCTGTGTAGTGGAACAAATTGAAAGCAAAGCCTGTATCAATCACTGTGAAGGGAGGGTTAATTGTTACCGCTTCTCAAGCCTCTGGACAGATAAACCAGTAATGAAATACTTATTGCTCTGATATGTGAATGCTAAAGGATGAAACAATGGAAACAGGAGCAGTCTTCAGAGATAACCAAAGAGGCAAAGAAAAACGAATAAACTGGATGAAGGTACAGAACTGTGTACTGCAGTAACTCTCTTAAAAGTAATATTGTTTTTAGCCTCCTACCCATCTTTTTTCTGACAGGTTAGGGCAGAATCATATATCAGGTTGCTAAAGCCAAATAAGAATATAAATGGAAAACTCTGTTTAAAAAAAGTGTAATCCTGTGCTTTACATGAAGTCTGTATATTTTATTAAAGTAATAGGTGAATCACTATATAAGGTTTCTCTTAAAAAATTAGTGATGTTACATATATTAAATATTTTACATGAGTAAATGGTGTAAATTCTGAAATATTTTAAAGGATTGTTTTATCTTTGAAGGGATTTTAGAGTTATCGGCCCATTGTAGACCAAAATATTGAGGAAATAGTGAAATACATAAGGAAATAGTAAAATGAGAATTAGTGTTACAAAAAAATCATAAGATAAAAATAAATACATTTAACCATTTCTTCTATATGAACTTAACATTTAAACATCTGGTAGTTACTTATATGTTGAAATGTATGCAAAAATATTTAGCCAAATTGAAGTCTTAGGCCCATGACAATCATCTCAACACAGTGGGTAGTTCTGAAAATTAATGAGAATGATAATACTGTAAAGACTGTTCCAGAGTTTGCCCAAATTCATTATCTAAGACTCTTGTTAAGAACATCTCAAAGAATTTTAACCAGGAAAATATATTAATGGTTCAAAAGCATTTCTAAACCTTGAATTATAAAAGTATAATGGAATTATATATGCAAGAGTTATAGTTAGCAACAGAGATAGCAGAAGGTATTATGAAGGCATATTATCCCATAACCTATACTGCTATAGGACATGGATTCATCCGTAGGGTTTAATCTCATACATTATTTTTGTTTTTTAGGACAAGAAATTGGGATCATTTAAAAAATAAAACAGAGGAATTCCTTGGTGGTCTAGTAGTTAGGACTCTCTGCTTTCACTGCCAATGGCCCAGGTTCAATCCCTGGTTGAGGAACTAAGATTCCACAAGCCACACAGCATGGCTAAAAAAAAAAAAAGTAAAAATAAAAAGGGTTTCTTCCTACTAATACAGGGAAGCTTACAGCTATAATAAGTTAAGTATATCTTTTAGCAGTCGCTTCTTATTTGATGCAAACAACTACTAACAAGATAGAAAATTCTTAGCAAAAAAAGAAAGAGCTGTGTTATACCTTTGTATTTATCTTCAGAATGTTAAGACTTTCCAAAGGCCCTTTTCTGCGAGGTATTGATGTGGCTGCATAGCAGCTTAAACAAATGACTTGGGACATAGCCCTTTTTATGACAGTAGCACCATCCTCTAGCTGATGTGATTTTGTATATTATAAAAGATAACTATGAAAGGAATTCTATAACATCCCTAGACTAGGATATTTAAACTGCTATTCAGATATGCTAGGGTGCAAGTCAGTCAGAGAGTTCTGAAAGTCAAGCTGTACCAAGGAATGTCAGATTTTGTGTACAATAGAGGGTAGGCAAAAAGCAAGAAGTGTTCAATTCAGTTCAGTTCAGTCACTCAGTCATGTCCGACTCTTTGTGACCCCATGGACTGCAGCGTGGCAGGCTTCCCTGTCCATCACCAACTCCCAGAGCCTACTCAAACTCATGTCCATCGAGTCGGTGATGCCATCCAACCATCTCATCCTCTGTTGTCCCCTTCTCCTCCCACCTTCAATCTTTCCCAGCATCAGGGTCTTTTCAAATGAGTCAGTTCTTCACATTAGGTGGCCAAAGTACTGGAGTTTCAGCTTCAGCATCAGTCCTTCCAATGAATATTCAGGACTGATTTCCTTTAGGATGGAGTGGTTGGATCTCCTTGCAGTCTAAGGGACTCTCAAGAGTCTTCTCTAACACCACAGTTCAAAAGCATCAATTCTCAGTATTCAGCTTTCTTTATAGTCCAACTCTCACATCCACACATGACTACTGGAAAAACCATAGCTTTGACTAGACGGACCTTTGTTGGCTAAGTAATGTCTCTGCTTTTTAATATGACAGGTTGGTCATAGCTTTTCTTCCAAAGAGTAAGTGTCTTTTAATTTCATGGCTGCACTCACCATCTGCAGTGATTTTTGAGCCCCCAAAATAAAGTCTCTCACTGTTTCCATTTTTTCCCCATCTATTTGCCATGAAGTGATGGGACCAGATGCCATGATCTTAGTTTTCTGCATGTTGAGTTTTAAACCAACTTTTTCACTCTCCTCTTTCACATTCATCAAGAGGCTCTTTAGTTCTTCTTTACTTTCTGCCATACAGGTGGTGTCATCTACGTATCTGAGGTTATTGATATTTCCCCCAGCAATGCTGATTCCAGCTTGTGCTTCATCCAGCCTGGCATTTCGCATGATACTCTGCATGTAAGGTAAAGAATAATCAGGGTGACAATATACAGCCTTAACATACTCCTTTCCCAATTTGGAATCAGTCTGTTGTTCCATGTCCAGTTCTAATTGTTGCTTCTTGACCTACATACAGATTTTTCAGGAGGCAGGTAAGGTGGTCTGGTATTCATATCTTTTTCAGAATTTTCCACAGTTTGTTGTGATCTACACAGTCAAAGGCTTTGGCGTAGTCAATAAAGCAGGAGTAGATGTTTTTCTGGAATTCTCTTGCTTTTTCAGTGATCCAGTGGATGGTGGCAATTTGATCTCTAGTTCCTCTGCCTTTTCTAAATCCAGCTTGAACATCTGGAAGTTCATGGTTCACGTACTGTTGAAGCCCGGCTTGGAGAATATTGAGCATTACTTTGCTTGTGTGTGAAATGAGTGCAATTGTGTAATAGTTTGAACATTCTTTGGCATTGCCTTTCTTTGGGATTGGAATGCAAACTAACCTTTTCCAGTCCTGTCGCCACTGCTGAGTTTTCCAGATTTGCTGGCATATTGAGTGCAACACTTTCACAGCATCATCTTTTAGGATTTGCAATAACTCAACTAGAATTCCATGACCTCCTCTAGCTTTGTTTATAGAGATGCTTCCTAAGGCCCGCTTGATTTCACATTCCAGGATATCTGGCTCTAGGTGAGGGATAATAAACATGTACTTAAGACAGGAGCCCATGGATATATCGAGATTGTCAGGGCAATACTTTATGAATTACTATTGGCTACTTGCTTGTTGAGTTCTAATAGAATAGCAGCTAATGGCATAAGTCTTGGTCACTGGTATGTCTTTTGTTATCTTTGTAGGAAGTTCTTTTTTACATAGATCCTTTAATCATTTACAGCCTCAGTTTCTTCATTTGTATATTGAGTTGCTAACATTTCCTTCCTGCTATAAAATTATGTGACTACATGATTTGAATAACATGAATTTATGATACAAAGTAATTGGTTGAAGTTATGTGAATTTTTATTCTGATGGTGTTAATATTTACATATATTCCTTATTTAGAAAACTATTAAATAAACTAAAGTTTTCAGATCAAATGTGATGCTTGTCAAGCAGGTTTCAATCAATAAAATATAGGATCAGATCAGATCAGTCTCTCAGTCGTGTCCGACTCTTTGCGACCCCATGAATCATACCTAAGTATTTTTCTTCTATGAAAACATCTTTTAAAGGAAACGCTTATTGCAGGAATGTCCAGAGGGGCATTGCAGAGGAAGCAGTAGGCGGTATTAAGTTATATTTTAAAGTGACACATTATGCACATGACTCAGTGTAATGCTGAAGGAAAACTCTGGAAGTGTTCAGTGATAAACACATTTGTTGGTTAAATTCAATCAAGACAGTAGAACAACTCTGGAAATATTTCAAAACCAGATGATATACCACAAAGAAAGAAGTTAATATAATATTTGATGGACAGGCCAGTGCTTAGGGGAATAACTAACCCCTGAAAATGTTGTGTGTTCCTAAAACATTTATAAAAGAATAAATTTCTGTAGTGAGGTAACAGCAACAATTTTAACCTTGTTTTTCAAAGGATCTTCCTTCTAATTCTTCTTCTTTACTTGTAAAGTTAAACTGGTTCAGTGTTTTTAGGGTATACAGTAAATCCTAAAGGAAATCAACCTGAATATTCATTGAAAGGACTGCTTCTGAAGCTGAAACTGCAATATTTTGGACACTTGATGCTAAGAGCCAACTGATTGGAAAAGGCCCTGATGCTGGGAGAGATTGAGGGCAAAAAGGAAAAGAGGGCAGCAGAGGATGAGATGATTGGATGGCATCACCGACTCAGTTCAGTTCAGTTGCTCATTCTTGTCTGACTCTGTGCTACCCCATGGACTGCAGCACACCAGGCTTCCCTGTCCATCACCAACTCTTGGAGCTTACTCAAATGCATGTCCATTGAATCGGGGATGCCATCCAACCATCTCATCCTTGTCGTCCCCTTCTCCTTCCACCTTTAATCTTTCCCAGCATCAGAGTCTTTTCAAATGAGGCAGTTCTTCACATCAGGTGGCCAAAGTTTTGGAGTTTCAGCTTCAGCATCAGTCCTTCCAATGAATATTCAGGACTGATTTCCTTTAGGATGGAGTGGTTGGATCTCCTTGCAGTCCAAGGGACTCTCAAGAGTCTTAACACCACAGTTCAAAAGCATCAATTCTTTGGTGCTCAGCTTTCTTTATAGTCCATCTGTCACATTCATACATGACTACTGGAAAAACCATAGCTTTGACTAGATGGACCTTTGTCAGCAAAATAATGTCTCTACTTTCTTTTTTAATATGCTGTTTCAGATCATATCAGATCAGTCGCTCAGTCATGTCCAACTCTTTGCAACCCCATGAATCAGCATGCCAGGCCTCCCTGTCCATCACCAACTCCCGGAGTTCACTGAGACTCACGTCCATCGAGTCAGTGATGCCATCCAGCCATCTCATCCTCTGTCATCCCCTTCTCCTCTTGCCCCCAATCCCTCCCAGCATCAGAGTCTTTTCCAGTGAGTCAACTGTTTGCATGAGGTGGCCAAAGTATTGGAGTTTCAGCTTCAGCATCATTCCTTCCAAAGAAATCCCAGGGCTGATCTCCTTCAGAATGGACGGGTTGGATCTCCTTGCAGTCCAAGGGACTCTCAAGAATCTTCTCCAACACCACAGTTCAAAAGCATCAATTCTTCGGTGCTCAGCCTTCTTCACAACTCTCACATCCATACGTGACCACAGGAAAAACCATAGCCTTGACTAGATGGACCTTTGTTGGCAAAGTAATGTCTCTGCTTTTTAATGTGCTATCTAGGTTGGTGATAACTTTCCTTCCAAGGAGTCAGTG
>NW_011494814.1:958956-968472 GCF_000754665.1 Bison bison bison | reverse complement strand
CCATGAATCAGCATGCCAGGCCTCCCTGTCCATCACCAACTCCCGGAGTTCACTGAGACTCACGTCCATCGAGTCAGCGATGCCATCCAGCCATCTCATCCTCTGTCATCCCATTCTCCTCCTGCCCCCAATCCCTCCCAGCATCAGACTCTTTTCCAATGAGTCAGCTCTTCACATGAGGTGGCCAAAGTACTGGAGTTTCAGCTTTAGCATCATTCCTCCAAAGAAATCCCAGGGCTGATCTTCTTCAGAATGGACTGGTTGGATCTCCTTGCAGTCCAAGGGACTCTCAAGAGTCTTCTCCAACACCACAGTTCAAAAGCATCAATTCTTCAGCGCTCAGCCTTCTTCACAGTCCAACTCTCACATCCATACATGACCACTGTTTACGTTGGTCATAACTTTTCTTCCAAGGATCAAGTGTCTTTTAATTTCATGGCTGCAATCACCATCTGCAGTGATTTTGGAGCCCCCCAGAATAAAGTCTCTCACTGTTTCCATTTTCCCCCCATCTATTTGCCATGAAGTGATGGGACTGGATGCCTTGATCTTAGTTTTCTGCATGTTGAGTTTTAAACCAACTTTTTCACTCTTCTTTTTCACTTTCATCAAGAGGCTCTTTAGTTCCTTTTCACTTACTGCCATACGGGTGGTATCATCTGCACATAGGATTGAAATAGCTCAACTGGAATTCCATCACCTCCTCTAGCTTTGTTTGTAGTGATGCTTCCTAAGGCCCACTTGACTTCACATTCCAGGATGTCTGGTCTAGGTGAGTGATCACACCATCATGGTTATCAGGTCATGAAGATCTTTTTTGTATAGTTCTTCTGTGTATTCTTGCCATCTCTTCTTTATATCTTCTGCTTCTGTTAAGTCCATACCATTTCTGTCCTTTTTTGTGCCCATCTTTGCACAAAATGTTCCCTTGGTATCTCTAATTTTCTTGAAGAGATCTCTAGTCTTTCCCATTCTATTATTTTCCTCTGTTTATTTGCATTGATCACTGAGGAAGGCTTTCTTATCTCTCCTTGTTGTATCTCCAACTCAATGGACATGAATTTCTTATCTCTCCTTGCTATTGCTATCACTAACTCAGTGGATGTGAATTTGAGCTAACTCCGGGAGATAGTGAAAGACAGGAAAGCCTGGCATGCTGCAGTCCATGGTACCACAAAAAGTCGGACATGACTTAGTGACTATATACACACACATACACACACATACACATACATACATACATACATACATAGGGTGTGTGTGCATGCTCAGTCTCTCATTCCAACTCTGTAGCCCTGTGGACTGTAGCATGCCAGAGTCCTCTGTCCATGGAATTTTCTAGGCAAGTCATACTGTAGTGGGTTTCCATTTCCTTTTCTAGGGAATCTTCTTGACCCAGGGATCGAACTCATGTCTCCTGTATTGGCAGGTGGTTCTTTACCACTGTGCCACTTGGGAAGCCTGTTCATAGGGTAGACAGATTTATTAATAAATATTTATGATTGGATAAGATTTCTTGCTCCTGATAGACTGACTTTAAAATTTTTTAAATTTAATATGTTACAAATATATATTTTTGTTCCATATGTTGTATATATGGAACAAATATATATTTGTTTTGTTGTTGTTTTATTGTTTGGCCGGGCAGCATTTGGGATCTTAGTTTCCCAATGAGAGATCATTGGAAACATGGAGTGTTAATCCCTGGACCACCAGGGAAATCCCTGGATTAATGAGTTTTTAAATACATTTATCAGTTACTTATTTATTGTTTTCTTTGAACATTTCCAATTAATGTTATTAATAGATAACATAAGAAGATAACTTTTAAAATATAATATAAATTAATGTAGATTATCCAAACATGTATTCTATATATTATCTAGAGATTAAGAGTATTTTATCTCCTTAGGGTATTATGCTTGTCAGTGATAATTTAACACCACTGATCAAAATATTTTTCCTAAAAGCACTCTGTACTTCAAGAGGTAATTTTCTATTTTTCTGCTATGTAAATACTTAAGAAAAAAGTATGGTATGGTGTAAACTGGACTTCTGTAACTCCAGTCTCTCCCTCTTTACTCATCAGAGACTTTTTCTCAAAGCTGATTTTAGCTAGGTATTAGGAGATTCCTAATAGCTAGGTAAGGATAACTGACTCATTGGAAAAGACTCTGATACTGGGAAAGACTGAAGGCAGGAGGAGAAGGGGACAACAGAGGATGAGATGGTTGGATGGCATCACCAACTCGATGGACATGAGTTTGAGCAAGCTCCAGAAGTTGGTGATAGAGAAGTCTGGTGTGCAGCAGTCCATGGGTTTGCAAAGAGTTGGACATGAATGAGCTGAACTGATTAGGAGACAATCTGATTAGAACAATTTATAGTCAGGAGTAAAGCTTATTTTCATTTTTTAAAAGGAAGCCATACTAATAAACAAATCTTTAATTGGTAGAACACAGAGAATCTTTCGTGTTCTTGCCTGTCTCTCCACACCACACATATTTACCCCTCCAAGAGTTATGTCGGTCAACACTTTGAAATATCTCTTCTGAAACTTTAACAGCATCTCATCATGACATTGTTTTAGAAATAATGTTAATTTTCTCATGGTATTGAGTGTAAAAATGGAAATGTCATAAGCTGAGTTAAATGCACATGGTGTACACATTTTCCTTACTAACCATCTTTTTTTCTTTTCTAGTTAAAAGTCTCTCAATATGGTATAGAGCTAGTAAAAGAGAAGAGATTTAGAATTGGGTGGTAGGCTGTGACGCCAAGCTTTTAAGTGTCCACTTAGTGCTGAAATAGAATTTAAATGGGGAATTTATAGATGGCTATAGTGTTCTTTGTAGAAAGGAATCTGTAGCAGGTGTTTAGATTTGGGTTGAACCAAACTATAACAGACTCAACAAGATCCATCCCATCCCCACTTCTTCTCAAGTTCATTTTACTAAGTCTTGCTCCAAGGGCAGATATTACCGTCTAGCTATATTTTGCTGTCATTCACTTGAAAGCGGATTTATTCTATACACGGTCACAAAAACTTTTGATAGACTCTGAGTGTGACCTCTCCTAACTTAGGCAGGAATTTTTAACCCATGGTCCATCAGTGTTATACCAGTATGTGAATGGTCTTCAGGGCATCCAAGAATCTCCTGAAATGGCATATTCATACATTTTCACCAGTTACTCAAGGGAGCATATTTATCCTGAAAATCTGTGTCAAGAATTTTGAAGAGTCTGATACTTTATCCTACATGCAAGCTAGTAAGTTGGCCTGCTGCAGTTTAATGGATACTGGTAGAAGATGCAAGACCTTTGATTCAGAGATGAGGAAAGTTTAATACAGCATTAGCAATTGCCGGGGTA
This sequence comes from Bison bison bison, assembly GCF_000754665.1. NCBI lineage: Eukaryota > Metazoa > Chordata > Mammalia > Artiodactyla > Bovidae > Bison > Bison bison. The sequence continues at coordinate 965,100 of NW_011494814.1, read as the reverse complement.
TCAGCATGTAATTCTCTGAGCCCTAATTCCTATAGGGTGATGCAAAAAGGACTAGATAATACCTGCACACACAATAGCTTGTGTTACAAGAACTCTGATCTTAGGGACTCTAAATCTTTTAGAGATGTGTTCTTTTTCCTCAGAGGGAAAAACACTAGCTCTATCTTCCAGGGCCATTCTCTACACAAGCAAACTTCAGTGGACAGTTTGGAGCAAAGGATAGTTAGTACCTTGCCTGCAAGATGCTCAGAAATGCAAGAGACTTAAGGAAACTTGTCTTTCATTGATCTGAATCACTGTTATGGGGATTATTATAGGTGAGAGGATCTAGAGCTGAAATAGTCCTATAGAGATTCTTGGAGCTTAATGAAAAATGAAGTCAGCTATTTGGACAGAAAGTGACCAAGGTTTCAAGTATGTAATCTTTCCAAAATTGTATATGATGCAGAATCTTAGTCTTAATCATGATTCAGTAGTGGACAGATCCTTATGATGTTAATGCTTTCACATTCTAATATATTATATCACGGCAGGTATCTGTCCTATTTTTAAGCTTGCTCTCTTCCTGATTTGTTCTATTTATCCATACATTTTAACTTCCCCAGAGTTCACTTTGTGCCTTTGCTTTATATTATTTAAGCTTTTCCATCACTCAGTAAGATGTGTTTGGTAATATCTTCACTTTACAGGTAAGGTCACAGATAGTAAGGATTTGAAACTAGACTCAAAACTGTTTGTGTTGAGTTAGTATAGAGTAGAAATGACATCCTAATACTACCTTCCGTCTGTCTGTTTTAGATTTATTTTCTGTTTTCAATCTTTATTCTGGGGCTTTTCTATTAATGCTATTAATTCTATCCAATTAATGCTATAGGCCCCATCTTTTATATTGCCTTTAATACCTTCCATTGGCTTACAGGTATTGAGTCTTCTTGCATCCTCAAATTTTACTAAATCATAACCTTTCTTATCTTCTGATTTCATCATTAACTATCTCTATAAAGCTAATGATTACAATTGCAAAATAAACAGATCATCAAAACTTGCTAATCACACCTAGCATTATGCTGAAGTATTATATTAAAGATTATTATGCAGAGATTATGATATTGTTTAGCAAGTTATGATATTGTTTAGCAAGTTATGATATTGTTTAGCAAGTTACAGTCTACGGTTCTTTTTTCCACATAGTTTTTGTAATAATCACAAGTGAATAGATTTCCATTTTGTGAGTTATGGTGGCATGGCTTATAATATATTCCTGTCTTTGCATAGCATGGCACTCTTGAATATACCTTAATTTAATGATGTGTCACACTTAAAAGTCTTGGTTAAAATAACTTGTGCATGCATGTTCAGTTGCCAAGTCACATCCTACTCTTTGCAACCCCATGGACTATAGCCTGCCAAGGTTCTCTGTTCGTGGGGTTTTCCAGACAATACTTGGAGTGGGTTGCCATTTCCTCCTCCAGGGAATCTTCCCAACCCAAGAATCGAATCTGTGTCTCCTGCATTGGCAGGTGAATTCTTTAACCACCTGCTGCTGCTGCTAAGTCGCTTCAGTCGTGTCTGACTCTGTGTGACCCCATAGACAGCAGCCCACCAGGCTCCCCCGTCCCTGGGATTCTCCAGGCAAGAACACTGGAGTGGGTTGCCATTTCCTTCTCCAGGGTGTCTTTCTCACCCAGGGACCAAACCATCATCTCTTAAGTCTCCTGCATTGGCAGATGGGTTCTTACCACTAGAACCACCTGCTGCTGCTGCTAAGTCACTTCAGTCGTGTCCGACTCTGTGCGACCCCATGGACTGCAGCCCACCAGGCTCCTCTGTCCATGAGCTTTTCCAGGCAAGAGTACTGGAGTGGGGTGCCATTGCCTTCTCCGTCTTTAACCACCAGTAAGCCCCAAATAACCTGTGGTTTATAGTCAAGTCAGATCCAACTATAAATTTGGTGTTTGCCTACTGTCAATGCCCAATCACTTGGCACGTTGTTTTCCCCTTTTCTAGTCTTTTAGCCCAATTTTTATCCCAATAGGATTTACTGATACCATTCTAATATAGTTTAATGCAAATTCATTATCAGAACATGGCCTGATAGCTAATACACTCAGACCCAAATATCCTCTGTTGGGTGCATTCCCTAATTATTTTCTGCATGGGGATGTTTATATAAATGACAAACAAATATCTGTAGATGGTGCTGAACTATCAAACTGGAAAGTGCTCTTGAGGTGACAGTGGGACATAGAAATTGTCTATCAACAAATGGGTAAACAGATCATAGTTCATTAGTAGAATCTATCATTAAACTTCTACGTGTCCATATCCAGGGTACAGGACTGTTAACGAAAGTAATGGATGATAAAGAAATGTTATAGTTCTTCTGCGCTTGTTTTTCTAGAGATTGTGACCTCTTCGGAAGGGAAGAAATTAGTCTTCTTCATTTTGCATGCCAATGGTGAAACGCATTCTTGGAACAGAGTTCCACTTGGAACACTGAATGAAGGGATGAATGAATTCCAATTCTAATTATACTTATTTCGTATTTATGTTTCATTAAAGAAATCCCCCATATCTGTCAGAAACCTACAACCACCCTTTGCATACCATAATCATGGCCGTTGATCTAAAAAAAGAAATTTTTAGAGAAAATTAAGTATTTTATAAATTATTTTTTACAAATGCTTAGAAATTTCTAGTATATTCTGGGTTTCAGAGCTGAATTCTTTACATTATTAAGAGTATACCCTTGTAAATTCTACAGAGTATAGTCTTAGATTCAAGATGTGTCAGGACTCTCTATTAAGCAAGGAACCAAGAAAATCAGTTGGAACCAAATATACCATTGATAGTGTCTTTACTTCCAAATGATAGCACCAAATGGATGAAATCTGGAACAGTGGAATATTTCCAATTAGAATCATATTAGACCTATTTTATAGTCAATTATAGTTCCATAAAATTTGAATTTCATTAATTCTGTATTTCACAAAATTGTACCTATAATAATTTAAGTTGATTAGGCCAAAATTTAAAAAAATTTAATCATGTAAAATAGAAGAGATTACAAAGAGGCTGACATTTTTCTAGGGATCTTTTCTCTAGAAGGACTGTTCATCCATCCCATGACTATGTGTACATAGTACCTGTAACAAAAATCTTTGCACAGAAAATCATGTGTAAGCATACACTGAAAAACACTGTGATTAATTTTGCTTTTTACCATGATTTATTAATAGTGGTGAAGATTGTTATTTTTATACAAACCAGTAGAGGGATAAAATTTGATAAACTTGGTTGAACTTAATATATATAAAGAAACAAAATAATTAATGATTCTAGGGAAAGAATGAATCAGTAGTTCAAATATACTAATTCCTTTCTGTCTTTACTCTGAACATTGCTCACTTTCTCCAAAGTTTATTATCTACTGTCACTGAATTTTGTCTTCAGTGGTGGTCAGGCATGGTCAGATATATTGATATATCTCAAATAATCTTAGGAATAAAATTTAACTAGAAATTTATTAATGTATTGTAAAGAGGCACATTTAATTCCCTGAACCCAAAGTAATGTCTGACATATTGATATATATACCTAAATATCTCCATACACGCATAGTCACACAGACTACGTGGATGGAAACAGAGCTCTCACCTATAACACAGTTAGAAATTCTACTGTGTTAATGAGAACTGTTTAATGGGCAGAAGCTTTCTATTTGCCCAAGGAGAGCACTGAACTCCAGAAATGAGTATAACTCTGCATGGCTATTTGGTCTGGTGTCCCACTGTAATAATGACTTGATTTATTTTGTCCAGGTCTACTCTGGCTTCCCAACTCCAGGTGAAAATGTTCTTTTATATGTTCAATATCGATTTAGAGAGACTGTTCTCTTTCTGAAAAACACAGGCCATCTCTGGACTGTGCTTTTCTACCTGGAAAAATTGAGCAACTGCACATATATTGTACAGTTTTAATAATGATACGTTAATAGTTACTGTTTATTGCGTTATTCATGTGTCAGCCACAGTGACAAGCTCTTTAGCATGCTATCTTAACTTTGTCAGCATTTGAGTTTGCTAATTTGTAACTCATTTTTGCTATCTTAAAATGTTGCTCACTATAAGCATTTATTTTCTATTCCAGGTATCTATTTTACATGTGTGTCATCTCTTAGAAATTATGAAAGCTGCAAAATCTCACTTTTGTTTGACTGAGTCACTCTCTTACCCGTCTGTTTCTCAGTTTGGAGAAAGTATACTTCTCGAATTTGGTGGCAAAATCAAAGTAAGCATTATGAACTTATGGAAGTTCTTATTTTCCTCTCAGTTTTAAAGTTTAGGACATTTGTAGCCTACACGTAGAAGCTATCATTATCAAATCATTGCTGTTACACTCCCTGCTCCCTGCCTCAACGCAGTACAGGAAAATTTCAGTGTGGCTTTTACACCTGGCTGCTGTTTCTATGCTCCTTTATCTCAGACTCACTCAGCATTTCTTTAAATATACTTCATCAATTCCCTCAAAGTTGGACCTTTCCATTTTCAAGTGCAACCTAAAGTTTTGTTTTTCTTTTAGAACAAAACCTGTGACCCCAATCTCTACTTTGATTTTTATTTCTTGTTATCCTTATAAATTCTTTAAAATGAAAGCCCTACTCTCCCCAAATAACCAAATGCTTCCAAATTTCTTTCTCACCCCATGAACTTACCATGACTTTCAATTTTTCCCAGCCAACTATAGTCCCCTTCCTTGTATAGCTCCACAGTGGAGCTGACCTACTACCAATAGACACTCTCAGTCTTTATCTCCATAATGTCTTGGCAGCATCAGATGCTTCTGATCACTCTATCCTTTTTCGTGACCCTCTGATCCCTTGACTTGCATGATGCCATGCATTTCTGGTATTCCTCCCGGTTCTCTGCTTGTTGTTCAGGGTTCTCGCCTTATTCTCTACTCCCTACATGAGTCTACCATTCATTTCCATGGTTTATAAAAGCAAGTAAAGATGCTGACAACACAGCACTTGTTCCTTTTTGACCAGTGTCTCTCCTGAGCTCTAAACCCATATACACAGTTGTCTGTTGACCATAGGCTTTCATATGTCCACTGGGCACTTTAAAATCAAGGGGACCCAAAATTTACTGTATAGTGTCTGCCCACGGTATGTATCTTGTTCTGTCAAACTGTTGGCAAGTACACTTCTGTTTGCTTTGACCGTTGAAATCTGGGCTATTTTTCTTTTATCTCTTGGTTTCTGGACACACTACTTATTTTAATAGATTCTTTACATTGTTTATTTGCCTTGATGTTTTTGTTTGTAAACTTTTGCATTGTTTCATATTCCCCAGAAACCACAAATTCTTTATATTTAGTCTGACTTTTGATAGAAGATGCCTGGTGTTTAATAGGTGTGTATGGGTGTGTGTATTTGCACACCTTAAGGGTAAATCAAAGAAAGACTCCAAAGATGAGTATTGACCTCGAGTAAGTTTGGACAATTGAAATAAGCTAAACATTTGAAAGAACTGTGTTTACAATTATAGAAGTAGATACTTCACATACTATGATTCTAATGTCATTTTGTCATTTTTAGACTTCTTTCTTTTGAGACATCTGCAGTTTGCATTAATTGTGTTAAAGTCTATGGCAAACACAGACTTAATTATGACTGTGATAGCAGAGGAGGGAGTCCCTTCAGCGGGAGCCTTGAGAATGAGCGAACGGTGCTCGGCGGGGCACCACCACTTTGTGTTGAAACCCCTGAGTATCCTCAGGTTTACAGAGGTGAAGAGCTTATTCTCTGAGTCCATCAGGTAGTAAGTATGCATGTAGTACTGTTATGTATAGTCCATCTCAGCTGAAGCATACTCCACAAAGGGCAGTATGGTGACTGAAGGCAGGTAGCTTATGAAAAGGATTGGTTCAGTTTAGTCGCTCAGTCGTGTCCGACTCTTTGCAACCCCATGAATCACAGCACTCCAGGCCTCCCTGTCCATCACCAACTCCCGGAGTTCACTCAGACTCACGTCCATCGAGTCAGTGATGCCATCCAGCCATCTCATCCTCTGTCATCCCCTTCTCCTCTTGCCCCCAATCCCTCCCAGCATCAGAGTCTTTTCCAGTGAGTCAACTGTTTGC
>NW_011494814.1:958654-958856 GCF_000754665.1 Bison bison bison | reverse complement strand
AGCCTTGACTAGATGGACCTTTGTTGGCAAAGTAATGTCTCTGCTTTTTAATGTGCTATCTAGGTTGGTGATAACTTTCCTTCCAAGGAGTCAGTGTCTTTTAATTTCATGGCTGCAGTCACCATCTACAGTGATTTTGGAGCCCCCAAAAATAAAGCCTGACACTGTTTCCCCATCTATTTCTCATGAAGTGATGGAACCA
>NW_011494814.1:956619-958524 GCF_000754665.1 Bison bison bison | reverse complement strand
CGTTTTCTGAATGTTGAGCTTTAAGCCAACTTTTTCACTCTCCTCTTTCACCTTCATCAAGAGGCTTTGTAGTTCCTCTTCACTTTCTGCCTTAAGGGTGGTGTCATCTGCAAATCTGAGGTTATTGATATTTCTCCCAGCAATCTTGATTCTAGCTTGTGCTTCTTTCAGTCCAGCGTTTCTCATGATGTACTCTGCATATAAGTTAAATAAGCAGGGTGACAATATACAGCCTTGACGTACTCCTTTTCCTATTTGGAACCAGTCTGTTGTTCCATGTCCAGTTCTAACTGTTGGTTCCTGACCTGCATATAGGTTTCTCAAGAGGCAGGTCAGGTGGTCTGGTATGCTCATTTCTTTCAGAATTTTCCACAGTTTATTGTGATCCACACAGTCAAAGGCTTTGGCATAGTCAATAAAGCAGAAATCAATGTTTTTCTGGAACTCTATTGCTTTTTGATGATCCATGGATGTTGGCAATTTGATCTCTGGTTCCTCTGCCTTTTCTGAAACCAGCTTGAGCATCTGGAAGTTCAAGGTTCACATACTGCTGAAGCCTAGCTTGCAGAATTTTGAGCATCACTTCACTAGCATGTGAGATGAGTGCAATTGTGTGTTAGTTTGAACATTCTTTGGCATTGCCTTTCTTTGGGATTGGAGTGAAAACTGACCTTTTCCAGTCCTGTGGCCACTGCTGAGTTTTCCAAATTGGCTGGCATATTGAGTGCAGCACTTTCATAGAATACCTCATGTCTAATGTTATATGTGATCCTTCATTTTCATTTTGTGTGATTTATGATTAATTGTTAATTAGGTAGAATCTGTAGCATTTCCTATCCTTCCAGATTTGTATCAGGGGGCTTTAGAAGAAAAGAGGATATTTGATTATAAGATAGTAATCAAACACATGGAAGAACTTTAAAATGGAAATTATCCAGGAGGGTTTCCTTACTTTTTCTACTTTCTTTGTATTTAAATAGATTTCGCCCCCCCCCCCCGACTTAAATATTCTTTTTAAAAAAATTTACTTATTTGTTTTACTTGTGGCTGTGTTGGGTCTTCGTTGCTGTGTGTGGGCTTCCTCTGGTTGCAGCGAGCCAGGGCCATTTTCTAGTTGTGTGGGCTTCTCCTTGGACCTCTCTGTTTGGAGCACAGGCTCTAGGTCTTGTGGCCTTCAGCAGTTGCAGCTCTGAGGCTCTGAAACACAGGCTCAGTAGTTGTGGCACAGGGGTTTCCTTGGCATGCGGGGTCTTCTCAGACCAGGGGTCGAACCCATGTCCTTCGCATTGCAAGGTGAATTCTTAACCACTGGACCACCAGGGAGGGCCCCTGACTTAAATATTCTTTATAGTCATTAACTAACTCATGTAAGGAGTTTGGGAGAGAAGCAGCAAAAAGAATGTTTATTACAGTAGCCATGGAAAAGCCATGTCTTATTATATGGTTATATCCTTGAAGATGTCTTGGAACAGGACAAAAGTGAAAGTAAAATCCTGGGTTAATATAAAAAGAATCTGTTCAAATACACATGGAAACTAAAGAGACCTATCTCTTCCTGTGCCCCAGAGGTAGTTGGCTGAGACAGCGTCTTAGACAAATCACCAAGACCATCACAGTGGAGTGTCAAATTACAGACATTTTGGGGGGGTTGAGGGTGGGGGAAGCAGTTATTCTGTATACTATTACAGCTTTTATTAAATCAAAGATAATGAAAATGATTTTCCTCATTACTCCATCAGCTAGTCAAATGCTGTCATACATTTGAGTTTTTAAACATTATTTTTATCCTTTACTATAGAATATAATCTTTGCTTATCCATGAATTTTATTTATACAAAATGTATACTTAATGTTTAGCATAAAATGAGGAAAAAGCAGAGGACTTATGTAAAACTTAATAGTGAC
>NW_011494814.1:945293-956519 GCF_000754665.1 Bison bison bison | reverse complement strand
ATGAAAGCCTGGAGTAAGACAGTTTCATTTAATCCTAAGAACACCGACAGCAGTATATTGTGTTTCTGTTTGTTGTGTTTTCCTCAGCATGTGTGTTTAAACATATTCACCAACCTCTGGAAGTATTTAGAGAAATGTTTTTGCTGCTTAATTCCCCACGTAAATGGCAATTTCATGGCAGTTCTTGAAATAAACATTTTTAAACTTGAAAATATTTTGTTGCTATTTCCATTACAGAAACAAATGTTTAAAACCCAAAGTAATATTTTACCAGTAATTTGAAACCTAATAACATTTCTCTGAAAAAATGTGAATTCCTGTCTGGTTGTAGTGATGCCATCTTATGTTGGTTTTGCTGTCTTTCACACAAAATCTGTATAACATGTTATGATAAATTGCTGTATATCTCAAATTGAAGATGCCCCTGGGTTAGTCATAGTGTGAGGATTGTCTGATACCCTGTATGGCCACACTCTCCATCTTCTTCATCGTCATCATCTTTGTGATGAAGGCAACTTGTGTTGAACTCTTTCTGGGTCTCAGGCCGTGTGCTCAGAGCATTAAACATGTTATCTCATTTAATTTCCAGATAAACCCTCTGAGGAAGAGATCTAACAACCATTTTTTGGGTGGGAAGCTGTCTTCTCTGCTAATCAGCTGTGGTCTTATTTAAATTCTTTTAGAAAGCTATATTTTAGTGGTAAATAAAAAGTAAAAGAATGAAGAGAGTAGTTCAGAAGTTCAAATACAGAACAGCATATGATATTCAATTGTCTAAGTTAAATACTCTTAAATAAATAATCAAACACAAATCTGAAGCCCCTCACATAATTTTCATTTGAAATTATGGAGTCATAAAAAGCAATTAGAAAAAATGAAAGCTTTTTAAAAAAAAAAAAAAATTTTGGTACAGTGGCGTGTTGTTTCTTGCTATTATTGAGAAACTGTGTGATTCTGTTTGAGTTTTGGGCCTTACTATATTAGGGGGAGGGAAAGGACAGGATGGTAATGAAATGTTTTGAAGAAGGTCTTCCTACTATAAATGCTGATATCCTGCAGAATGAGTTGGTTGATTAATATTGGTTTGAACTGAAAAATATAAAGACTGATGTTTATTATTGAAATTGTTAAAAATGAATTTCAAAACTAAAAACTATTAAATACTACTGATTTATTTCAAACTGCAATAATAGCATCAGCATAAAGTTAGAACTAGACAGATTGTTTAATAAATGATTAATAAATGATGAAAAATGCTCTCTTAAGAAGAGTTTATATTTCTAAATGTAACTGTTTTAAGTACAGGCATTAATAAGAGATAGATTACTAGCATTATATGAAATTTAAAAATATACTAAAGTTTAGGAATGTATACCACAATTTTAATCCACATTCCTTCTAATTCAAGATCTCTTTATCTCCTTCCCTTCTGAAAGGTATTTATTATTTCAATGGGTACTATCCAGTGACTTTTCTTATTGTTAGTGGTGATAGGTAATGATCCTGAAGAAACTCTGGATAGAATTTAATGATAAAAATGACACTTTCTGGGGCTAAGGAGGTTTCTTTTAAAACATAAGCAGTTCTGAATGCTTTTTTGTATTTTCTGTAATAAACGCTATATTAGCTATCTTTTAGATTTTAAATACAGAGTAACATTTGATAAGAGCTTTGCCAAGTGAGGGAAGACAGCAGATAAGGACATTAAACCAAAACAATGAGCTGCTAAAAAAGATAATGGATTGGGCTGTTCCAAAGCAATTTGTGTGTTGTGGCGGGGGAGGTGGGCAGGTGACAGGCAGGAAAAAACTTTGGAAGTGTGTTCTTCAGCTTTTTGAAGAATGGTCCTCTTTTAGCTCAAAGTGCTGGCGACAGAGAGTGTGGAGTGGGTATGCTTGTATCCTTGACACTGAGGAGGGTGTACTGGCTCCCTGAGCACGAGTAAGGATATGATGGCCTGCAGCTTCTAGCCAGCGCATCTCCCCCAGGGAAGAACCATTTAAGAGACAGAAGCAGTCGTTAGTGTAGAATAGAGCTCCCCATTTTGATCTTTAAGTTAATTTTATATTTGAAATAAACATATTCAGTCTTTAGCTGGAATTTTGTATGTAATTCAGTGAGATAATTCATGGAAAATTCTTTATTGGTTATAAAGGTCTATATAAATACTAAGTAATAGAGAGTTGCAAGGCATAAAAAATCCTGATGCTTAGTATTTAGGGCTTTTGTTATTGTTTCAGAAAAAGGAAAAGTAGACTGGGGAGAAGCTGTGGTTTGGGGGAGTCTAAGATGCCATTACTTAATGGAAGATACCGTTTTCACTGTCTCTTCTTCCTTGTTATAACTGACAACTGTATTCAAATAATAATTATTCTGACTTCCCTAAAATTTGAGTTCCAAAGTGATCATACTAATAAAAATAATGCTGGACTATAACTACTAATCTCCAAAACAATATTGTCCCCATCTGGGACATTTTTTCAGCTCTTTGTTTTACTTTTTGCAACACTAAATATAACAAATACTCATTGATTTATGCTAGACTCTGTGCTAAAACTATCTTTTGCATTACCCATTCCTTTTTCAACCCTGTGGGATAGGTGGTATTTTTGCTGTTTTATAAATAAGGGTGCAGCAGTACAGAGGTTAAGTAAATTGCCCAAGGGCACACAGTTAGTAAATTTTATAGTCAGGATTCCTACCCAGGTCCCCTGAACTCCAGATCCCGGGTTCCTGTCTCATATACCAGATATTTTATAATAAATGGGCTGAGCTTCCTCCCATCATTATTTTCACCATTTAAATTAAAAAAAATCCAGTTGTTAATATATACATCTATTGTGATGTAAATAGAAGAGAAAGACATATTTCAATGAAGACATTTAAAATTCCATATGCGTAGAGGAAATTCTAAGGATTTAGTTGAAGTATCTGTAATAAATCAAGGGTCTTCCCTGGTGGCTCAGTTGGTAAAGAATCTGCCTGCAATGCAGGAGACCCGAGTTTGATACCTGAGTCAGGAAGATCCCCTGGAGAAGGAAATGGCAACCCACTCCAGTATTCCTGCCTGGGAAATCCCATGGACAGAGGAGCCTGGTGGGCTACAGTCCATGGGGTCTCAAAGAATGGAACGTGACTTAGCAACTAAACCTGCCTACATTATAAATCATGCATGCTAAGTCGCTTCAGTTGTGTTCAACTTAGCATGCATGATTTACAGTGTAGGTAGATTTAGTTGCTAAGTCGTGTTCGACTCTTTGAGACCCTATGGATTGTAGCCCACCAGGCTCCTCTGTCCATGGGATTTCCCAGCCAGGAATACTGGAGTGGGTTGCCATTTCCTTCTCCAGAGGATCTTCCCGGTCCAAGAATCGAACCTGAGTCTCTTATGTCTCCTGCATTGGCTGGTGGATTCTTCACCACTGGCACCACAGCCTGTTTATTCTGCCAGAGAAGAAGTTTGGACATTTAAAAAGGTATAATTAGAGAAGCATTAAGAAATGACAGTTGTGGAAATCTAACCAAACTATTTAAAAAATTATTAATATATATGCCATATATAATGTAAGTGTATATGAAATGTTTTGATTTGAATCATTGGTGTTAAATTCTTAAGATGATCTGGGTTGGAGTCTTATATATGTATTAAGCTATATTATGTCTATGAATTTACCAGGTTTATACTTGGAATGTAATTACAGATTACATGTTTCCTAAATCCAATAATAAAGTATAAAAATGGTACATTTTCAAGTTTTAAATCACATTACTTTTCATAACCATTATACTTATATAACACAGTTTCTGAGGGATAGGAATCTTGAAATGTCTCCTGGGTGGTTCTGGCTCAGGGTCTTTCACGAGATTGCTGTCAAATGCTGCCTGGAGTCTTGCTTCCAAGGTGGCTCAGCTCATGTGGTTGTTGGCAAACCTCAGTTCTTTGCTGGATGTTGAGTCTCATTTCCTTACCTCCTAGACTTTTCCTAAGCTGCCTCAGTGTCCTTAGAGTAGCAGCTGGTTTACGTCAGATTGAGTGATGAGAGGCAGAGAGAGGGTCTGAGGAGAGACCCTAAATGAAAGCTGCAGTCTTTTTGATCCTTATCTTGAAAATGTGATGTCATATTTCATTGGTCACAGGGACCAGCCATGCTACAGTGTGGATCGGAACTATGCAAAGTGAAATACAAGGAGGTGAGGGGTTATTGGGACCCATCCTGGAGGCTGGTTACCACAGAACTATTTCATTAGGGAAAAAATATGCCAATAATGTCCTAAAGTTTTTAAAAATTGAAGTATAGTTGATGTACAATATTATATGTTACATGTATATGATATAATGATCACAGTTTTTACAGGTTATACTCCATTTATAGTTATAAAATATTGGCTATATTTCTTATGTTGTATACTCTATCTTTGTAGTTTATTTTGTATGTGATAGTTTGTGCCTTTGAATCTTCTACCCCTGTACTTCCCCTCCTACTTTTCTCTCCCTGCTAGTAACCACTAGTTTGTTCTCTTGAGTCTGTTGATTTTTTAAATTGTTGTTGTATTCACAAGTTTGTTGTATTTTTTATGTTCCACATATAAGTGATATCATACAGAATTACCCTAAAGGTTTTGAGAAGATATGGCCCACATTATGTCCCAAAAATTGCAGTTAAAAAAGTCTGAACCAAATGCTCTTCCTACTTTGCTGCTTTTGTGGAGTTGAATGTGTAGGTTTTGATGGACTTTGTTATATCAGACAAATGGGAGAACTTTAGGTGCCGGATTTGAATGTCTGCTTTCCCATTTCCCACTGTGCTACTTCTGAATCTCATGAGATTAACATTAGCCTTGTAGACTTGCAGGTCCTAGCTGCAAAAATCTTACTCTGGTGATGACAAATAAATGGTAGATAGTGGAATTAGTAGATGTATGGACAAAAATGTTTATTTTTAGAAACATCTTTTAGAGAAAAGAGGCATTAGAAATTAATTTTTGTGCCCTGCCATAATTTAGAAAAGAATATCAGGTGGGATTCCCTCTTGTAAGTAAATAAGTGAAAGAAATTCGTGTTACTAATAACATAATGAAACTAATTGAGAAGAGCAAAGAGACACAGGCATGTAGGCTGAATGAGACATGAAATTAAAACTGTTTTTTAAGGGCATTTGCAGTCGTGGGGACTAAAATTTTAAAACATGTTTAGATATCTGGCTAGTAATAAAAGTAATTTTATAAACCCGGGAAGGACATTTTAAAACGTAGGATAAAAGGAGTCAAGTCGTTAGTGGTACAACAGCTGAACTTGATTTTGGTTCTCTACTATCAGTTTGTCCTAGGTTAGAAATAGATTAACATCTAAACATTCTCAGTTTTTGAGGAAAGGCAAGATGTGGGTCCTCACAGTTTAGTTGCTGCCTTCGGTTGCTTCTCCTACTCTTAAGCTCTACGACTTCATTTATTTTCCAGCCCAGAGACCTAACCTAATATGTCCATCTTGATTCTTCTGCAGAGTTTCATTTTTTTTCCCTTACCTTTACAATAGGAATAGAACTTCTTTTTTACTTTTTATTTATATTGTTAATGAAAGTATGAATTCAGAAAAGTCCATACAACATTTGTATACAGTTTAAAAATAATTTTAAAAATAGTTACCTTACTGTTTTCTTTTTCTGGGGCTGTTGAAACAAAGCCCCACACACTGGGTGGCTTATTGTCTCACCTTTCCAGAGGACAGAAGACCAAGATCAAGGTGCAGGTGGAGTTGGTGCCTTCTAAGGATGGTGCGGGAGAATGCGTTCCCTGCTTCTCTGCTAGCTTCTGGTGCTTTTCTGGAAATCTTAGGCATTCCTTGGCTTGTTGGTGTATCACCCCCATCTCTGCCTTCATCTTCACATGGTGGTCTCCCAAAGTTTCCCTTTTTATAAGTACACTGATCATATTGAATTGAAGCCCATAACTACAGCTGTAAAGGCCCTGTTTTCAAATAAGTTCAGATTCTTAGGTACCGGAGTTAGGACTTGAACATGACACTTACCCAGGGAAGACAAATGTTATCACCATCTCAGAAATGACCACCTGGAGGTGTGCATTCCCCACTCCTTCCTGTGGCGGTTATGATCTAGACTTCTGTGAAAAAGCTTTCTTTATAGGCTTACCATTTGTGCAACATTTTTAACAAATATATATATATATATATATATATATCGTTTAGACTTCTTTCATGAAATGGATAGGTTTTAAAAAGTAGGACTGAAAGTTATTTGCCAGGTATAATGTTATCTTTAATTCCTAAGGGCAATATTTATTATATATTTAATAAATAATATTTATTTAAAATGCCTACTTTTATAGGTAAAAATAAATAACTTAAAACTAATACTTATATCAGCAGGAAAAATAGAAGTAATATCTGTTACTTCATTAAAATAAGCTCCATTTTGGATCACATTTTAATTTTTTATGTAGATTGCCTCATCAATTCAGGTGTCACTTTTCCTGGAATGTATTCTGTCTCCCCAATTTGTTCCTTTGTAATGAAATTTATGATTGTGTTTTCCAAACTTATTATTACTAAAGACTCAGAGTATTGTGTTCATTCTAGACCAATTTAGAAATACTTTAATCTTGTATAAACACTTATTAAGATATATTCAGGTCTTGCCATTCTTTTTAGCTATTGATAGAAGTCTACCAGTGGGACCCTTGGTGAGCCTGAGATATCCTGTATTGTAAACATTGCCAGGATAATACTAGTTAGAATCAAAGAAACTTGATGTTTTAGTTTCCTTGTCCAGCCTTACTTAAGAACAAATGCAAGACTTTCCTCAGATTAAAAAAAAACTCCTGAAAATAGTTTATGTCCATTACTGCCTTTGACAGTTCCTAAAGGTCAAGGTCACTCAGTCACACACACACTCACACGAACGCATGCATGCATGCACCTACAGCCTTTGCTGGAGTCTACAGTGGGAAAGAACAGTGAAATTCCTGGTAATCACGATTTTGCTTTAATTAAAGTCTTCAACCCCTTAAGTACAGATGGTTGCCAAATTTTACATGACCCATAATAAATCCAACAGGTTGCCCCTGTTCACCCATTGTCTCTTCCTTATTAGAATCCCTGCTGTGTCTACTGTAGGAAAAGGGGTAAAAGTGGCTCTTTGCCACATTGTAGTGCCTTCATATTTGTTGTTGAATGGTCTACATTTTTAGAAGGTTCCTTGTGAACAGTGAGTCCAGGGATGGGAAAGAGAAGCAACAGATGGATTGGGATAGAGAAGCCCACCTCCAAAGTTGGCTCATTACAGATTTGTGTCAAGAAAGTCTCCCCTACATGGTGGAAATGTTCACCTCACATTGATGGGAGATGGGTTGGTGATGGAACACCAACTTTTAAAACTCTCCTTTTACAAGACAGATACTCTGGGAAGCACCCTTGCAAATTAGTGTGAATCACATTGACTTCATTCTTCTTCCTGAAGTAAAGAGAGGACTTAGGGTCTGAAAGGTAATGTTTTTAATGATGGTTAGGGACCCTTCTGTGATGTAGGAAGGGGAGTGATTATTAATATTTGAAAGGCACTTTCAGCTTAGTTTGTAGGCAAGAGAAGCCTCTTAAGGAAGGTAAGATCTTAATAACACATTCATTTATTTGGAGTTTTTGCCTTGAGCTAACTCCAAACCCAAACAAGGAGTAGAGTAGCATGGGGTTGATTTAATTTTTTTTTAATTTCCTTCTTCACTGACTTAATGTTCATGTTGGAAGTATTTGGTCCATAATTATGCCACATTAAAGTTATACAAGCATCTGAGGCTGATCAAATACTTAACCATAATCTAAAAAGTGATTTGTTTGAGAAAGTAGTCTAGGTTTCCTATAAAAATGTACTTTTAGAATTTCACTTGTTTGTGGGTTTGAAATTGCTTATAAATGAAAATAAGTATATCTTGAATTTTGAATGCCATTTCTATAGCAGGGATACCTAGATTAAGTAACTCTTTCAAGTGCTGACATCTGAAATAGACCATAGGGCATAATTTAAGTGAATATGTATTTTTCTACAATAAATTACTTTATTTGAAGTCACAAACTATATCAAATCGATTTCTGCTCCTTTGGCATGTAATATATTGCCTTGCACATAGATTAATAGATTAATGCTGAGGTATGAATGAGTAAATACAGATAGAGTAAGTAAATAGAATCTACACAGAAGTCATTTCCATAGGAGATTTGTGAGTTTGATTATTGTTGTCTAACTGACAAAGGAGATTATCATTCATTATCAATAAATTCATTCAATGAATATCAAGCTAAACACTTCCGATTGCTAGTCATCCTTCTAAGTGCTTTGTGGGGAGCCAAAAATGAATGAAACAGGACCTCCACCCTCAAGAAATTTACCTCCAGTGAGAAAAAGTCATAATAATAACGTAAAAACATGCTGAGACTTTATACAGATAGAGTTCTTTACTAGTTCAGAAGAATAAGAAAAATTCTGATATTTGGTGATATTTGAATTAGATTTTACAAATATGGTAGGAAAAGAAGGTATTTATCAGCAAGGGATATTTTCTACTGAAGTAAACAGAAGAATTGACTAATGATGGCTTAAAAAAGATTGTTTTTTTTCAAGATAATGACATGTACAGAGGTAGATGACTCTTGGTGTTGGTTTAACAACCTTACAAAGGCAGAGCTGGTGTTTCCTTTGCTTCTCTTGGTTATTTCCCCTTGGATTAGAAGGTATCTACTCCAGCTCCACCAAGGCTGCTCTCAAGGCAAAAAGGGTGAGGGCTTACGGAGGGATAGCCACTTACATACTTTTTATCAGAAAGGCAAAGAAAGGCTTTTCCAGAGCTCCAAGCTTCCATCTTACGTGATCAGATCAGTGCCACATGGCCACTCCTCCAGGGGATCTTCCCTGACCCAGGGGTCAACCCATGTCTCTTACGTCTCCTGCATTGGCAGGCGGGTTCTTTACCACTAGTGCCACCTGGGAAGCCTTTTATTTATCACGGTATCATCAAAATTATATCAGGAAGGTATTTTATGAAGTTAAAACCACCCCCGCCCCCAGCAAATAACACAAAAGAACAAACTAGTTTTTTTTTTTTTAGTAAGTGTTACTGATGAGAGTAACTATAGAAAGATGTTTGATCAATAAAGTGTCAGAATTCAGAATTTAGTAGGTAATAAATCATGATCTCTATATTTGTCTGTGGTTAGAGGATGATACAGGGCTTCCCTGGTAGCTCAGCTGGTAAAGAATCCACCTGCAATGCTGTACACCATTGATTCCTGGGTTTGAAAGATCCCCTGGAGAAGGGATATAACACCTGCTCCAGTATTCATGGCTTCCCTGGTGGCTCAGATGGTTAGAATCCACTTGCAATGCAGGAGACCTAGGTTTGATCACTGGGTTGGGATGATCCTTGGGAGGAGGGCATGGCAACACACTCTAGTATTCTTGCCTGGAGAATCTCCATGGACAAGGGAGCCTCTCAGGCTACAGTTCATCGGATCCCAAAGAGTGGGACATGACTGAGCAACTTAAGCACAGAACACAGAGGATGATACTGGTAGAGTAGTTTTCCACTGTATCATACTAGCAAAATTTGCCATAAAAGTCTGTAAAAGAACTTGGAAAACTTTAAATAGATTGGGATGTTTGAATAAAGAATCTTTCGCCTCCAGACTGAGTTTTTAAATATCATCAGCCTAGAGAAGTTGTATCGACAGTTGGGTGATTCGTTGTCTTCTTTTGAGAAAATATGGTTGTTTTTTTCTTTCAGCTTCCAGTAGGGTCTTGTTTCCATTATTTTTTTCAAATGGTCCTGGTCACCTTTGTGGATGTTGACAACAAAGGAGATTTACAAAGAAGCATCTTTGCTGTCTTTAAATCACTGGACCAGTGTGTTGGAGCAAAAATATACACACACAGTTCTTAGTATATTTGAATTATATCAGTTTTTATATTTTTAATCTTTAAATTTTGTAATTTTTTTTAGTGGAGGAATGTGATATCCTTTGTTTGAAAGACAGACTAAAATTTCAACAAATGGTGGAGGGTCGATACCAGCAAACAGCTCTGCAGTTTTGATGATGTTTCTACCTCTTAAAAGTGATTTTCTTTTTAGAGATTTTTTGTTGTTGTTGCTGTTGCGCTTACAGTGATTGTGATGTGGTGATGGTTGTGTGTGTGTTTTGCCAAAAAACACTCTAACCATATACTTTTCCTTCTTCTGACTTCCTTGGGGACCACAGAAGGAAGGAGCAAAGGCAGCCAGGTCCTGGGGTTTGATTCAAACATTAGTGTGCATAAAAATTCTTTAGGGAGCTTGTTAATCATGACGGCTGATAGGCCTACTGTTTAAGTCAGGAGTGGAGACTGGGAACCTCCAGGTGCTTCAGACACTTTGGATGTAGGTGGCCCCTGGACTCCCCTTTAAGAAACATTCATGTAGACAGTAAGCGAGGTGGTAGGGACAGGCAGAAAGGTAGCTCTCATGGTAGATCTTTGTGTCTCACTTGCTCCTGATCTCTAAAATCAGGATCTCCAAATGGGTTGTGCTCACTCCAGGTAGTTTGCAGCAAGAGCTGTTTTGGTTCAGGAAGAAACTTTGATTTATATTCATGTTAAACTTTACCTTTAAAATGTTATTTTGTGTTTGTGTTTTGCAATATGCATGTAATATTAGTACAGTTGTACACATTTTTAAATGGCACGTGCATGGTAAAGGCCAACCTAGAAGGCATTTACTGATAGTGGTGCACAGTCAAAGAAGTTTGGAAATTGCTGCTTTAAATGATTTACCAGGCTCAAAATTCATACCTCTTTCCTGCTCTTTTCCAGAGTTTATTGTTCCTTAATTGTTTTTCAGTTAGATACTGACATTAGTCAGTGCCTTTTTTATTAGTGTGTATATATATATATATATATACACACACACACAGAGAACATACTTGAATACTGAGAGGAAGAAAGGGCTTTGTAATGTATGTCAGGGAGAAATATCTGTGTACTAAGGTTAATCAACTGATCTGATACTTTTATTTAAACAACCCCTACTGAAAAATCAGAAGAAAAGTAACAAGGTAGCTTCCTTGTTAGGTTATGTCTACCTTGTCATCCATGTCATCCATGTCAGGTTATGGCTACCACTTTAAGCATTTGTAGACCTGTCTAGTCCCAGCATGCTCAGAGACTCAAGAGGGCTTCCCAGGTAACTCAG
>NW_011494814.1:931143-945193 GCF_000754665.1 Bison bison bison | reverse complement strand
CCTGCATCTCCTGCACTGGCAGGTGGATTCATAACCACTGAGCTACCTGGGAAGCCCCTGGCAGGCTACAGTCTAGGGGGTCCTAAAGAGCTGGACATGACTGAGCGACTGAGCATGCACGCAGAGAGACTCAAGAGTGGATGAGGGTAAATGTGGATTTTCTAAAGACATGACTCATTCTTTGTCTTTAAGCCTTGAGTTAGCTCCTTCTCTTCCATTCTCAGAGGACTCTTTTCTATCAAGTATATCTCTCCAAGGTTAAGAAAAAGTCCTTGTTTTCACTGCATAAAATTATTTTTTTAATATATTTTAAAGTTACAATAGCTAAAAACACCGATTATCACCATAATTATATATATATAGTCTATTAGGTAACTGTTTCATTTCCCTTGATGCCTTTGGAGCTGACGTCAAGATTTTGCCTCCCCATATTTTCCGTGTGTTAAAAAAGAATGTAGTCTTCAAAGATGGCCTTGATTTTCTAACTCAGGGTCTTCTAGTTAGTATTTCTAGACATAAGACCATGATTACTTTTTAATGTTTTTTTCTGTCTCTCACACACAGACACGTACACACTCTCTCACACATTCTCTCTCTCTCTCTCTCTCTCACACACACACACACACACATGACAATCTATTTACTCAGCTGAATTGTCAATAGAGGAGAAAAAACACATTCACTTGCTGGCTTGAAAAACTTCAACAGTTTCTGTCAGTATTGTCATTATTTTAATAGTCACACAGCACAGGCAGAGTCTGGAGGTCTCATTTAAAAAATTTATCTCCTCTTTTACTATTATTTTTTTCCTAGTATTTCTTGTAAGTAGTATTGTATGGATCTGGGTATATTGGAAAGAAATAGTAAAGTGGAGTTATAATATTAATAAATATAGTGAACCATTAATAATATTTCTTGAGGTCTCCTGTGCCAGGCATTGTGCTCGATACTTTGTTATGTAATCTTTACAATAACCATTTGAGTTGGGTGCTATTGTTATCATCCCATTTACAGATGAGGAAATGGGAGTATTGGGGAGGTGATAAGACTTGCTAAGGGTCACTCAGCTAGTATGTTGAAGAAGAGGCTCTGTTCTTGAGCAGGGTGCATATATTCTGCTTTGACTCTTTTGTAAGATTAAGAGTTAGGAGTTGAGGTGGGGATTGGACCACTTCGGGAAAAACAAACATGTCTTACCCTACCCCAAAGGAGAAACCCAGATACACAACTGGGGGCAGGGCCATGCCTTGTACAGTTCAAAACGTGATTTCCCTTGTAAACGAAGTGAAAGATGCCTGCTGTACCTATGCAGAGTGGTGGTACGGCCAGGAGGTTCTGTCTCAAATACAGGAAACTGGAAGGGATAGTGGAGTTTGTGTATATAAATCTTAGCTGTGTCTGGATCTGGTCACTAGGATGCAGGGTAAAAGGAGGGTGCCCCAGACTCTCTTCATGGGGGAAACTGAGTCTCTGGCTCTGGAAGGGCTCATTTGGTGTCTAGGTTCCAATTCCTCAGCAATGTTCTGTCTATATTTTCACTTCTGAAAACTGTTTTTAACCCTTAGATCCAATATTGTTAATATTTCTGTATTTCACTTTACTATAAAGCAGAAATAACAATTGTTTTGTATACTAGAGAAGTGTTGGATTAATGAGAAAAGGTTTACAAATGGTTGGTAATTATATTTTTCCCCAAAGTGTCAGTTAATGATGACATCCAGTTTTAGATTGATGTCTTCCTCAATCTCTAAGGTGACGGCCTTCTAAGATTGGTTAGGCATGAGTTTTGTAAAGTTGAGAAGTCAAGAATCCTGTCTGTTCTCTGGTGCTTGAGTCCCCCATGCCTGGAATATCATAAGGACTTAATAAGTAGTTGCTGAGAAATTTAAAATTGTTCGGGTATTCTGAGGCTCATTGTTTCCTTATCTATAAAATGAAGATGATAGTGTGAATGTCAGAGTCCTTAGAAGACTACATTGGATAACATCTTGAAGAGCTTAGGTTAATGCCCACCACATTGGAGGCACACAATGAAAGTCTGCTATTAATATGTTATGATTCTGCTTATTGCTTCTAAATACCTGGCTCTGCCACTTAACACCTGTGTACCTTCCAGCAAACTAGTTGAGCTGAGTCCCAGTTTCTTATTCTGTAAACTGGGGATGCTGATGCCTATTGCACTGTTTGCTGGGAAGTTTTGTTACGGTTCAGAATGAGCAGATATTTAGTGCATATTATGTGCATCACTGTATTAGACATGTTTTCTCACTTAATCCTTGCAAAAATTTCTTTCTAGGTACTGTTTTTTTGTTTTTTATTTTTCATTTTACAACTTAGAACACTAGGGTTCAGAGAGTAAAAGCTTCAGCTGAAGGTCAGATGAGTAGTATGAAGCCAGTGTCTCTTGGATACCACTCTCCTCTACTTCACAATCTCCTGTACTTCAAATCTGCACAGTATTTAAGGCCATTTAAAAAGATCACACATGTCTGTGGACCATTATTTGTGATGTCTCTTTCTTTGGGTCTGAGGGTTGCAGTGTATCAAGGTACCCTAGTATAATTTGCTCTATTAGATATTTAAATTGGAGAAGGAAATGGCAACCCACTCCAGTGTTCTTGCCTGGAGAATCCCAGGGACGCGAAGCCTGGTAGGCTGCCGTCTATGGGGTCGCACAGAGTCGGACATGACTGAAGCGACTTAGCAGCAGCAGCAACATAATTTAGTTCAAAGACACCCTAACATAATTTACTCCATTTCAGGTATTTATATATGATATTTGAGGGATCACATTTTCCCCCACTTTCTCATTAAATTTTTTTTTCACCGGCCTAAAAATAGTGGTTCCTGAATTTCTCAGGTCAAGAAAGAGTAAAACTGTGTAAGCAGAGTTCAGAACGAGGCCCTTTTTGTGTTACATTGCCCAATTCGTGGACTTTGAAGTGGTTATTAAGTGAAAGCTGCTACTAAACCAGGTGAGTTTAGTTTTAGAATCATACCAATTTACTTGTCAGAAACTTATTTTTTAAGAAAAAAAATGACATATTATTATGGCAGTTCAAAAGCAGCTAAACAGTGTTTCTGTGAGTGTTAAAATTTTGCCAGAGGATCATGGTTTTGAACATACCA
Source organism: Bison bison bison (assembly GCF_000754665.1). Classification (NCBI taxonomy): domain Eukaryota; kingdom Metazoa; phylum Chordata; class Mammalia; order Artiodactyla; family Bovidae; genus Bison; species Bison bison. The sequence goes on along the minus strand of NW_011494814.1, from coordinate 942,064 downwards.
CATATCCAGAGACCTGGAAGCTAAGCCTAACTACTTCATGGCTCTGTTTTTCCCTGGGGTGTCTTAATTAAAGACCAATTTGAGAAACAAGAAGAATCCATCCTAGTTTGAAATATTGTTTCTTTGACAGATCTTTTCTTGTTGGAAGTCGTCCCAAAGTTGTTTGGAGTGTCAGGTTCAGAGTTAATTGGTTTTTCCTATCTAGTGAGAAGAGGTGGCTCTTTTATTTTGGTCTGTTTTTCCCATAGTTGTGAGCTTTGGAAAGGTTTGACTCAGAAACCATGAGATACTAACACAAGCTCTGTGTAGTTTTGAATTAGTACTGATTGACGGGTCTCTATTCAATGTAAACAGCTTGAAGGGAGAGTTGCAGTGACAGAAACAGAATTTGCATCTAAGAACACTCTCCCGTGTGACATAATGAGTGTTTCACATTAATCAAAATCAAAATAAAATAAAAAGGGGGAAATTAATTTTTTGTAGTGAGCTGTAAATTAGAATACGTGGGAAATAATTAGATTGTATTTTTGTTTAGGTTTCTCTTCTTGAATGCTACCATTTCGAAAGAGCACAGTTCATGTGAAAGTCTGAATAAAATTCACAGAGTAGCATCAAGGACCTCTGAGCCCAGGAAACTGAGTTTGGCAGTGCTAATTTGTATTAAAGTTGTTGTTGCATGACAGCCAGAAAAAGATTTAATGCTTGCCACCTGAATCAAGGCACGGAACATTGGTTTCTATAACTGCCATGAATTTGAATCGAGGCCAGTATCTCTAAATTTGAAATAAACTGATACTCTGTCTTGAAAGAAGATACAGGCCACTTATGTTATGGAAGTTATTTAGAAAATTGTATTTCAGTTTAATTTTTTAGCCATATATATATCTGTAAACACACACGTATTTTTCAAATTGTTCAGCTCCTCAGCACTGTAGCCAGTAGTGGTTCTTGCTGTTAGAGGTTCACACAAGAGAACTAAGAAATGCCTGAAGCCATTTATTATCCACTTTCAGCCAGGAGTTAGCTGTGAGTTTGCACCGGGTTCCAGGTTTGGCGTCTCTCCTCTTACCACAGAGGAGCTGCTCACTTCATCAGAAAGTCATTATCCCTCTTGGATGTCACTATGGTTCAAAGTATTACAGTATTGCTTTAGGAATTTAGGTTTTAACCCAGCCACCCCTGCTGCGGTAAAACCTAACAGCCACCAGATGCAAAATCCATTCACATGCCTAGGACAATAAAAACGATGATGATGACAATAATTCATATTTTGCATTTGCAAAAACATCTTTCATCTGAAGAGCTTTTGTAAACAGAACAGGCATCTTGAGAATGCTTTATAGAAAGTGATCTTTGAGTCCAGAATGGAAATGAATCCACCTCTGTGGTGAAATGTGGCAGCCCTTTAATTATTTTTAATGGGGTACATATTAAGCACAGTTGTATCTCTATGCAGTAAGTGTTTTGATGAGAAACTATATCAATTATATATTACATTAAAGTTTTCAGACATTTTTATTCTTACTGAAAAATAGCATTTTATTTTATTGGAAAAGTACTCAGAACATTGGATATTTAAAAATAAATCTAGTTGAGATTTTTTTCTCAAATCATAAAGGTTTCCCATAAGGTGTCACGGAAAGGTTTCTCAGGTGTGTTTAGAGCAGCACACACCTTTCCTCGCCATTTTCACTGGGGTGGTAGTAAGAGCTTCAGCAGCATGTTGTCTTGATGGGCACAACCAAAGCACACTTCGCTTTTAATTGCACAAGCACAGGTAATCCCAGACCAGTTTCTCTTCTGTTTTCACTTTCTTCCTAGCTGATCTCAGCCATTCCTAGGGTGTCAAGTAGCAGACTATGCCCATGGCCCATTGCACTCACCTCCATTTCTATATTATTTTCCTAACTTTCTCCTCTCTTGAGGTATCAGCTCAGCATCTCACATTCCAAAATAGGATACCCCTTAAAATGATGCCTCTGTGTATGTACTCCTTAGATGATCAACATCTCACCTCAGACATTTACTTCTGTTATATATGCTCAATACTTGGAAGTATTTAAGATAACCTCCTCCTTCTCAAATCCAATTAGTTCCTAAATTCTATACACTTATCTTCTGCATGGTCCCTTGCATCTGTCCACTACATTATTTGCACTGGTCAATGGGCATTTTACTGCTAACGGTAGGATAAAGGGGGAAAAGGAAAGTGAAAGCAAAGTCACTCAATTTCCCACCTGCTAGTATTACTCAGATGGAGGCAGAGCTGAACTCTTGGCTAAAATAAAGCTTTGGGTAACTTGCAGCTTTCATTCATTGTTCCATAGTGGCGGGAATAATTTAAAAGTTTGAGGCTGTACCAGAAATGATATGTGGTTTGGCTATTTGTAGTAGTTTGCAGAATAGTATGTAATTATAAGTTATCTTAAGTGAAGATTAGAGGACAATTGCATTTTTAGGTGTAATTAAAGATGAAAAACAAATTTCAACCTACAGAAACATAGATATTTGAATAGCATTTTACTATTACACAAAGATATTGAAGAAGATTTTCATTGTCCTTAAGTAGTGATTGTATTGAATATATTCTCCATGAAAGACAAAGACAAATTCCTCAAGTTCTGTCTTTGTTGGAATATTTTGTAGAGTTTACAAACTTGGAAAACTATTCTTTGTGAAATGTTTTACTTTTCTTTCTTTCTTTTTTTTTTTTAAGAAAGTCACTCAGTCGTGTCTGACTCTTTGCAACCCCATGGACTGTACAGTTCATGGAATTCTCCAGGCCAGAATACTGGAGTGGGTAGCTGTTCCCTTCTCCAGGGGATCTTCCCAACCCAGGGATCAAACCCAGGTCTCCCAGATTGGAGGTGGATTTTTTTTTTTTACCAACTGAGCCATCAGGGAAGCCTGAGAATACTGGAGTGGGTAACCTATCCCTTCTCCAGGGAATCTTCCCCACCCAGGAATCGAACCTGGGTCTCTTCCATTGCAGGCGGATTCTTTACCAGCACTCCTTATTCCACAAAATACTGTGTGTGTATACACCTTGTATCAATGGAATGATTTATTCACATGACCTGTTTACATTCCCAATATTCAGGGGTAGGTCACTCACATATTAAACCATTCATTTTTGAGATGAACACTTTTATCTGGAATTGTACACTTTTTACCTAATTTAATTCTTTCAACAGTAATCTTGAATGGAAAAGTTCCCTTTATAAATGAAAAAGTAACATACACCAGTATTCATGCCAAAAGTTCTTGCCAGACACTATAAATTCAAGTCTTTGGCCAAAACTGTATGGTCTGTTTTGGGTTTCCTTTTCCAATAATGGCTATAAATTAATGATATTGTACTATATTTATGTAATTTATCAAAGCTTATTAGATAAGATAGAATTATTAAGTATAGTGCAGGAAAACTCATTCAGAAAAAGAAATGAATCCAATATGGTTTAAAATGCAGCCTAACTAGATTCAGTATATGTAACACATTCTATGTTGTCCTGTGTTCTGAAAATAAGCTGAGTATTGTTTAAATGTAAACCTGACCTGGATTGTAATGGCTCTTTCTCAGTTTTATTTGGGTTTAACCCCTGCTCTATTTTAGAATTTTATATAGAGTTAGAAGCCAAGTGAGGATTCTTCCTCATACAGCTCTTCAGAGGTCTTCCACTGAGTGGCTGATATCCTTATTAAATCTTGCCACTTTTTAGTGCTTATTTAAGGTGAAAATGCTCAAAAAGAGTTAAGTAAATATAAAAAAGGAAAGAGATGAAGGATAATAGAGATTTGGTGCTCTTTTAACAACATTTTGTCTTCATCAGTCTTTGGATTTGTGGCATGTAAATTGAATGGCTACCTGAATACTATGTTTCAATTCTCTTTAATTGTGCTGTATTTCAAATGGAAATGATTTTCAAGCAGTTTTTAAATTTTCTTCTAATATTTACAAAATTTATTCCACCAACATTATCAGCAAATTTGGTTACAGTGAGATAACTGGAATACTGTTGTGTTTGCAAATATTTTTTAGAGATGGGAACTGCTTCAAAAAAAAACACACAAAAAAAACACCAACAACAATGGGACCAAAATAATGTCTTTATTGTTCATTCTTAACAGACGCTCTATTTTCTTTTGTAGGGTGGAAATGGTTGACGTTAATTATCCTTAGTCACGTGAATATTCTGTGAATTTTTGCCGTGCCTTTTAAAAGAGTTTCTGAGGAATGGCCACCAAGTCTGTAGTCCCAATGTAGTCATTCCTGTGTTCTAAAAATGCAGTATCTGACTTAATTCTTAAGACTGATTGCATCAAGGGAGGTTTTCTGACTTGACATCTACCTTGCCATCCAATTAAGTCCTGGATGTAATTTGCATAAAGATGTAAAGAATTTGAGAGCCAAATTGTCTACATTCTCATAAAGGGAGTCCTTTAAATTATGATAATAATTATTACTTGATATTTATGAGGGCTATCTGGGAATGACATGCCAGAATACTGTCTCAGCAAAATATGCTTATAATCAGACTTAGATAAACAAGCAGATTATGTATTGATAAAGAAAATGGGAAACAAAGAAAGGAATCCTATAGATGGGCATGGGAGCAGTGGTTTTTATATATGCTAGTGTCTCCTTTTCACTTAGTTCAGGGAGGGCTTCAATGATCTGTCTTGGAGGAGAGAAGTACAGCTACAGACTCCAGAGACTACTGAACATTTTAGAAAAGGCAGAAATCTACAGTACATAAGAAATATACGGATTACACAGGGAGGGAATCTTTGGTAATTAAAAGTCTACTGTGTTGATGTTAGGCTGTTCCTATACAAATTGGAACTTTCAGTATTTCAAGAATTAATGTTGATGCTTTTTGTGTGTGTGTGTGAAGTGTTTCTCTAATGCCCAAAATGTTATGTTATATTTAGTAACAGAATTGAGTCTCTTTTGGAGTTCTCCCTGTTGACTTTCTGGGGAAAATATCTTTTTTTCATGTATGTCAGCTAGGGATTATGTTTGAAGAACAAACAAGACACACATAAAAATCAGCTAATTCCTAAGAAAGGACACATCATGGAGAGGAAAAGAAGGCATAAGAAAAGCTCTTGGGTTTATAGGAGTGCAGATAGTTGATTTCTGTGAGCATTTCACAAGGATGTTTAGGATTCAGATTCTGACCATGGATGGCAACTTGATTCTCCATAATGCACAGAAATAGCTTAGAAGAAGCTATAAAGTTCTTTCACGTCATGGGTTGGTGAGCGAGGATGGATTTACACGATTGAGGATATAAATGGCTTTGAGTGAGTCGTTAGTCATAAGGTCCACAGTTCTTCGTAATTGACATGGCTTTCCCTCGTCATTCAGACAGACAGCGTAAGGCAGTGAGGACACGGAGCTACTGCCAGTGTCACAGCGGCTCTGAGAGCCCACATGAGTGCCCCTGTGAGGGTTCTGAGCTCTGTGCAGGAGAGCACTGCCTCTGGGGCAGTCTGTATGCCACTGTGGTTTTGGATAGTTGCAGCATTTAAAAAATTATGGCTGGGGCATTTGCTATCCTCTGCCCTTACTCATTTGTATGATTTAGAGAAGGGACTATGACCAACACGTTTTTTTTTCTTTTCCCCAATTATGAATACACACACACACACACACACACACATATGTAACCTGTGTTTTGAGATTAAGATGGAAATGTTCTCATGCCATTTATTATGGCTCAGCCTTAAAAGGCACATTCTAATAAAGGAGAGAGGAAAAAAGTGTATTTTCTTCAACTTAAAATATTTTGGATGGGCCACTGCCTTCCTAAGCATCATGGATATTTGACCCACTCAGAAGATTTGGGAGCGGCAGATTTGGCCAAAGGGCAAAGTGCGGAGAGGAGAAAGGGAAGCCTCTGTGCGCCGTGGTTCATGTCTGTTGATGTCAGTGGGAAGGGTGAGGCTTTCGGTTCCATGACTGTATGTCAAGTATATTTTTAAAATGTGACCTAAACCTAAAGGCAATGTTTGCACCAAAGACTTTTCCATGAAAAAATTTTAAGTTATTTTTAATACCTTACTGGGCTTTTTAAATAGCAGCACAAGCTGTAAAAATTAGTTTTGAAGGTTGGTGGCAGTTTAAGAAAGTTAGTAACATTGCCTAAGCTTCAGGCAGAGCAGTGCTCTAGCTTTGATGGAGCTGGGCTGTGGGAATGCAGGTTTTTTTGCTTAGGGTGGATATGATTTTACTTTATTTTTTTAAGGTGGAGAAATGAATGGGGCATGCATTCATGTTTTTCACCTAGGCCAAATGGAAGACTTTTGCAGTGATGTAACCCGTTAGGTTGGAGAAGCTTTTCTGTGGCGCTGCCCCGCGGTGCCGAGAGTAAGTTATGAATGCAGCACTGTTTCAGTGCAGAGGGCCTTGCCGGGAAGAGAGCGGTGTGCCTGGGCCCCAGCTATTGAGAAGATGCCAGTCAGGGATGAAAACGTCTTTCATGAAACTATAGCTAACTTCCCTGTGACACATTACCATAAAGCAGAGAGTATTTTTAAAACCAATAGTGTGAAAATAAGCACAATACCTTATAAAAGTCAGAAGGCTTTATTTTAAAGTAGGCATGTTGAGTGACTAAAAATATACAGGTTTGTGTCAGAATTCTTTTCACTGAATTGGTCTGAGCAGTTTTCCTCGTCTCTCCCTCTCTCGTCCGCAGCTCTGATTTCTTTTGCCTTTTGGTTGCAAGTACAAAAGATGTCTTCTGAGACAAACGCTGGTGTGTGACATCAGGACGATGGAATGCTCAGCCCAGTCCAGCATGTTTAAAAGCATCAGCTGCTTGAAAAAAAAAAAGTTACATTTTTCAGGATGGATTAAAAAAAATTAAGATGATCCCTGAGAGGGGGCCGTTAGGTGTAGACTTTTATAGTAGTTCTTTGTTATTATTTCCAGTGATCAGAGATATACTAAAATTGGAATCAGATTTTGAATGTTAGTTGTATAGTGTTTTCCTCAAACAGTAGATGTTCTATGGTCTTTATAGAACAAATGACAGTAACAGCAATAAGATAGCAAAGTTGTCAACTCTGTAAAAATTGTGCAGACTTAAAATTTACAACTTTAAGTACTGAATTTTTACATTGACTTTAAAGTATACATTTTTACGGATTTATAAGACTAGTTACTAAATAATTGTATATCAAAATTATTTTAATTTCTGACTTGACTCAGATTTTGGCACCAAAAATTTTTTTAAATTTCTTTTTGCTTTTATTAGGTGTTATCGTGACTTAATTTTGAGTGTTTTCATGAAATTTCTAATACTTGGGTAAACTGCATATTAATGAATATAATAACTAAAAATTTTGTCACAATTCAACATACAAAAGAATCATATTTCTTTTTTAAAAAACTATCAATATTCTTATAGATAAAGTTAATTAGTATTACTATTTTCTATTCTTAGTTTAATAGAAGAAAATGAAAGTTCTGGAAAAAATTTTTAACAAGTACAGTTTCAATAAAATATATCAAAATATAAATATTCAAATCAGATTGGAGAAATCATTGATTTTGTAGTTTATTGCTTCTTTATTTAAGAATTATAAATCTCTAAATGTTGCAACCCTCTGTTAAATTATAGCTTAAGTTACTAATCTTGTTAAAAAGGTAAACTGAGTCACATTAAAACTTTTCAAGAGTTGATTTGAGCATTAATTGATTTGAATCTGGTAGCCCCAAACTGAAGATGGTTAGAAGGGCTCCACTGACAGGAGCTCGGAGCAATATTTTTGTAGATTAGACACTGAAACAAAGCAAAAAAATGATCTGATGGCTGTAGCTTAAGCTGGTGCCTTATCTGGGGAAGCCCAGTTGGCTGTTTGTGATTGGTTGTTTTTATGTTTCACTTTTTGGATTCCAGTGCATGACTGACTGAGAAGGCATTAGAGCACCCTGGTCTAATGGCCTCCTTATTTAATTAGTTGGAAGGAAAAACTGAGGAAGGAGACGATTGAGGCATGTAAGCTGAGTAGAGAGAGGGCAGTGAGTGTCCTGACTCTGTCCTGTTGCAAAGTGTGTAAGCTTCCTGAGCAAGAAAAGAGAGATTGTAGGTGGAGAGAGTTTGCTCACTTAACTCGACCTTTAAGTCTCAGAGTTGACTGAGGCTGGCAAAAGGCAACTTTTGTCTACTTTTTATAAGCTCTTTCTGGAAATTGAACTTTTAGAAATGACAAAGTGATGGATCTAGAGAGACCTTTCACTTGATACTTCACTTAAAGTTATCTTGGCCATAGCTTCATGCTTGCTAATGGCTTTTCCTTGGGACCATCATTGCTGCCTTAATTTAGAAAAGAATAGGGGGAAGTTTGTACTTACAGAAGATAAAGCAAATAGCTTTGATATACTTCTGGATAAGTTTTCCAATTGAACGATGGGTTGAAGACCTTTATTCCTCAATAGTTGCTGGCTCTCTGACTTTCCTTCTTCTATGTTTCTATGAATTAATTTCTCTACAATGAGTATGTGCTTGCATTTTTTTGTAGGTACGTTATAAAGCATTTGGGGATTTTACAATGTTTGTAACACTTGGAATACTTTAGGAATAACAGAAAAAAATTCCTAGTGGAACATTTGACATAGTTAATCTAGTGATAGCCGAAAAAAAAGATCCTTTTTATTCTATAAGACTGTGTTTTTCTACATGCTCATAGCAGACATCTGTCAACAAAAAGACTCAATAGGACTGTTTTCTTTAATCTTTCATATTCTCAGTTAAAAAATTTAGAGGTAATTCCTTTGGCTTGTTGTCAGTAGCATAGAAGCAAACACAGCCCACTTTGGCAGTGGTAGATATAGTAATGAATAGCAATCTGAGTACTCTATAAACATGTTCAGGATTCAGGCTTTTGACTAGTCTGTTATTGCATGGAAAGAATGAGAAAATCTTACGTTTGTATAATGTCTTTCTTATTAGGACCCTGAAGGTTGAACTTTGTCTTTTACCACTAATGAGGTGTGAAGTGTTAGGCTCTCAGTCGTCCTTGACTGTTTGTGACCCCATGTACTGTAACCTGCCAGGCTTCACTGTCCGTGGTATTTTCCAGGCAAGAATACTGGAGTGGGTAACTCTTCCCTTCTTGAAGGAGTCTTCCCAACCTGGGGATTGAACCCTGGTCTCCTGCATTACAGGCAGATTCTTTAACCATCTGAGCCACCAGGGAAGCCCAGGTGCTACTTAGTGGTAAAGAACCCAACTGCCACTGCACGAATCATAAGAGACACAAGTTTGATCCCTGGGTTGGGAAAAGACTTGGGTTCTCCAAGTATTCTTGCTTGGAGAATCCCATGGGCAGAGGAGCCTGATGGGTTATAGTCCATGGAGTTGCAAAGAGTCAGACCTGACTTAAGTGACTTAGCACACGCTAATGGGGTATGTCATCTTTGGGGGTGTCAAGCAACCACAGTAGCACCACCAATAACTAACCTGTCTCTTTGATTATCTTCATTGTTATATCACTGATGTCACTTGACTTATAATCTCTGAAACTTTTCTAGGGTTTACTTAATCTCTGAAACCTAATTTGTACCATTCAAGATCTTTCAATTTAAATTTTCCTCTGGTTTATTTTTTCTCTATATCCAATTGTGAAACCCATGACCCAACTCCTATAGAATTCTTTTGCATTCTATAATCATTCAGCATGTGTTTATTGATTATCTACTATATAACTTCTACTGGGAAGGGTGCTAAAAATCACAGATGAACTACTCATGGCACTTGCTGTCTAGGATCTCCCAGTTTGATTGTGGGGAGGGGCAGGTGTGGAGACTGACAAATGTGCAGATAATAGTTTCAGCTAGCATGATGTATGCTGTGGAAGTGGCAGGTACAGGGTGGTCTGGTGCCATAGAATGGGGACAAAAGACCCATTTTAGAGGCTCGGGAATGACTGTCAGGAGCATAGGAGCCCTTTAAATCTTGGAGGATGAGAAAGAACTATGCAGATAGATAAAGTAGAAAAGGATGCTCTGTACACATAGGGAAATCTATATAGGCTGTTGTGATTGGACACAGTCATATGACAGGAAACAAGGCTGGAAAGCTATAGTTTGGGAAATTATTAGAACTTGTATATTGTTCAGTGGGTTTTGAGCTTTTATTTTATACTTCCTGTCACAATGCCTGTGAATTGAATTAAACTGTAAGAGCTACGGAGGATCAGCTTGGGAGTGAGCTGGTTAGATTGGAATTTTAGAAGGCTAACTCTGGTGGTGATATGGAAGAGAAAAGAGAGAGGTGAGATGAGAGGAAGGAGATGCCAGTGTGAGGTTTTGCTGTCTTCCAAGCAAGAGATATCACCCTGATCTAAGGCAGTATGAGTAAGGATGAGCTTTAAAAATTGTAGGAGGCAAGTTCTGTGGAAATTAATAATCAAATGGATGTGAGGGATAAGGGAGAAAGAGTCATGAGGAGCAAAGATTTCTCACTCAGTGGATCGTGTTTTTATTCTCTGAAATAGGGAATGTAGGAAAAGGAGCAGATTTGTGCCAGAATATAGTGAGTTCAGTTTGGGATGTTTTGAGGCTGAGAATTTCCATTAAAAAGTGAGATGGCAGAAATGCAAATATTTGCAGTCTAATCCAGAATTTTGAAAACAGTTGAATATATTTGGTAAGTGTATGCTTGTTGAATGATTGAATGGATGCGTACATTAGCTGTCCATTCATTACATTTTAATTTTCTTCCAGTTTTACTGAGATATAATTGACATATCAGTTCAGTTCAGTTCAGTTCAGTCGCTCAGTCGTGTCCGACTCTTTGTGACCCCACGAATTGCAGCACGCCAGGCCTCCCTGTCCATCACCAACTCCCGGAGTTCACCCAGACCCACGTCCATCGAGTCAGTGATGCCATCCAGCCATCTCATCCTC
>NW_011494814.1:920697-931043 GCF_000754665.1 Bison bison bison | reverse complement strand
CAGCATCAGAGTTTTTCCAATGAGTCAACTCTTCGCATGAGGTGGCCAAAGTACTGGAGTTTCAGCTTTAGCATCATTCCTTCCAAAGAAATCCCAGGGCTGATCTCCTTCAGAATGGACTGGCTGGATCTCTTTGCAGTCCAAGGGACTCTCAAGAGTCTTCTCCAACACCACAGTTCAGAAGCATCAATTCTTCGGTGCTCAGCCTTCTTCACAGTCCAACTCTCACATCCATACATGACCACAGGAAAAACCATAGCCTTGACTAGATGGACCTTTGTTGGCAAAGTAATGTCTCTGCTTTTCAATATAGCACTGTATAAATTTAAGGTGTATGGCATAATGATTTGACTTATATATATCATGAAATAATTATCACAATAAGTTTAGTGAACACCCATCATCTCATATAGGGCTTCCCTGATAGCTCAGTTGGTAAAGAATCCACCTGCAATGCAGGGGAACCTGGTTTGATTCCTAGGTTGGGAAGATCCCCTGGAGAAGGGATAGACTACCCACTCCAGTATTCTTGGGCTTCCCTTGTGGCTCAGTTGGTAAAGAATCCACCTGCAATGTGGGAGACCTGGGTTTGATCCCTGGGTTGGGAAGATCCCCTGGAGAAGGGAAAGGCTACCGGCATCAGTATTCTTGCCTGGAGAATTCCATGGACTGTATAGTCCATGGAGTCCCAAAGAGTTGGACACAACTGAACGACTTTCACTTCACATCATCTCATATACATTAAAAAAATAGAAAAAAATATTTCCCTTGTAAATAGAACTATTTGAACTTAGAATTCTCTTTACAACTTTCATGTATGATGTGCAGCAATGTTAATTATATTTATTATGTTGTATGTTACATCTCTAGTACTTAATCTTACAACTGGAAGTCTGTACCTTTCAACCATCTTCATCCAGTTTCCTCTTTCCTACCCCCCACTTCCAGTGACCACAAATTTGATCTCTTTTCTATGAGTTTTTTTGCTTGTTTTTGAAGTATAATTGACCTATAACACTATGTTGGCTTCTGTTATGCAACATAGTGATTTGATATTTCTGTACATTTCAAAATAATCAAAAGGGTAAGTCTAGCTACAGTCTTTTAGCATACAAATATATTTCATAGTTATTGACTGTATTCCCTACACTGTACATTTCATACCTGTGACGTATTTTGCACCCAAAGTTTGTATCTTGTGAGCTCCCTCACCTATTTCTTTTTTTCCATCCACCCTCCTACCCTCTGACAACCACCTGTTAGTTCTCAGTATCTGTAACTCTCTTTCTGTTTTGTTATGTTTAATCATTAGGATCATTACATTTTAAGGCACTATTATTGACTTGCTGTAATTATTTTAAAACACACAATACAATAGGAAGAATTCTAGTAATTATGAAAGAAAAAGTAGCAGAAACATTTCTTTTTGTTGCATAAAAATTTCCAGATGGGTTAATGTGACTATACATAATCCTTACAATTACAATTTATTAGTTTGAGTGCTACCATTTCCCTCTTCCCTGATAGCTCATTTTTGGAATTTCTTACTAATGGAAGGCTCCTAGTGGGTAAATTCAGTAGATAGAGGAATAAACTGGAAGATAAACAACCAATTAAAACTTGAAAACTAAGAGTGAGTATAGTTTTAAAAAGCTAATGGAGGATTAACACATTTGGATTCAGGGTTTGTTCTTGATGAAATTGATTACTGAAGACTTGTCGGGATCAGTGAGGTAAGTGCAGGATGATTTTAATGGCCCTATAGAGGTATATTTGTGATAAGGAAAAGTTTTCTTGATATTCCCTCTGGAAAACTAACCTGGGTTAATGGGCTACAGTTCTAGAAGAAACAAGTCCCATGTAATCTGGACATGATGGGTAATATCCTCTTCTAAGGCTACCTTAGAAGTCTTCCCTCTGAAGAATCAAGACTCTTAGATTGAGGAATACCTGGCCCTTTGGTTTCTAGCTTTCTGTCCATCTGCAATAGTTTCGCAAACACTTCTAGTAGCATCTTCCTGTGAGATCGTATAAGGTACTGGCTTATAGCCTTGTAAGCACAGCAGAGACTGAATGTAGGTAGAATTCTTCGCCACTGCCCCTCTGAAGCTATTAAAATAACACACATTATTCATTTAATGACTGCTGCTGCTGCTGCTAAGTTGTATCAGTCGTGTCTGACTCTGTGCGACCCCATAGAAGGCAGCCCATCAGGCTCCCCTGTCCCTGGGATTCTCCAGGCAAGAACAGTGGAGTGGGTTGCCATTTCCTTCTCCAAATGCATGAAAGTGAAACATGAAGGTGAAGTCGCTCAGTCATGTCTGACTCTTTGCAACCCCAGGGACTGTAGCCTACCAGGCTCCTCCGTCCATGGGATTTTCCAGGCAAGAGTACTAGATGACAAAAATTTCAATGATATTTTCCATCTTTTAATTTGTATCATTCAGATCATATCCCATGACTAATTCAAAACAATCTTATTGGATTATAATTGCTATCCCCTGTATTCAGCATTAAAGAATATCATTCAGAGTTGGTTACAAAATACTATCACATTCCTCTTTAGGCTCTCAGTAAGGAATTTATTGCCCTGGTAATTTGACTATGTCTTGCACAGAATCTGCCACTCGGCTTAGCTAGCTTGGAAGTCTGGTGGCAGCACTCAGAGAGCAGATCCATCCCTCTCAGGTGGATTCACATTAACCACATCCATGAGGCCAATAAACCAGAATGCCAGATTATTCATTTATAGTGAGAAGTACAATCACACAGATGGAATGCTTGTCTTAGCAAGACCCTAACATTCTTTTCCTGCATGGAAAGCAGACATTCAGAAGCCCCTACTGAGCCTGGAATCAGAATAGGGGAGTAAGATGAATCACAGTAATAGTTCTGTGGTACTTACTGACTGTTGCATGCATGCTGAGTTGGCCTCAGTCATAAATCTGGCTCTTTGTGACCCCATAAACTGTAGCCCACTTGGCTTCTCTGTCCATGGGATTCTCCAGGCAAGAATACTGGAGTGGATTGCCATGCCCTTCTCCAGGGATCTCCCTGACTGAGGGATCGAACCTATGTCTCTTATGTCTCCTGCGTTGGCAGGTGGGTTCTTTACCACTAGTGCCACCTGGGAAGCCCGCTTACTGATGGTAGGTTAGTCAATAGTTCATTGAGGCTGCTTTTCCATATACAGTGCCTAGAAGGGGACATCTGGCATTTGTCTCCATGGCTGTCATTTTCTAAGTACTCTCTGTGGATAAGTCATCCCTTTCTCAGTGTCATGTTCTTTTTCTTAAGTCATCAAGTAATATTCACATCATGATGTGACAGAATTCAGTCTGTTGACTTTTTTGTTCTATGGTTTACTGTTATGGTAGAAATTTCATAGATCAGTTTATTTTCTGTATGGAGGATGCCACTGGTTAGGTACAAGGAGTATGTAGAACTGAGGTAGTGGGAGATGACCAGCAAAGGCCAACTCACTAGCTCTTTCTGGACTTGGAACCACGCCTGCCTGAGAGCCTGCCTTGAGGCTGTCAGCAGGTAAGTTGCTATAGTTATTGTTGTTCTAGGAGTAAGCAGGGAGCCAGGGAGCGCCATGAACTTGTATTCTGAGCCCAGTATTAAGGTGAATGCTATTTTATACCTTTACATGAAGGGAATAAACATTAATGAATTATCTTTATTAAAAATTATATGAAATATATATGGTATCATGATTAAATTCAGAATGAATGTGAAAGTGAAAGTCACTCAGTCGTGTCCAACTCTTTGTGACCCCAGGTATTCCCTAGGCCAGAATACTGGAGTGGGTAGCCTTTCCCTTCTCTAAGCCATCTTCCCAATCAAGGGATAGAAACCAGGTCTCCCGCATTGCAGGTGGATTCTTTACCAGCTGAGCCACAAGGGAACCCCGAATGAAAGGAATTAGTCATGAATGAGAGGAATTATTCAAAGATGACTCCAGAGTTTGCATAACGAGAAGAATAGTGATATCAATTAATCAAAAGAGGTAGACTGAGACATGGGATTAGTTTGGTAAATAAACGGAATGATTCTCTTGGTGCTGTTCTGAGTATAAATTGCGTGAGAGGGCACGATTGCAGAGATAGGTTTGTGAGTGACCAATTTTAGAGCTTGGAGAGTAGGAAGAACAAAGGGACTTAAAAAAATAAACATTCATGAAGGTAGTTAAAGAATAGGGTCAGGTAATGCAAGGAGGATAAGAAATTCTAAAAGGAAAATATAATCAAATACAATCAAATTCCTTGCTTTGTGTAGTGTCAGGAGATCAAGGAGGAGAGAAATTGAAGAGAAAATCATAAGCAAATACACTAAAGTGAAAGAAGATTTTGGACCTAAAAATGGCCACTGAATTTGGTAACAATATCATATATGACAAAAGACCCATTTACTAGCCACTTTTTATTAGTTCAACTATGGGTTATTCTCCATTTGACAGGCAGACGCTGGACTTCACTGGCAGATTGTGGCCTTTATTTCCTTCTGTATTTTAGTCATTCTTTCCAGTTAATTTTCCAAGAACTTGATGTAAATTTTGCATAAAGATGAAGTTAGTATTACCAAAAAAAAAGGCATTAGAAAATTAAAGTATTGTTACCTTTTTGAAGAGTGATGTATCTTCATGGCTTCATAGATAGAGTCAAATTTTGATTAATAAAATGGTGGCATGAGAATCTATCCAGTTTTTCTGCCATTATCAGATATGCTGTTTAATTAAGCACTTTTGTTTATATACAAACAGGATCTTAGCTTATCACAGTCCAGAAGGAATTTGAGAGGAGGATTTTTTGTCAAATTAATTACCTTCGGCCCCAGGGAAAGGGAACCAGAAAGTTTGTGAAGATATCCTTCTTTGAATTTTCCAAGTTAAAGTGGTGATAGAGAGGCTGGGTGCTCTCTGGGGGAGAGAGGATAAGGAGGTATGGATGATGGACTGGGATACCTCATTATTTTGTTTGAAATGCATTATTATGGATATCACAGATATCCAAGTACTGGTATTTGTGCTTAAATGTAAATACTGGTGGAATGCTTTGGTATTTCACTCTTTTGTTACAACAGATACTTGTAGACTGACTCCCAAGATACTACATTAATATCCTGTTAACAAAGAGTTATGGCTTCCCTCGTGGCTCACATGAGAAAGAATTTGCCTGCAATACAGAAGACCCTGCCCTGGTTCAACCCCTGGATCAAGAAGTTCCCCTGGAGAAGGGAATGGCTACCCGACTCCTATATTCTTGCCTGAAGAATTCCATGGACAAAGGATCCTGGTGGGCTAGAGTCCATGGGTTGCAAAGAGTCTGACTGAGCGACTGACACTTTCATCCACACTAACAAAGAGTTAAGATTGGTTAATACTACTCATGTCTCTCCCTCAGCAAAAGAAAATAGTACATCAAGCTACAACAACTAAATATACTAAGATCTTCTGAGTTACAGATTAGAGCACAAAATTGTTTTCCATCTAGAAAAATTTAAATGAATAACAATGATTTACATAGAAAGAAACTAATCTTTGATGAAGTTTGCAAGGTAACTGTTATTGGGACCCTAAATTTTAAAATTTTTGATAGTCATTCTAACATTTATTTTAAAAAATTTATTTAAGAACGTTGAGTTCCTCAGATCAAGATTCACTACTTGAAACAATCATCATTTGACTAAAGAAGCAAGTAACCCTTGAGAAAATTTTATAGGAAAGAGAAATGACTGTTTTTATAGCAAACTGAAGCAGGGGGTAGCTCAGCACAGTAGAAGGAATATAGGCTCAAACCCTGTTTCTGACACCAGCTGTGTGGTTTGGCCAAAATTATTTAACCCTTCTAAGCCTCAGGTTATATTTGCAAGTTGGAAGTATTACCCATACAGAGCTTTGGTAGACTAAACCAGTATGGTGTATGTACAATGGCAGACACAGGAGCAGTCGGTATATGATGATTCAGAATAAGGGAATCCAGCAAGTGCTAACTCATGGAAAAACCAGCATGACGTAAGAATCAGTCTTTCTGATGGAGATACCAACAAGGAACTTAAATTTTTTGTTTTTTTTTTGCTCTTGTACTCTAAGTTACAGTTCAATCTTCTTTTCTAACTCTGCTTCCTTTTCATACTCATGGTCTAAGTTCACCTTGTATTCAAATGTGACCATTTTCTAAACTGTTTTTCTTGGCCATCTTCTTAATCTCTCTTGGAGTTTCCATGTTTTGTGTATCTCCGTCAACTATCCTCTTTGTGTTAATCGTTAACAAACTTACAGTAAAACTCAGTCTCATCCTGTGATCCAAATTCCTGATGCCATTAGATATTTTTGGTGAATACTCAGTTTCTCTAAATCAGCCTTTCTAACGCTTTCCTTTTACTGAGGGCTGTTAATAGTTGGTTAACCACCTAGTTACTGGTTGAAGCATCTATCTAGTTACTCAGGCTAGAAACAGAAGTCGCAGTTGACCGTTCCTTACATGGTATTTCTGCCTTCTACAAGCACGGTGGTCCTAGCTCTGATATTAGCATGTTTCACCTAGGTAACTGAACAGACTCTTAACGGCCTTTGTTCTTTCCTTGTCATAGCCACTGAGGAAAACACTTTGGCAGTTCATCATAAAGCTACCCCGCCATCCCACTGCTAAGTCTCTACTTAGTCATGTACACGTGTGTGTACTCGGAATTGTTTGTGTACCTGTTTTCAAATTCCAAGTACACAAACAATTCCAAGTACACACATGTTCATAGCAGCACTATGAACAGTCAAAAGGTAGAAACACCCCACATGCCTATCAACACATAAATGGATAGGAAATTTTGATATACACATAATATGGAATATTATTTAGTCATTAAAAGGAATGAAGTAGGGATACATGTATCAACATGGATGAACCTCAGACATGTTGGACTAAGTGAAAAAAGCCAGATACAGACACACATATTTTATGATTCCACGCATATACAGGGTACACTCTAGAGACAGAACACAGATTGATGGTTTTCAGGACTTAGGGCAAGGAGCAACTGCTTAATGGGCACAGGTTTCTCTGTTGGAGTTATATAGATATTTTAAAAATAGTGAAACTGGTGGTTATATACTCCATTTACTAAATTACATTGTTTACTTTAAAATGATTAATTTTATACTGTATACATTTCATTTCAACTTTAAGAAACCCAACAAACTATCACTGTCTCCGTCTTGTGTACAGAGTGAAGCTCTAGGTTCCCCAGCTTTCTTTATAAGACCCTAAACATCCTGGCTTTCTTTATAAGACTGTATACAACCTTTCTTTATATGACCCTATACAAAAGTCTTGGAGAAGGAAATGGCAACCCACTCCAGTACTCTTGCCTGGAAAATCCCATGGATGGAGGAGCCTGGTAGGCTACAGTCTATGGGGTAGCAAAGAGTCAGACATGACTGAGCGACTTCACTTTCACTTTTCACTTTCATGTCTTGGAGAAGGAAATGGCAACCCACTCCAGTACTCTTGCCTGGAAAATCCCATGGATGGAGGAGCCTGGTAGGCTACAGTCTATGGGGTAGCAAAGAGTCAGACATGACTGAGCGACTTCACTTTCACTTTTCACTTTCATGTATTGGAGAAGGAAATGGCAACCCACTCCAGTGTTCTTGCCTGGAGAATCCCAGGGACCAGGGAGCCTGGTGGGCTGCTGTCTATGGAGTTGCACAGAGTCGGACATGACTGAAGCGACTTAGCAGTGGCAGCATACAAAAGTCAGTCCTGAATACTCTTTGGAAGAATTGATGCTGAAGCTGAAGCTCCAGTACTTTGACTACCTGCTGTGAAGAACTGACTCATTGGAAAGACCTTGATGCTGGAAAAGATTGAAGGCAGGAGGAGAAGGAGACAACAGAGGATTAGATGGTTGGATGGCATCACCAACTTGATGGACATGAGTTTGAGCAAGCTCTGGGAGTCGGTGATGGACTGGGAAGCCTGATGTACTATGGTCCATGGGGTCACAAAGAGTTGGACATGACTGAGCAACTGAACTGAACTGATACAACCTGGCTATAATCTGAAATGTAGGTTATACACCTAAATTTCCTAATCCTATCCCATTAGTCCTTCCTCCAAGTCTCTCTCCTTCCCATATGGGAAGAGTTTCTATTCTCTAAACACTTACTGTTTTTTCCCCATTCTCTACTTTGGCTTATTCTATTCTATCTCCTTTCTTGGTAAAGCCCAGCTATATCCTTTGAGGAAGAGCAGAAATTCCAGCTCCTCTACGAAATATCCCCTGCTCGTGCCCTTACTCAGGAGACAGCTATTCTCCTTCCCCCCTTGCTCTCCTAGGTCCTGATCACAGCCTGTGTCATGCTGCCTCAAGGGTAGCCATGTCCTTCTCTTTCCTTCTTTAGACTGTGCTCCTTCAAGGCTGGCACTTCGTATGATTCCTGTTTGTGTTCATTGTGTCTCACACCGCGTGAGGAACGCAGTGGGTACTTGATGTTGGCTTTTAAGTTTTATTTTTAATGAGTAATTCTTGCTTCTTCAATTTCAATTATTTTACTGTGGTAGAAAAAAAAATCAGTTAACATTTTTTGTCCCTTGGTTTATAATAGGAGCACAGAGAGGAATTAGATGAGGATTATTTACATGTTTTATTTCTTGTCAAACAAAGTTGCATTTTGTAAATGATTAACCATTGTAAGTCTCCATCCTGGAGTGCTTTTATTTCCAGTAATTACAGGTATATACACACACACATTTTAATATGTATTTTTACTTTATTTAAAAATTACATTTCTTACCACTTTTTTGAGATATAATTGACACACAACACTCTATAAGTTCAAGATGTACAGAATAGTGATTTCAGTTATGTATGCCATGAAATGATTATCATCATAAGTTCAGTGAACATCCATTATCTCATTTATATATAACATTAAGGGAATAGAAAAAAAATCTTTGTAATGAGAACTCTTGGGTTTTACTCTTAACAACTATCATATACAACATATAGCCATTATGTTAATTATATTAATCATATTGTATGTACTCATTTACCTTATAATTGGAAGTCCGTACCTTTTGATTGTCTTCATCTGATGGCCCTTTACTTCATGCCTCACTTCATGCCCCACTTCTGGTGACCACGGATTTAATATCTTTTTCTATAGTTTGTTTTAAGTATAATTGACACACAACACTCTGTTAGTTCTCAGTATGTAACACAGTAGTTTGATATTTCTATATATTTCAAAGTGATCACCACAATAAGCCTAGTTACCATCTGTCAACATACAATGATATTACATTATTATTAATTATATTCCCCACACTGTACATGTTATACATGTAACTCATTTATTTTATAATTGGAAGTGTGTACATTTTAATCTCCCTCAACTATTATATTTAAAAAATTCTTTCCTTTGGTATTTTGGAACCAAACAGTTTTAAGTTTCTTACCTTGGTAAAGATTCTCCAAGAATTGCATGTCTGGGGAGAAAAATCTGTTAATGATGTATTTTCCTAGGCCCAGTTACCTTCACTGTTACTTGGTTGCTTTTTTTCCCCCTTAAACTTGTTTAGGTTGGGTTTCTCTTGCTTGTAGTCAAAAAATAAATTAAAAAACCCTGAATAATGTAACTTGCCTGCTTGCTCAGTTGCTCTGTTGTGTCCAACTCTTTGTGACCTCATAGACTGTAGCCCACTAGGCTTCTCTGTCCATGGAATTTCCCAGACAAGAATACTGGAGTGGGTTGCTATTTCCTTCTGTAGGAGATCTTCCTGGCCTAGGGATTGAACCCATGTCTCCTGTATTGGCAGTCATATTCTTTACCACTGAGCCACCAGGGAGGCCTATAATGTAACTTCGGTTCAGTTCAGTTCAGTTGCTCAGTCGTGTCTGACTCTTTGTGACCCCATGGACTGTAGCACGCCAGGCCTCTCTGTCCATCACAAACTCCTGGAGTTTACCTAACTTAGTATGCTACAATGGAGAAGGCAATGGCACCCCACTCCAGTACTCTTGCCTGGAAAATCGCATGGACAGGGGAGCCTGGTAGGCTGCAGACCATGGGGTCGTGAAGAGTCGGACACGACTGAGCGACTTCACTTTCACTTTTCCCTTACATGCATTGGAGAAGGAAATGGCAACCCACTCCAGTGTTCTTGCCTGGAGAATCCCAGGGACGGGGGAGCCTGGTGGGCTGCCGTCTATGGGGTCGCACAGAGTCGGACACGACTGAAGCGACTTAGCAGCAGCAGCTAAGTCCTTGTCCTCCATCCCATCCCAGAAGCCACCTCTGCAAACTCCTGGTCTTTCTCCAGGGTGGGACTCAGTTGTGCTCCTCC
>NW_011494814.1:916392-920597 GCF_000754665.1 Bison bison bison | reverse complement strand
AGTCCTTGTCCTAAGGTGTTTGTAGTGGGTTCGAGTGAAGCAGATGGGAAAGCCCACAGTTACTACCTAGTGTACAACTGACGTTTATACGAAATAATGTAGTATCACAAAGGAGGGGCCCCTCTCTTTTGGAGGAACAGAGGAGGTGGCATAGGTGCTATGTTGCAGAGTTGAGTCTTAAAGAATGTGTCAGTGGCATCAGGGTCTAACAGGGCTAGAAAGTGTCAACTGCCTCTAACTTAAAACATCTTTACTAGTTACTGAAGTCAGACTTGTATAAACTGATTTGGATCAGTTTGAACTTGTTTGCTACGGAATGTCTAGTAGTGACCTGTTTTAATGACCATTGCCAAAATGTGATTTACTAGAGAACATTTCAGGCTCAGATGCCAGCTGAATGTGCCGTGTTGACCAGCTTGTGTTCCTCCATGCTGCGTCATATTTGCTGAAATTAATTCTGTGGGCTAGCTTCTTCCCCAATGATGGTGGATAAACGAGGGTGCTGCTGCAAGATGGCGTGTATTTATGTTATTGATGCAGATTTTGTGAGTTGTTAGGCATCTGGTGCAAGTACATGAGTAGAAGTTCGAACTTCAATTAGTTGAGTTTATGAAGCACTGACAGTATAAGGCAATATATGAGGCATGTAGGAAATTACAAAGGAAGCAGGAAATGCAATCTTTGTTCATATTGAGTTTATAATCTAATGGAACAGATATAAATGGAGATACATGATAACAGATAAAATAAACATAAAAACATAGTCGTAACCAGTTACAGATGGATAGAGATATTTGCTCAAGTGCTGTGGGGCTAGGGAAATGATTACAGTGACTGCTGTCTCCTGGGGTAAGTCAGGAATTGTTTTAGTATGGAATGTAAAACTTAGGCAAAAATATTAAGGCAGGAAGGACAGGGATTAGTTGGGGAAAATCATTCTAGGATGTATGAATGAAACTGAATAAAATGAATGAAAACGGAGGAAGTGGGCAGGTTCTTCGTAGATGGCAGTAAGGTTGGCTTGAACATCTGGGGTTTTATAGGATAGAGATTTATTTTGGAAAACCTTATAGTAGTTCAGTTCAGTAACTCAGTTGTGTCTGACTCTTTGTGACCCCATGGACTGCAGCATGCCAGGCTTCCCTGTCCATCACCAACTCCCAAGGCTTGTTCCAACTCATGTCCTTTGAGTCGGTGATGCCATCCAATATCTCATCCTCTGTTGTCCCCTTCTCCTCCTGCCTTCAATCTTTCCCAGTCAGGGTCTTTTCCAA
This sequence comes from Bison bison bison, assembly GCF_000754665.1. NCBI lineage: Eukaryota > Metazoa > Chordata > Mammalia > Artiodactyla > Bovidae > Bison > Bison bison. The sequence goes on along the minus strand of NW_011494814.1, from coordinate 919,323 downwards.
GGAGTCAGTTCTTCACATCAGGTGGCCAAAGTATTGGAGTTTCAGCTTCAGAATCAGTCCTCCCAATGAATATTCAGGACTGATTTCCTTTACGGGTGACTGGTTGGATCTCCTTGCATCCAAGCGACTCTCAAGAGTCTTCTCCAACACCACAGTTCAAAAGCATCAATTCTTCAGCGCTCAGCTTTCTGTATAATCCGACTCTCACATCCATAGATGACTAGAAAAACCATAGCTTTGACTAGACGGACCTTTGTTGGCAAAGTAATGTTTCTGCTTTTTAATATGCTATTTAGGTTGGTCATAGTTTTTCTTCCAAGGAGTAAGTAAGCATCTTTTAATTTCATGGCTGCAGTCACCCTCTTCAGTGATTTTCAAGCCCAAGGAAATAAAGTCTGTCACTGTTTCCATTGTTTCCCCATCTATTTGCCATGAAGTGATAGGACCAGATGCCATCATCTTTGTTTTTTGAATGTTGAGTTTTAAGCCCGCTTTTTCACTCTCCTCTTTCATCAAGAGACTCCTTCGTTCCTCTTCACTTTCTGTCGTAAGGGTGGTGTCATCTGCATATTTGAGGTTATTGATATTTCTCCCAGCTATCTTGATTCCAGTGTGTGTTTCAGGAGCCCAACATTTTGCATGATGTACTCTGCATATAAGTTAAATAAGCAGGGTGACAATATACAGCCTTGACGTACTCCTTTCCCAATTTGGAACCAGTTTGTTGTTCCAGTTCAGTTCTAACTGTTGCTTCTTTGTTGTTCCATGTCCAGTTCTAACTGTTGCTTCTTGACCTGCATATAGATTTCTTAGGAGGCAGGTCAGGTGGTCTGATATTCCCCTCTCTTTAAGAATTTTCTGCTATTATAACAAAGAATCCCAAATATCAATGACTTAATACACTGAAAGCCTATTTCTTATATCAGATCCAATGGGAATATATGTATGAGCGTCTCTATTTTGTGTAGTTATTCAGGGTTCCAGGCTCCTTCCAGCTAAAAATTTTAGATCCAAGGAGTCTTCTGGGTTTTGAGAGTATTTCATTCAGTTGGTGAAAGGGATGGGAAATGGAGGAGAGTCAGTGGGTAGTATATGTGGGCCCAGCTTGGCAGGAGCCCTGCGTATACCCCACTGACCAGCACTCAGGTGTGTGGCCACAACTCTATGCAGCAGTCTGGGAAGGGTAATTTAGCTGGGTGCCCAGGAAGTAAAAGTCATGAGTTTGGGGAAATACTTAGTGGTCTCTGTCTATCATTTTTATGTTGGTATCCTCTGAATCTAGATCATATCCTTATTTTTCGCCTGAGGCTTATTTTGTTCTTTCCAGTTTGCCTGTTCAACTTAGATGACCTGATATCACCTCAGACTCACCATTCCTTCCTTTCCTAGCTTCATTATTCATTATTTTTAATCAACAGTTTCGTCATTCTTTTATTGCTTTCGTGTGATACCCCAGAGTCACTGTTAACCTCTCTCTCCTTTATGTATTTGACAATGTTCCTTCAGAATTCCTGCTCGATGTATTCCTTTTTCCATCTCCTGCACACTCTTGTCAGAGACCTCATGTCCAAACAATTGCGCTGGTATAATAATTTCCTATCTAGTGTTCCACTCTGGATATTACTACTAGATAAATAACCACCTTTGTGAAGATGAATCCCACATTCCCAAGTTATACCTAAAGAATCACTGTTGCACTGCCTCCACCTCCTTTCCAGCCTCATTTCTGACCAGTAAACACAAGATGGCTGGGCGCATTAGTCTCTCATCTAGAACAGGCTAATTCTTACCCCGGACATAAGAGCTTCCCCCAGAGAACGAGCTCTTCTGCACCTCTTGGAGCAGGCCCCGGCTTATGTTAAATATACTGATGAAGCCTCTCGCAAACATGCTGGTCCCTGGTAGGCTGACTTGTCTGTTCCACTCACTGCTGTGGATGTGGAGTCACATACAACCTCATCCTGTTATAAAAATGTTTCATGTGTGCGTCTTTTGTCTCTCCACATTGATTGTTCAGATTCATAAGGACAGGAATAATGTCACATATTTTATAATTTCCCACAGGGCCTAATATACAACTAGGCCCAAAGTGATTACTCAACAGCTACTTGCTGAATAAAAGCGTTGAATGGAGATGAAGGCACTTAAGTGTGAAGATAATCATTTGGATGGGGGTTTTCATTTGATTCAAGAGGCATTTGGGAGCCAGTTTTGGCTTCATGAAAACAGGAATCAAAAGTTACTCAGGAAAGAGGATTCTTAGGCTTGTATGTAGGATCCTCTCAAGTTGAAAACAGACAAATGCAAAATGTTAGAGATGGAGTTAAAGAGCCTGCTTTGCTTATGTAAACAACATAGGGGCCCCTGTTTCCTGTAGGATTGGAGAAGTTTTAAGTCTGAAGCCACAGAAGATTCCTGCTAGGCTTTCTAGTTTTGAAACATAAAAGTAAGTGATAGGACTTACTGAAACCCAGAGAGCAAAGAAGAGAGATGGCTCCCACAGAACCTGACTGTAACTCACTACTGATGGCAACAAACTGGGCCTGAGTGCACTCATCTCACACCCTAGGAAAGTGATGCTCAAAATTCTCCAAGCCAGGCTTCAGCAATACGTGAACACTGAACTTCCAGATGTTCAAGCTGGTTTTAGAAAAGGCAGAGGAACCAGAGACCAAATTGCCAACATCTGCTGGATCATCGAAAAAGCAAGAGAGTTCCAGAAAAACATCTATTTATGCTTTATTGACTATGCCAAAGCCTTTGACTGTGTGGATCACAAGAAACTGTGGAAAATTCTGAAAGAGATGGGAATACCAGACCACCTGACCTGCCTCTTGAGAAACCTATATGCAGGTCAGGAAGCAACAGTTAGAACTGGACATGGAACAACAGACTGGTTCCAAATAGGAAAAGGAGTATGTCAAGGCTGTA
>NW_011494814.1:913988-916292 GCF_000754665.1 Bison bison bison | reverse complement strand
ACAAGCTGGAATCAAGATTTCCGGGAGAAATATCAATAACCTCAGATATGCAGATGACACCACCCTTATGGCAGAAAGTGAAGAGGAACTAAAAAGCCTCTTGATGAAGGTGAAAGAGGAGAGTGAAAAAGTTGGCTTAAAGCTCAACATTCAGAAAATGAAGATTATGGCATCTGGTTCCATCACTTCATGGGAAATAGATGGGGAAACAGTGGAAACAGTGTCAGACTTTATTTTTCTGGGCTCCAAAATCACTGCAGATGGTGACTGTAGCCGTGAAATTAAAAGACGCTTACTCCTTGGAAGAAAAGTTATGACCAACCTAAATAGCATATTGAAAAGCAGAGACATTACTTTGCCAACAAAGGTCCATCTAGTCAAGGCTATGGTTTTTCCAGTGGTAATGTATGGATGTGAGAGTTGGACTGTGAAGAAAGCTGAGCGCCGAAGAATTGATGCTTTTGAACTGTGGTGTTGGAGAAGACTCTTAAGAGTGCCTTGGACTGCAAGGAGATCCAACCAGTCCATTCTGAAGGAGATCAGCCCTAGGTGTTCTTTGGAAGGACTGATGCTAAAGCTGAAACTCCAGTACTTTGGCTACCTCATGCGAAGAGTTGACTCATTGGAAAAACTCTGATGCTGGGAGGGATTGGGGGCAGGAGGAGAAGGGGACGACAGAGGATGAGACGGCTGGACGGCATCGCTGACTCATTGGACGTGAGTCTGAGTGAACTCTTGGAGTTGGTGATGGACAGGGAGGCCTCGCGTGCTGCAATTCATGGGGTTTCAAAGAGTCAGACAGGACTGAGCGACTGAACTGAAGTGAACTGAATGTGTTGATTTAATATGAATTCAGTTTCATTGTGAAAACCGTTCTACAAACACTGGCAGGATCATATGTTTAAAAGAGCTCTGACTGTAGAGTTAGGAGACCAACCATCTAGTCCTGACTTTATTTTCACTAAGGTTTGTAATCTTGTGCAAGTCATTGAAGCTTTCTGTGTAATGTAGGTGGGTTATGCATTTTCATGGGATGGAGCCATTGAAAAAAGTTTCCATTGTCAATACATTTTGGAAATGGTATATATGTTTTTCCACATTTTTAGTGAACATTTCAAGCATACAGAACACTTAAAATACTTTTACAGTAGATAATCTGTACACCTATCACTTAGATGTGGCAATGAACATTTTACTGTGCTTATTATATATCTGCCCATTATTTTATACATTCATTATTTTGCTATTATTTTCATCTTCTTCTTCCTCTTCCTCTCCCTTCTCCTTGTCCTTCTCTTATTATTTATAATGATGGTCAAAAGAGAAAGCATACTGGTAATGAACTATGAAGTTACAGGTGAGTTTATTACTTGTAAAGAATTTGGATTGCTTATATCTGAATCCATGGAGCAATCTTTATACATTTTCTTATATCCTGCATCTAATCCATCTGCTTCATTCTTCATCTATTTTATACTCCACATTCTGTTCATTTCTTTGATTCTGTTTTCAAGGTTCATCCCCAGTGCATTTATTTCTTATCATCCTCACTCCCGCCCTGTGCTAAACTACTGGGTTCCGCCACTGGCTACCTACCAATGGCTGCCTACCTACCTTTCCCCTGTGGTCACTTTTGCTTATTCACAGTTTCTTCCTTGGAGAGAAGTCAGGATTAATCTTTCAAAATAAAAATCAGAATAAGGCACTCGTTTGTTCAAAGTGTCACAGTCACATTAGTGTGACCCAGTAGGCCCTGTATGATTTGCTGCCTGGCTTACAGTTTGATGATATTTCCTACCATCCTTTCTCTCACTTATTCGACTGTGTCCACAGGTTCCTGCTTCAGGGCCTTTGCACTTGCCTGGAATCATCTTTACCTAGATAAGTATGATTCCCATGCTAAACTCCTTCAGGTTCTTCTTCTAATCTCACCTTATCATGAGGACTTTTTTGATCACCCAAATTCCAGTTGAGCTATTTCAAATCCTAAATGATGCTGTGAAAGTGCTGCACTCTATATGCTAGCAAATTTGGAAAATTCAGCAGTGGCCACAGGACTGGAAAAGGTCAGTTTGCATTCCAGTCCCAAAGAAGGGCAATGTCAAAGTATGTTCAAACTACTGCGCAATTGCACTCATCTCACACACTAGCAAAGTAATACTCAAAATTCTCCAAGCCAGGCTTCAGCAATACGTGAACTGTGAACTTCCAGATGTTCAAGCTGGATTTAGAAAAGGGAGAGGAACCAGAGATCAAATTGCCAACATCTGCTGGATCATCAAAAAAGCAAGAGAGGTCCAGAGA
>NW_011494814.1:912917-913888 GCF_000754665.1 Bison bison bison | reverse complement strand
CAGTTAGAACTGGACATGGAACAACCAACTGGTTCCAAATAGGAAAAGGGGTACGTCAAGGCTGTATATTGTCACCCTGTTTATTTAACTTATATGCAGAGTACATCATGAGGAACGCTGGACTGGAAGAAGCACAAGCTGGAATCAAGATTGCCGGGAGAAATATCAATAACCTCAGATATGCAGATGACACCACCCTTATGGCAGAAAGTGAAGAGAAACTAAGGAGCCTCTTGATGAAAGTGAAAAAGGAGAGTGAGAAAGCTGGCTTAAAACTCAACATTCAAAAAACAAAGATGATGGCATCTGGTCCCACCACTTCATGGCAAATAGATGGGGAAACAATGGAAACAGTTACAGACTTTATTTTCTTGGGCTTGAAAATCATGAAGATGGTGATGGCAGCCATGAAATTTAAAAGATGCTTGCTTCTTGAAAGAAAAGCTATGACCAACTTAGACAGCATATTAAAAAGCAGAGACATTACTTAGCCAACAAAGGTCTGTCTAGTCAAAGCTATGGTTTTTCCAGTAGTCATGTATGGATGTGAGAGCTGGACTATAAAGATAGCTGAGCACTAAAGAACTGATGCTTTTGAACTGTGGTGTTGGAGAAGACTCTTGAGTGTCATTTGGATGCAAGGAGATCCAACCAGTCAATCCTAACGGAAATCAGTCCTGAATATTCACTGGGAGGGCTGATTCTGAAGCTGAAACGCCAATACTTTGGCCACTTGAAGAACTGACTCCTTGGAAAAGACCCTGATGCTAGGAAAGATTGAAGGTGGGAGGAGAAAGGGATGATAGAGGATGAGATGGTTGGATGGCATCACTAACTCGATGGACATGAGTTTGAGCAAGCTCCGGGCGTTGGTTATGGACAGGGAAGCCTGGTGTGCTGCAGTCCATGGGGGTGCAAAGAGTTGGACACGACTGAGTGACTAAACTGAACTGAACTGAATATATATGTTT
>NW_011494814.1:912302-912817 GCF_000754665.1 Bison bison bison | reverse complement strand
TACATAAACCAGTTTCACCTTCGCCAGACACAAGCCTGAGAACAGCACACACCCACACACGCACACACACAAACTATTAGCACAGTCGCCAGGGCTCAGGGCTGGGAACAGAACACACATACACAAATCGGTCATAGAGTTGCCAGCATACAGGTCTGAGAATGTCCCCCCCCACACACACACACACGCACACACACACAAACCGGTTGCACAGTCTCCAGGGCACAGGGCTGAGAATTCAAACTTACACACACACAAAAACAAACCTGTGCACAGTTGCCAGGGCACAGGGCTAAATATGGCACACACTCACATACACAGACAAACCGGTTACAGGGCAGAGAAAGGCACACACACACACACACCAGTTACACTGTCACTAAGGCAAAGGGCTTAAAACAGGACAAATGACACACACTGATATGCACTCACACACATACACAAACAAACCACTTGCACAGTCACCAAGGCGCAGGGTTCGAACAGCTATAACACACACACACACATACATAAAC
>NW_011494814.1:901631-912202 GCF_000754665.1 Bison bison bison | reverse complement strand
GTGTGTTTGGCAACCCACTCCAGTATTCATGCCTGGAAAATCCCATGGACCGAGGAGCCTGGTGGGCTACAATCCATGGGGTCGCAAAGAGTCGGACACGACTGAGCGACTTCTGTGTGTGTGTGTGTATATATATTATGTATATACAGTATATATTATATATATATTAATCTTTCACTAATTTTTCTTTTTATTTTCTTTATTGCATGTATATTTATTTGTTCAGTGTTCAGTTTTTTTCTCTCCATAAGGACAGATATGATCACTATCTATTTCATGTGTATAGAGCAATAATTAAACAAATAACATAGAACAAAAATTAACACATATATGTTGAATATGTAAATGAACTGAAGATAAATGACATAGACCTAGAGGATATAAAAAACAAATAATGCACACTGCACTGATGTGGTGACTTTCAAAACTGATATGGGTGAACATGCTGGGTTTATAACCTATACTGATGTTGTCTAAAATAGCAGAGTCCCCAGGTATGACATGAGAGTGAGTTTGTAAGATGCTTCTCGAGTTGTCTCTGGATTTTTCCCATCTGCATTCCTCTGTGAGGTAGAAGATGGTGTGGGACAAGCTTTGATAAAATGTGATAGAAAATCATATGCTGATGAACGTTATTGTGAGTTGATGCTCTAGTCTAGGAATTGAGAAGCACAGTAAAAGGAAGATTAAAATCTGGGAGAAGACCCCCATTTTTTTTGACAATTGACAACTGACAATTTGAGTTTTAGCTTCCTTAGTATGTTTTTGTTAAGCCAAGCCATTTTGCATTCAGGTATTGACTTTATTGAGCATAGATGCAAGAATTTCCCTGTATTGGCATGTATCATAGCAACTTGGGAATTCTAATAAAAATAATAATTTTATTCATAATATTTGTTTTATTTCTCGCTCAATTTAAGACATCACCATTTCTTTCCTTCCTTTTTTTTTTTGTTTTGCTATAAATATATTTCAATATTAGCCCTTTTAAATCCCTTTCACTTTTCAACCACATCCACAAAATAAATACTTATCAGTTACTAGGAAATTGGAATGTAAGCTCAATTATGTTAAAAACTAATGGGTAGCTCTAACACGTAGTAACAGCTTCTTTTGCAGTATTTATTCTCTTGGTGATAAAAAAAATAAGCCCAACAGCCCATTGCTGCAGAAAGAATTTAGCTACAAGTTTATCAATTTGAGCAGGCCAACTGCACAACTAAATGCATGTGAAACTTAACAAATCCCTTGGGGAAGCTGACTGCAAGAATTTTCTAGTCTGTGTCGAGTTACTGAGGTGCGACATGGTGGATTGGACTTAATGCCTTAGGCAAGCACAATCAAATAAGAAACAGTTTAAGATTTTTCTCTGTCCATGAGAGATCTCTGGTAGGTGTCTAAATGAAGCTTTCAGAAAAGAATATAACACCATCATGAGCTTTCTTTCCTGAATATTTTGGTGGGTTATTTTCATTTAGAAGAAATCCAAGTAAGATTACACAGGGTAAGCTTTATAACAGTTGAAAAGATTTACGATTATGATTTATAGGGACACGGGAAAAAACAAAGCATTTCCCCTCAAATTTTAATTTTTAAGGAGAAAATTCAAGAATAGTATATGTAATTTACTGGAATTATTTTGGACTGTGTTAAAGCTGACTATTCCACCAATCTCAGAATTTCAGAAGAGTTTAGTGTAAGAGAGTATTGTAGTAAAATTGTTGAGTGAGTACAGTCTGGAGCCTGATTGATTACCTTGATTCAAATCCCAGTTATACCACCCGTTAACATGTGACTTAGGGCTGATTCATTAGCCTCAGTTCTCTAATCTATAAAATGGAAATAATATCATCATTCTTGTGGTTGTGTAAAGATTAATTGAATTAATAAAGTAATGCATTTAGACTGCAGCTTGACATATAGTGCTCTGTAAGTCTTAGCTGTACAACAATGACTATAATAATAATTTTTATTATTTTATAATTTGATCACTTAGAACATCTAGTACAGTTTCTCAGGAGTGTGAGTCATGTGGTATCGCATTCTTTTAGCTGCCCAGAACTCAGTGTATGACGATCTATTTGAGAGATAGGTTTGAGAGTTGGATCCCCAGCAGCTGAGAGTGTTGGAAGCCCTATCAAATAAGATTTTCCCACTTATAGGGGAAGCTCACTTTGAACTCATCTGTGTCAAAATAGAACCTTTAAATTTAGAGGAAATGATCAGCAGACTAGTGTTGAGAGGGAGTTACTCTAGATTTAAAGACAGTGAACGTCTTCTCAAAATTGTTAAAGTGACTGTTCCTTGGACGTTACTTGGCTGTTGGGTCTTCAGGATTCATAGAGCTTTCCCCTATTTTTTCAAATATCAGTTTCCATGATAGTCCTAAAGCTTTTTACAGAAACTTCAGTTCTTTGGACAAATCCTTTCAATTTTCTCCTGTGACCTCTCTCATGGTACTGACCTATGGCCCCAACAACAGTCTTCAGACAGGAACCCTGCCCCTGACATTTAACTCTCCAGTCTAGACAGCCAACCTTAGAAGCACACAGTTCCCTTCCTGTGACCTGGTTGACTGGTGCAGGAAGCTATTGAGATTGACCTTGGACTTCACCTAACTCTATTGCTTATCACTTCTCTTACTTCCTCTTGCTCTCTGGATTTCAGGAGCCCTGCTTGTCTCTGACTCTGGACATTGCTTTTTCCCCTTTCTTTCTTTAGCACTTGCCAAATCAAGACTCTCAAAAAAGAGGTGAAGAGACCCTGGTGGAAGCAAAGATTAAGGGGGAAAGGCTGGGTCTAAGGAGGGCACCCACCTGTAATTTATGGTTAGGACTGGGACATTTTGAGGAGGGGAGTGGGGGCCATTAGTAATCACATTAGGACAGCCTGACATAAACCTTGTTGTCCTGGGCAGACTTGGTCCTTGGCCCACCCTGGGTCTGAGGCTAGGAGAAAGCAATCATTTCCCCATCCTCTTTCCTTTCTTTTCACTCAACACTAACAGCACCAACTCATCAGTGGATTGGTTATTTTTGTTGTCGTTAAGTAGTTGCTTTGGGGTAATGGAAGAGATGCAAGTGATGTGGGTTTGATCCCTGGGTCAAGATGATCCCTTAGAGGATGAAATGGCAACCCATTCCAGTATTCTTGCCTGAAAATTCCCGTGGACAGAGGCTCCTGGTGGGCTCCAGTCCATGAGATTGCAAGGAGTTGGACACAACTGAGTGTGTGCACGTGCGCACACACACACACACACACACACACACACACACACACCCTGCCACATACAGTTGCTGTGTGGAGAGGCAACTGTGGGTTACTGCAGCACTCATTTAAGAGACTAAGCAATCATGTTAGTAAAAGTGGTCTCTAAAAAGTCTGTCAAATGTCGTCTACAAATGATTCAGAAGTAATTATCATTATTATTTTTCATCAAACACAACCAGAAGTCTTATTTCTCCATTTGGGAGAACAAAATGGGAATTCAGTCCTTTGGACAATTGTTTGGACCCTCCATATAGACTCTATAAAGTTTCATGATGAGGAATGCTGATAAAGCCTTTAACATTTATAACACAGGACAAGGCTTGGGAACCATGGTTCCCTTTTTCTACAAATGTGGCACAACCTGAAAATTTGAGTTGAAAATAATGAAAACATTTATATTTCTAATATAAACAAATTTATCTGTGCATGCTTTGGATCTCCTAATGTTGCTTAAGTGGTAGCTTCTACTAGTCATTAACTCTGTAAATACCAGTTCATTGTATAGAACATAAAAGTGTTAGTCACTCAGTTGTGTCTGACTCTTTGCGACATTATGGACTGTAGCCCACCAAGCTCCTCTGTCCATGGGATTTCCCAGGCAAGAATACGGCAGTGGGTTGCCATTTCCTCTTCCAGGAGGTCTTCCCAACTCAGGATTGAACCCAGGTCTCCCATATTGCAGGCAGAGTCTTTATTGTCTGAGTCACCAGGGAACATATGGTAAATAAATTCAAATTATACCTTTAAAAAAATCTGTTATTACCTATTTTCCAACTTTAACCTAAATTTTATAGTCAGTGACAACATAAAATAATAAGAGTATGTCAATGAACATTGTGATAATTTTGAGTAATAATATAAATACATGAAGCTCCTGTTAATAGTTCTTCCTTTTAAGTGTGAATAGTTGGTGCCAGATAATGTGAGAACTGGAACTGATCTTAGAAGTCACCTAGTGATCACAACCATCCCAGAGCCAAAGAGTGCAGTGGTGCTATAGGCTTAAATCGCTATGTGCCTCACTCTGTAGTCTTGTTCCTCATTTCAAATTTTAGTAAATAGTTATGAAGGGCCTGAAACAGTTATGACATTATATTATATATTTCAATTGTGGAATTCAAAAGTGGTATCATTGTGTTTGGTCAATATGGACTTTTTCAGTAGCAAGTGCCACTACAAATATTTTCTACTTAAAGTATGAAGATGCTGACCTTTTAACTTGCACTTTGTAGGAATAGGAAAAAAAAAAAAAAACTTGCCACAGAAAGACTATTTCATATTCTAGTAGTAGGGTTAGCAAAGTTTTTTGGTAAAGGGACAGAGAGTAAATATTTCTGGTTTTGTGGGCCATATAGTCTTTGTCAAAACTACTCAGCTCTGTTCTTAAGAGTACAAGAGAGGTTTTAGATAATGTATAAAGAATGATGATGGCTGTGTTCCTTAAAGCTTTATTTACAAAACAGGCAGTGGATGGGTTAAAAACAGGCACTGTGGTAGCACTGGTGTTAAAGAACCTGCCTGCCAGTGCTGGAGATCTAAAAGACACAGGTTCTACCCCTGGATCGTGAAGATCCCCTGGAGGGGGCATGGCAACCCATTCCAGTATTCTTGCCTGGAGAATCCCATGGACAGAGGAGCCTGGCGGGCTACAGTCCATGGGGTTGCAAAGACTCGGACATGACTGAAGTAACTCAGCATGCATGCCTGTGGGCCCTAGTTTGCCAACTTCTCTTCTGTGAGGATAGGTCTCTAAATTTAATATTTGCTGTTGTTGTTTATTTGCTCAGTCATGTCCGACTCTTTGTGACTCCGCGGACCGCAGCATCCCAGGCTTCCCTGTCCTTCACTATCTCCTGGAGTTTGCTCAAGCTCATGTCAATTGAGTTGATGATGCCATCCAACCATCTCATCCTCTGTTGGCCCCTTCTCCTCCTACCCTCAATCTTGCCCAGCATAAGGGTCTTTACCAAAGATGAAAGCTATGAAATTTTAAACTTATTCTAGTTAAGTAATAAATGGAAAACTTTATGATATTATTTATTGAGGGATTATATGTGGTTAGAATGCACGCTTAATTAAAATGATTTCTAATAAGACAGCATAGAAAATAATAGAGGAGCTGGTAAGGGTGATCACTACAGCAGCATTTATAATAGCAATAAGGGGAAACAACCTAAATGTTCATTGATAAAGAACCAGTTGAACAAACTGTGGAAATCTGTACCAGTTAAAAAGAATGAACTACAAATATTTTTACTGACAAGGAAATTTCTCCCCAACACCATTACCTTGAGGGATAAAAAAAGGGGCTTATAGAATGATATATACAATATGACATCATTTATGTGAAGTGAGCAGGTCACAAAAGACTATTGCATATTTTCTGTGGATACAGATGTATGTTTGTAAATTTATGGAAAAAAGCTCTAGGGGAATGCATACCAATGTGGAAACAATGATTAACTCTTCCTCCGGGAGGGACTGAGTTTAGGGGTGTTAGTCAAAGAAAATGTGAAACCACACATTTTTAAAAAGACATTTGAAAATGACACACAAAGCTGCTAGACATTTACATTCTGAAACAGTATAAAGACTGAGGATGTGTAATTTTTGAGTTTAAAATTATAGCACATGAAATTTATAGTCTTTATAATTTTGAGGGTTCTATAGGAAATGAATGTTAGGTAAGAATTCTACTTCCAATGAAAAGGGCACGTGATTTATTTATTGTGTAGGCCTTGGTCTACAGAAAATCTCTGAACATTATGAAATTTGAGAAACTCTATATAACTCTGCAAAGGTAGTAGACTGGCTGCGGTGGCCAGCAATTTATGAGCTGTATGCCAGTGTATGGTCAGCCTGGCCGCTGGAGTTTGCACCTGTGCTGGTGTCACACGCTGACAGGGAAGCTTATTTGGTAACATGATACCTTCTCAAGTGAAATCTGTGAGGATTTGATGCCATATACCTCAATTTACACAGAACTGTTGTTTTAAAATGTTGCTGTTATAAACAAATATAGTATATGAGTCCAGATATAGAGTGGATGATGTAAAGCAAAAAGATGCTTATTTATGGTTGAGAAAAGGCTGTATTTTCACAGATATTTGTTGCAGACCTACTATAAACTCCTGTATGGAGGAGAAAATGGCAACCCACTCCAGTAGTCTTACCTGAAAAATCCCATGGACAGAGTAGCCTGGCAGGCTACAGTCCAAAGGATTGCAGAGTAGTCAGACATGACTGAGTGACTAAGCCCAGCAGAGCATGGGAGAAGTATATAAAAATGTGAATAGTCTCCTTTATGAAAACTACCTTATTGAGAAATAAGAATAAATCAGATAACATCAAAAGATATCATATTTTATTCAATAAAATGCCATCTTGAGAATCCAGTAATATATATGGAAGATCTGGGGACCAGCATGGGCTGGAAATGTTGAGAGTCAGCTTCTTAAGACAGTTGAATCTGGTTTTGGGTCTCAGTGTGAAGTATGGACAGATAGGGAGATGGAAAAGGAGAATTTAAGAAGGAGGGGGCCTGTGAGCAACAACAGGGAGCAAGTTTAGGTATCTCTTCTGAAGAGGAACCTGGCGTCCTATTGCTGATTGTGGGGGCACTTATGACCCCAGCGACTGCTGGAGATGGAAGCATCAATAGTAGCATTTATAGTAGCAGTAATAACACTGGGGTCACCTTTTTAGATGAAGTATAATTATAATATTACATTAGTTTCAGATGTACAACATAGTGATTCAATATTTTTATATATCATGGCATGTTCATCATGGTAAGTCAAGTCACTATGCAAAGTTATTACAGTATTATTGACTGTATTCCCTGTGTGTACATTATATCACTATGACTTATTGATTTTGTAACTAGAAATTTGTAGCTCTTAATCCCTTTGAGCTATTTCACCCATCCCCTCACCTTCCTCCCAGCTGGCAACCTCTCATTGGTTCTGGGACTATAAGTCTAATTTCACTTATATATATGGAATCTAAAAATAAAACAAACAAATGTAACAAAATAGAGCCCCATATTTATTTTTTTGACCAAGAGTTTTATGCCAGATGAGGCGCAAGAGTTCATGTACCTTTTGCAATTTTCACTAAGCCTGGGGCCTTAGTACAGTGTTTTTCCCCAATATACAGGTGAGGAATCAAGGTTTTAAGAGGTAGCATAACTTCACAAAGAACATTTAGCTGGTGAATGCTGAAGCCAGTATGTTTTTGGCTGCCTGACCATGAAACCCTGGACCACCCAAGGCCAGGCTGACCCAGAGGACTATCATTCTGCTGCTGTTTCTGACACTAAGTACCCCCTGACTCGTTTTCCTCCATTGTGAAATAAAGGCAGCGGACAACACAGCTTCTAAAATTCATTATGCTCATCCTGTGATGTAGGTGCCTCATCAGAAAATGGGACTATAATTGTACTGTGCAGATAAAACAATGAGAGGATACATGGAACAGTGTCAGGCAAATACTGGACACTCAATAAAATTTTAGAATCCCATAAAGAAAATGTTGCTGTCATCATCTAATCATCAGTCAGTCTAGATGATTGCTTCAGCATTTGTTCTACGATATACATCCTCGACTGTGGATAAGGGTTTGCACAAACCTTTCTATTTACCTTCAGGGTGACCAGCTGCCTTAAAGGTGTGGGTCATAAACAGGAGAAAGAGCTTGTGAGAGACTCTTTGATTCATTGAAATCAAATCCATATTTGATTTGATTGAAATCTAAATTTCAATTGAAATCTAAATTGAAATCTAAATCCATATATATTGTATTTCACTAATTGTCATTGGTTTTCTGGAGAAGGCGATGGCACCCCACTCCAGTACTGTTGCCTGGAAAATCCAATGGATGGAGGAGCCTGGTAGGCTGCAGTCCATGGGGTCGCGAAGAGTCGGACACGACTGAGCGACTTCACTTTCACTTTTCACTTTCATGCATTGGAGAAGGAAATGGCAACCCACTCCAGTGTTCTTGCCTGGAGAATCCCAGGGACGGGGGAGCCTGGTGGGCTGCCGTCTATGAATCACACAGAGTCGGACACGACTGAAGTGACTTAGCAATGGTTTTCTAAAATTAATAACATCCATAAGGTTTTAGGCTTCCCTGATGGCTCAGCGGTAAAGAATGCACCTGCAGTGCAGGAGACTCGGATTTGATTCCTGAGTCAAGAAGATCCCCTGGAGAAGGAAATGGCAAGCTACTCCAGTATTTTTACCTGGGAAATCTCATGGACAGAGGACCCTGGTGAGCTGCAGTCCACGGGATTGCAAAGAGTCTGGACATGACTGAGCAACTCCACAACAACAATAAGATTATAGGAGTCAAAGTGAGAAGGGCACAAGCCAGTTCTCCTTTAGACAGACTTCAAGCTAATTTAAACCCTAAATTTAAGGGTTTATGTTTGTCAATTATAAGAAAACTGAGTTCTGCTTTTCCTGTTTGTTCTTCTGGTAACGTTTTATCTTTGTATCCTACTTATGTATGGAAAATTGGAAAATTATTGAATGATAAATCACTTATGCTCTTCTTATTTTACCCTTTTGGGGTATCTTTTCTTCACTTTAATGTTGCATTTATTGCAGGCTGTGAGGGCTGAGGCAGACTGCCCAAGGTGGACTCTTAGTTGTGGCAGGGATGAATCAAGAATTCAGGTTTCTAGGTTAGAGAGGCCTGGGGTCATGTGCCTTTTTCTCGAATGTTTTTCTTTTCATTCTTTTTTCTTCTTCTCCCTTTTTGCCTTCAAGCAATAGGCTCATCTCTCCAAGTGAACTCTTACACAGAAGCCCAGATGTGCAGCAGATAGGAATGGTTCTGCTCAGGCTGAGTGGAGCTTGGTGCCCTGCCTGCCTTTATTCCCTTTTCCTTTCCATCCCATTGTTCTCCATCCACCGTCCAGGTTTCTGCACAGGACAACTGCATAGAACATTGCCCTGTCCTTTACAATTTCATGAGTTATATAGAGGCACTGTGAGTTTTAAGTCCTAATATAGGTCTTAATGTTTTTATCTTCTCAGTAGTTAACTTCAGCAGGGGTAGAGCATGAAAGAGAATTGAGATCTCTTCTTGCATGAAATCAAGTCTTTAGTTGATATCCATTCTAGATATTTAATTTCTAATATTGCATCATTATTTCAATAAAGGCGTGCTGTATTGGTAGACAGAAACTAAAGTTTAATGAACAACTCACTAGATACTAGGAACAATATTCTTTGACGACATTGTAAATCTCTTATAAGTGAGAGTTTCACTTTTCAGATTTAAACCCTGTACAATCTTCAAACTGAACTCTGTCACGAAAAATGATACATTCATCCTCAAAGTCATAGTTTTTGTTAACATGATTATGTATATACAGTGGCAAAGCATGACAGAACTCAGGGTCCAAATTTGTTGGTTAGTATTATAAGTGATGGTATCTATCTATATGTTCTTAGAGAGAAAGAAAGCAGTCAGGATGAATGGATTTTCTTTTTTTCTCTGCTTGTTTATTTTTAAAAAATTATTTTTTATTTTACTTTTTAGCACCAAAAACATTTTGTATTGGGGTATAGCCAGTTAACAGTGGTGATAATTTCAGGTGAACAGTGAAGGGATTCAGCCATCCATATACATGTATCCATTTTTCTCCCAAGCCCCTCTCCCATCCAGGCTGGCACATAACATTGAACAGAGTTCCATGTGGTATATGATAGGTTTGGTTATCCAGTTTGGTTGGTTATCCATTTTAAGTATAGCAGTGTGTACATGTCCTCCCCAAAGTACTTAACTATCCCGTCCCCCTGGCAACCATGAGTTCATTTTCTAAGTCTGTGTGTATCCTTCTCTTTTGTAAGTAAGTTCATTTGTATTATTTCTTTTTAGATTCCACATACAAAGGATGTCATACGATATTTACCTTCTCTGTCTGACTTAACTTCACTCAGTATGACACTCTATAGGTCTGTCCATGTTGCTGCAAATGGCCTTATTTCATTCTTTTTAATGGCTGAGTAATATTCCCTTACACACACACACAGACACACACACACACACACACACACACACACACACCAGAGTTCAAATTGCCAACATCTGCTGGATCATGGAAAAAGCAAGAGAGTTCCAGAAAAACATCTATTTCTGGTTTATTGACTATGCAAAAGCCTTTGACTGTGTGGATCACAATAAACTGTGGAAAATTCTGAAAGAGATGGGAATACCAGACCACCTGATCTGCCTCTTGAGAAATTTGTATGCAGGTCAGGAAGCAACAGTTAGAACTGGACACGGAA
>NW_011494814.1:901341-901531 GCF_000754665.1 Bison bison bison | reverse complement strand
CAGTCCCATCACTTCATGGGAAATAGATGGGGAAACAGTGGAAACAGTGTCAGACTTAATTTTTCTGGGCTCCAAAATCACTGCAGATGGTGATTGCAGCCATGAAATTAAAAGACGTTTCCTCCTTGGAAGGAAAGTTATGAATAACCTAGATAGCATATTCAAAAGCAGAGACATTACTTTGCCAACA
>NW_011494814.1:900884-901241 GCF_000754665.1 Bison bison bison | reverse complement strand
CATATACACACACAGACACATAGACACACAAACTGCTTGCACAGTCGCCAGGGCACAGGGCTGTGAATGGTACACACAAACACACACACACATATACAAACCAGTTTCACAGTTGCCAGGGAACAGGGCTGAGAACAGCACACACACACACACACACACACACACACACATACACACACAGACACATACACAAACAAACTGCTTGCACAGTCACAGGGCACAGGGCTGTGAATGGTACACACAAATACACACATACACACACGAACAAACCATTACACAGTCGCCAGGGCACAGGGCTGAAAATGGCACACACACACACACACTCCCCAACCGGTTGCACTGTTGCCAGGCCCCAGG
>NW_011494814.1:862779-900784 GCF_000754665.1 Bison bison bison | reverse complement strand
GGCTAAAGGTCAACATTCAGAAAACGAAGATCATGGCATCCAGTCCCATCACTTCATGGGAAATAGATGGGGAAACAGTGGAAACAGTGTCAGACTTAATTTTTCTGGGCTCCAAAATCACTGCAGATGGTGATTGCAGCCATGAAATTAAAAGACGTTTCCTCCTTGGAAGGAAAGTTATGAATAACCTAGATAGCATATTCAAAAGCAGAGACATTACTTTGCCAACAAAGGTCCGGCTAGTCAAGGCTATGGTTTTTCCTGTGGTCATGTATGGATGTGAGAGTTGGACTGTGAAGAAAGCTGAGCCCCGAAGAATTGATGCTTTTGAACTGTGGTTTTAGAGAAGACTCTTGAGAGTCCCTTGGACTGCAAGGAGATCCAACCAGTCCATTCTAAAGGAGATCAGCCCTGGGATTTCTTTGGAAGGAATGATGCTAAAGCTGAAACTCCAGTACTTTGGCCACCTCATGGGAAGAGTTGACTCATTGGAAAAGACTGTGATGCTGGGAGGGATTGGGGGCAGGAGGAGAAGGGGACGACAGACAGAGGATGAGATGGCTGGATGGCATCACTGACTCGATGTACATGAGTCTGAGTGAACTCCGGGAGTTGGTGATGGGACAGGGAGGCCTGGCGTGCTGCGATTCATGGGGTCGCAAAGAGTCAGACACGACTGAGTGACTGATCTGATCTGATATGTATACCACATCTTCTTTTTCCATTTCTCTGTTGATGGACATTTAGGTTGTTTCCATGTCTTGGCCATTGTAAACAGTGCTGCAACGAACATTGCATGTATCGTTTTGGGCCGTGTTTTTCTCTGGATATATGCCCAGGAGTAGAATTGCAGGCTCATATGGTAGCTCTGTTTTTAGTTTTTCAACGAACTTGCATACTGTCTTCCATAGTGGCTGTACCAATTTACATTCCCACCAACAGTGCAGGAGGGTTCCTTTCTCTCCACACCCTCTCCAGCTTTTGTTGTTTGTTGATTTTTTGATGATAGCCATAGGATGAATGGATTTTCTGAGTCAAAGTGTTCACTGCCCTTAAGGGGTGGTGCATTCCAGCTGTCTACTCCACTGTGTTTCTGTCCCCTTAGCTTATAATGTACACTGATTAATGAGGAAGTCAGAAAAAGTATTATATTCTTCAGTCAGATCTCCATACCTAAAGACTATGTGTGGATTACATGAATTCCAGTTGAGCTATTTCAAATCCTAAAATATGATGCTGTGAAAGTGCTACACTCAATATGCCATCAAGTTTGGAAAACTCAGCAGTGGCCACAGGACTGGAAAAGGTCAGTTTTCATTCCAATCCCAAAGAAAGGCAATGCCAAAGAATGTTCAAACTACCTCTCAATTGCACTCATCTCACATGCTAGCAAAGTAATGTCAAGCCAGGTTTCAACAGTACATGAACCATGAATTTCCACATCTTCAAGCTGGATTTAGAAAAGGCAGAGGAACCAGAGATCAAATTGCTAGCATCCGCTGGATCATAGAAAAAGCAAGAGAGTTCCAGAAAAACATCTACTTTATTGACTATGCCAAAGCCTTTGACTGTGTGGATCACAACCAACTCTGGAAAATTCTAAAAGAGATGGGAATATCAGACCACCTGGCCTGTCTCCTGAGAAATCTGTATGCAGGTCAAGAAGCAACTGTTAGAACTGGACATGGAACAACAGACTCATTACAAATCGGGAAAGGAGTATGTCAAGGCTGTATATTGTCACCCTGCTTATTTAACTCATATGCAGAGTACATCATGAGAAACGCTGTGCTGGATGAAGCACCAGCTGGAATCAGGATAGCCAGGAGAAATATCAATAACCTCAGATATGCAGATGACACCACCATTATGGCAGAAATTGAAGAAGAACTAAAGAGCCTCTTGATGAATGTGAAAGAGGAGAGTGAAAAAGTTGGCTTAAAACTCAACATGCAGAAAATTAAGATCATGGCATCCAGTCCCATCACTTTATGGCAAATAGATGGGGAAACAATGGAAACAGTGACAGACTATTTTTTTGGGCTCGAAAATCACTGCAGATGGTGATTGCAGCCATGAAATTAAAAGATGATTGCTCCTTGGAAGAAAAGTTATGACCAACCTAGACAGCATTTTAAAAAGCAGAGACATTACGTAACCAAAAACGGTCTTTCTCGTCAAAGCTATTGTTTTTCCAGTAGTCATGTATGGATGTGAGAGTTGGACTATAAATAAAGCTGAGCATGAAAGAATTGATGCTTTTGAACTGTGGTGTTGGAGAAGACTCTTGAGAGTCCCTTGGACAGTAAGGAGATCCAACCAGTCCATCCTAAAGGAAATCAGTCCTGACTATTCATTAGAAAGACTGATGCTTAAGCTGAAACTCCAATACTTTGGCCACCTGAGGTGAAGAATGGACTCATTTGAAAAGACCCTGATGCTGGGAAAGATTAAAGGTGGGAGGAGAAGGGGATGACAGAGGATGAGATGGTTGGATGGCATTACCGACTCAATGGACATGAGTTTGAGTAAACTCTGGGAGTTGGTGATGGACAAGGAGGCCTGGCATGCTGCAGTTCATGGGGTTGCAGAGTTGGGCACGACTGAATGACTGAACTGAACTGAATGAAATTTTGTTTGCTGTTATAAATACTTGGATTTCTTTATCCCTCAAGGCTGCCATGTATAGTTCTCTAAATATTAAATGTTTATAGTATGTTTTCTATAAATGTTTTAAAATTAATCATTCTTGGCATTCTTTGTAAAAATGTTTTAAATGGAAATCAGAGTCATGTGTTTTGGGTCTCTGAATTAGTTTAGATTTAAGATATTGAGTTTAAAAGGCAAATTTTATATTCTGGTAGTTTTATTGTCTTAATTTTTTTATTATAAATGCACATGCTCATTGTATGCCATGCAATGCATAGATATATAAAGACAAAGTTACCTGTGATCCCACCTTAAAGGTAGAAACATTTGAAAGTTTTTGGTGATGGTCTTATAGGCTCTTTTCATGTCTTACTTATATATTTTTAAACATTATATTTTATTGTCACATATTGGCCTTAATCTGCTTTTTAAATTAATATGTTATAAAAATCTCTGCAAGATGATATAACTCTCTTGATAGTTACACAGTATTTAATTGCATAATATTTCATGTAAGCAATATCTTATTAATGGGTGTTTAAATTAATTTTAGTGTTTTGTTTTTATAAAAATTCTGTGGCTGTCTTTTTGCATTTCTGTATTTGTTCATTTGCTAGATTTGCTTGGAATAAATTAAAAGAAATAGAATATGCGTTTAAATTTTGATAAGTATTGTCAAACTGTCTTCCAGAATTTTCTCATTTTCGTTTTATGTTAGTAATAACATGGAGATGTCACAAATAAGCCAAAATAAGAAAGAAAATCACTTTCACTTTTCTATATACAGTCAAGTGATGGAAACATGAAAAATACAATCTGAAATATTCTGTTGAGAATCAGTAGAGTTGATCTTATGTTTACTTATTATAAGCCATTACTCAAATCAGAACAGCAAATATTTTAAAAAATAACCCCCATAATTTTATGATAAGCAAAGAGATAAAATGTAAATATACACCGTCATGGTGATTTTGGGGAGGATGTGAATATACATTTTGTGGCAGAGACATGGATAAGGGACAGAGAAAATTGTACTCCTTTTTTCCAGAATAGATTATTTTTGTAAGGACTATGTTTCATAAACTCATGATTTTAGTACTAAAAAATATGGAAATAATAGTTTTGGAGAAATATGTGTTTGTTTTTGTTCCTGTTTAAGTCAATATGTTTGTAGTTAATATCCTTAATTTAAAATAAACTACTCATGTACCAAAATAGTAACTAAAGGTTACATACTGTTGTTTTGAATTAATGTTAAAATGATGACTACATACCGATGAAAGTCATTAACATAGACTCTGTATAGTGATATATTACCTATCTTAAATGACCAAATGACATGAGTCAAAGCTTAGTGTATTAAGTAAAAAAATCTTATCTATTCATTTAGTAAGTAAACTTACTGGACTATAGAGAGGTTCACTTGTTTTAGATATCTGAATAATAAGCACTGGTTCTTAGAATATTTCTTTATCAGAGCAAAAGAATGAAGAAAGCATCAGAGGGCAATTATGAACCAACATCACGGTGTTGGTGAGTACAGGAACTTGATTCCACATTGAAAGAGAAAAGTCCTTCTGCCCCTGCAGAGCTGAGCAGCAGATGGGAGCTGTTCCCCTGGAGGATGAGGCTGAGCCTTTTGAGGAAGCACTTATCTGCTCTCTGCTTGACAGTGAGCAGTGTTCACAGAGAAGTCTCACACAGGGAGTCCAGATGCTGCAGTAGTCTCTCTTGAGAAGTGGAAGGAAGCTGGATGTAGACCTGAAATGACTTAATGAGAAATATACCACATTCTTGGAGTGAGAATATTAGCACTGATGGCTGGTCTGTTTTTAAATCTCATTGAATCCAAGAGCTGATCAATGCATAATATACAAGGAGAGGGGGCATTGGAAGAGCCTGAGAAGGTATCTGTAAGAGTTATGAATATGAACTTACATGTGTGAGATAAGGCAGTGTCTTCATCTGTTTTCCCACAGTTTTAGGACTGGGAAGAATGAGATTGATAGGAGTCTTATTATTAGAGCCAAGAGGGCTTTCAATCAAAATTTGGAGCTGGTAAAGAGAAGAAAATGAAGCAAAATGAGTATAACATATATTTACCTTTAATATATAACTAATGAAGAAGCATAGTGAATGAAGACCCTAGAAGTTTTAGAAGTTTTCTAGAAGGCATAGCAGGGCATAATAATGAGGATAGGGCCAATATGGCCAGATATGTGTGTGTTGGGTATGAAGTAGATTTAAGAAGAACATATGATTATGGCTTAAGGGGTCTAAGCAAGTCTTGACTCAAGTACTAAGGGGAAGAACTAGCAATGGAAGAACTGCAGTGGAAGGACTTTCCCCTGAAATAATAAACAGGTTAAAAGAATCATGCAGAGACTGGCATACATAGGTAATACATACATATCCTGCAAACACATATTCACACACAAAGCATGTATATGCATACATAGACACATATGTGTGTTATTCACACACTTATTCAGAAAGGAAATATACCAAAATTCTTAAAGAAATTACCTCCAGACTTTGAGTAATAATTTTGTACTTCTGCTTTTCTATATTTTCAAATGCTTCAGCAATAAGCATCTGTTATTTTGATAATGAAAATAGTATTTAAGTAATATTTTTGAATCCCAAAGTGCACATTTGAGTAGAAGGCATTTGGGCATGGATTAAATAGTTAGGAGTAGTTGTTGGCCGCCTTTTGAAATGGATGACAGGGATGATGCGAGATTGCGAAACTGTTAATGCAGTAGGCTTGCTAAGTGTGGGGAGTTTCGTTTCTCCAAGTAGTTTGCCAAGAGTCTGAAAAGTTTATGATGAACTAAAAAATCCCTCAAGTAATTGAGGATGCAATGGAGTAACTGGATATTCTCAATAAGTCTAAATTAAGGGAGAATTCATTGGTCAAGTGACGACTGTACATAGAGTAAGTAGCCTGAGACTTTAGGAAGCAGATTTCTAAAAATATAAAGTTTTTAATTTCTTAAATTCAGGGCCAGTGGCCTTGTAATAATTGATCCATAGTAGATAATTTAAAAATATTATAAGTGTGATTCAGTGACGTAAGACTTTGAAGGACTGCCTGGTATTTAGTAGATACAGTAATATTTATGTTATGAATGAATGAATGAGTATTGAGTAAAGATGAGTCATTGGAGGGGAGGCTCTAATAATAAAAATCTAACAATAACAGATGACCCCAATGGAGAAAAGAGTGATTTCTCCCAAAATATCACATGTAAGTTTTCTCGAGTTTTCTGTAGAACTATGAGAAAAGACTTAAAGTTATGTTTGGAAACATAGAAGATGAGAAATAAGAGATCTAGTTTGTTGTTTAATTGCTATGCTCCCCATAGCAGCTTCTTTGCTCTCTTAATGTTTTAATGTTCTTTTGTGTTAACTTCAGTCGTGTCCAACTCTGTGCGACCCCATAGAGGGCAGCCCACCAGGCTCCCCCGTCCCTGGGATTCTCCAGGCAAGAACACTGGAGTGGGTTGCCATTTCCTTCTCCAGTGCGTGAAAGTGAAAAGTGAAAGTGAAGTCGCTCAATTGTGTCTGACTCTTAGCGACCCCATGGACTGCAGCCTACCAGGCTCCTCCGTCCATGGGATTTTCCAGGCAAGAGTACTGGAGTGGGGTGCCATCGCCTTAACCCTTTCTGTCACTGTGACTCTGCTTCATGGTTTTTAAGCATGATGTGTCATCGTTCTCATCATAAATACTTCATTCTCATCAAAAATACTTGCACATTATAGGTGCTCCATAAATATTTGCCAACTTGCATTGTTTGAAACATAGTATAAAGTACAAAGATGGCTAAAAAGAAAGAAAATTACTAAATCTGATTTAACTTTTCTTTTCTCTGTAAAGGATTTATAATTTTTCAAATTGTAAAGGGCATCACAACCATAACGATAAGAACCTGAAAACTTAAATATGTGTAGAGAGTCTAAATGAGTTCCTAGTTGCTCTAAATTGTGTGGATTCATCCATTGAAATAAAGAAATTTTCAGTTAGGACTGGGGAAATACTTTTGGAAATCTTTGGAAAAACCAGGAAAGAAGAGATATGAGCCCAAATCCTGATATTCTGAATAAAGTGAATGCCTAAATTTAGACTTGTCCTGGGATGGGAACTGTTAAGTGGATGAATTGACAATAATTGGGCAAAAGCAGTAGTCATTAGATAACAGGGAGGGTGCCAGGCTAACTTCATTTCCTTTTAAAATAATATGATTACTGAATCTGTAGATTAGGGAGACTCCCAAGATGTAGCATGTGTCTTAAGTTTGTGTGGGTCATTGAGAAATTGTCTTGGTATAGTTACGGGCTTTCTGTGGATATAAACAGTATGTGGTGAGAGATTCAGGATTTTTGAGTAAATGACCCAAAGTTAATCAAACTGGAGGCTGATCTCTAAAGAGACTTCTTTAATCTGATTCTGTTCAATAATTTTACCTTAAGCCCATTTATTACTGTTTTACAAGGTAGGAGATTAAGAACAGTAGTCGTTGACAGTGTGTTGATGAGGGTGGCCTGAACTCAAATCTTGGCGCTCTGACTAGTTGGGTGACCTTGAGCAAACTATGGAAACTTTCTGAGCCGTAGTCTTTTCTTTGGTGAAATGGAAATAATGATGTGTACCTTAGTTGTGTGTAGTGCATATAGGGCCCTTAGCACTGTACCTGGCCCTTGACAAATACTTCATAAATGGTAGCTGGTGCCTGTTTAGAATTTACTGTGCTAAGCATTTTGTACACAAGGAAAGTCAGGCTTCGAGAGATGAAGTAGCATCAAATAAGCAGGAGTGAATTTCATCTGAGTTAGTTATAGACTAAGAAAATGTTATGTAAAAGCAATAAATCAAAGTTCAAAAATTTATGTTTTTGTTAAAAATCACTTGTGTAACATTGACCTATATGTTTTATTTGACTGTGAGATGAATATGATTTATTGTTATATCATGGCTTAAAAATTAGGAGCAGGGAAAAATGGATCCAAAAGCACTTGGGTCATTTGACTGCATCTGGAAGAACCAGAGTTAGTGAATTTGGAAAGAAAAGAAGAAACTTCGATGGAAGCATGATGGTTGTCTTAAAATATTTAGAAGGGATTATTTGGAAGAGGGATCGGTTTATTCTGTGATACTCCAGAGTGGATTCCAGCGATACTTTTGGGGAAGCCAATTTGACCTTTAGATGTTTATTGGCCTTTGGAACCATTCAGAAGTGGGATGGTCTGCCTTTTGAGATAGGAAACATCTTTTTCTCAAGTTGTGGCAAAGGCAGGATTCTCTGAGAGACACTGTGGAGGCAGGTTTCAAATTGGATGAGAGTAGATGACTTCTCTCAAAGTGTGTGTTAGTTGTTTAGTGGTGTTCAACTCTTTGTGACCCCCATGGACTGTAGCGCATCAGGCTCCTCAGTCCATGGAATTCTTCAGGCAAGAATACTGGAGTGGGTGACCATTCCCTTCTCCAGGGAATCTTCTCAATCCAGGGATCAAGCCTGGGTCTTCTGCATTGCAGGCAGATTCTTTACTCTCTGAGCCACCAGGGAAGCTTCCAGATGACTTATCTATTATCTGCTGCTAAGTCACTTCAGTTGTGTCCGACTCTGTGCGATCCCATAGACGGCAGCCCACCAAGCTCTCCTGTCCCTGGGATTCTCCAGGCAAGAACACTGGAGTGGGTTGCCATTTCCTTCTCCAATGCATGAAAGTGAAAAGTGAAAGTGAAGTCGCTCAGTCGTGTCCGACTCTTAGTGACCCCATGAACTACAGCCCACCAGGCTCCTCCGTCCATGGGATTTTCCAGGCAAGAGTACTGGAGTGGGGTGCCATTGCCTTCTCTGATCTATTATCTATTCTCTTCCAAATCTAAGAATTTATTCTCTGAGAGATGGAATCTTTCAAAATAATGCATTTCCTAACAATGTATGTTACTGGTTTAAGGCAGCTACTCTCTTTTAACTTTATGAATTGATTTTTGAGAACATAAACAAGTTGTGAATGTAAGAAATGTATTTTTCATTTTGGAAAATGATGACTATTTCAGTGTTATTGGGAAAACCATAATTTTAGTTAGTAAAATTCAGAGCAATGAATTCATTGCATTACAAGAAAGGCAATTTCCTCTTCACCATTAATTGTAAGACATTTCTTCTATTATTGAAGAGAAACCATCTGTGTTTGAAGAGCATTTATGTTGAACTAAGAAGGTCACATTTCTTTGATGTTTGTCTGTACATAAAGGTAGCTTGTAGAGAAATGGAAGAATATAAGAAGTGCCAACTTGTAAAAAATAATTTTCACATGCAAAGCCATTTGAGATGTATTAAATATACTCATAGACTTCATAAGGTTTTTCATTTCTGAACCTAGATTTTCTTATTTAAAAAAAACCTCTTCAGATTACTAAGTGCAATAATATAGATTTATAACATTGTTAGAATTTTCCTGAATAAATATGAGTGTGATTTTAGTAGTGAAGTATGCTTGATTCACACCCTCCCCTCCCCACCCAGGTGTCAGGCCAGCCCAAGCTGTTTAGCACAATGAAAGTTCTTGTTTGACCATAACTGCACATCTCACTCCACAGGCAATCAGCATTTTAATTAGTGATTCAAAGGAAAGTCATTGTCGTCTAGTTGCTTTATCATAATTGCCAAATAATTTTCCATTGAATAAATAAATAATGTAAAGGAGAAACCTCCCCTCATAATGCTGTCATTAAGGCTTCATTTTTTTTACCCCCTCATTTGTATTTGTATTAACACACAGCCCACTTGAAAGGGAGTAATTATAATGGCTTTCTGACGGTAGCCTGTGCTTTTTAAAAACTGGGGATGATTTCCTTTTCTATCACCACTTTGCACTGCATGGTTTATTTTAGGGTTTTAGATAAAGGAAGCTCATGGTGGCTGGTGTCTCTTCAAAGGTGTGTGAAAGTGAATGATTGATTTGCTGTGTGCATCATTGGAACTAGGTAACTTGCATTATGACTCTGATGTACTGTGTAATTGATGCAAGTCCTTTCATAGCATTCTGAGATTGAAATCAATATTCATTTGGAGTGCAACAACTGTAATAAACTACATTCCTTTTGTAAGCAGTGGTCTAAGGCTTTGTAAAGGATCAGTTAGAAGTGACAGATAAACATTTTGGTCGGGCTGGGGTCTTTTTGAATAGATATGAACAATGTCTTCAAAACAACCCTATTTAAAACAGCTGGCTTCATGAAATTAACTTTTTGATTTTGTTTAGAGAAACTCCTTTTGCTTTTCCTTTGCAAAGCTGGACCCAGTAGAAGGAATAATAATTCTTTTATAAATAAGTTGATTTTCATGAATATCACCATGGATGTTATTTATATACCTTGTCATATTTTTAAAATGTCTGTAGTGTTATCCCTTTCAAAATATTGGTGTTTGGCAATTGGATTTGCATTCTTTGTTAAAAATGGATATTCCTTGATAGTGTCTAATACATACTAAAACTTCAGATACCAAAGAGATGCATCCTGAAAAAAGAAATCAATATCAATTAATTCTTACGATCAGATAGAATATTTATCATTTTAAGTATAGCCGTGTGAGAGTTAGCATCATTTGGAGGTCAAGAGTGCTGGTTCAGAGGTCAGATAGAAATCTGAGTTCAAATCCTGGCTCAAGCTGTATGACCTTGGGTTATTTTAAGTATAGTCATTAGCCCAGGTTTACTCATCTGCAAGATGCAAATGAAAACAGTAACTATCCCAGACTGGAATAATTAAATGAAATAGTCAGCATAAAAACCACTTAGCACATTTTTGGGCACATTCTAAGCACTTGAGAAATGTTAGTAAACTGTAAGGAGAAGGAATCATGCACCCCTCCCCCTCCTTTTTAGTTCCCTTTCTCTCCATCCCATTTGTACCACCTTGAAAGTGCCCCTCCTCAGCCTCTCACTGCCTGCACAAGAATCTCAGTGCCTGTTTTGCTTCCTGGCTATCCTGTTCCCACTAGACCAATCCTTTTTAAATAGTGGTCTACCCAAAACAGTTCATAGTGATTACTTTTATTATAAGAGGTCCAACATTTTCCTATTCAACTCTATGCCATCTCAAATATGTGGCCCTGTGGGTTGCGTGATTATTGTGAATCATCGATGATGCTGTGAAAGTACATCACATAGGGCCTGTTGCTGTATCATCATCATCGTTATTATCATCATCTAAGCCAAGGTTTGAGTGCTTACTACTTTTAGGCAGTGTTCTGAGTGCTCTCCCTGAATTAAGGACTGCCAGTCTGGATGAGCACAAGCTGGAATCAAGATTGCCAGAAGTATATGCAGATGATACCACTCTTATGGCAGAAAGCAAAGAGGAACTAAAGAGCCTCTTGATGAAGGTGAAAGAGGAAATTGAGAAAGCTGGCTTAAAACTCAACATTCAAAAAACAAAGATCATGGCATCCAGTCCCATCACTTCATGGCAAATAGATGGGGAAACAGTGGAAACAGTGACAGACTTTATTTTCTTGGGCTTGAAAATCATGAAGATGGTGACTGCAGCCATGAAATTGAAAGACGCTCGCTCCTTGGAAGTAAAGCTATGACCAACCTAGACAGCATATTAAAAAGCAGAGACATTACTTTGCCGACAAAGGTCCATCTAGTTAAAGCTATGGTTTTTCCAGTAGTCATGTAGGGATGTGAGAGCTGGTCATAAAGAGGGTTGAACCCTGAAAAACTGATGCTTTTGCACTGTGGTGTTGGAGAAGACTCTTGAGAGTCCCTTGAACTGCAAGGATATCCAACCAGTCAATCCTAAAGGAAATCAGTCCTGAATATTCATTGGAAGGACTGATGCTGAAGCTGAAGCTACAAAACTTTGGCCACCTGATGGGAAGAGCTGACTTAGTAGAAAAGACCCTGATGCTGGGAAAGATTGAGGGCAGGAAGAGAAGAGGATGACAGAGGATAAGATGGTTGGATGGCATCATTGACTCAATGGTCATGAGTTTGAGCAAGCTCTGGGAGATGGTGAAGGTAGGGAAGCCTGGCATAATGCAGTCCATGGGGTCATAAAGAGTTGGATATGACTGAGCGACTTAACAATAACAATCCCCGTTTTACAGAAGAGACAGTTGAGACAGAGGATAATTGGCACATAGCAGTTGCTCAAAAAATGGTGGTTATTTTTACTCTTATCCTCACCTGTGTCTAAGTAGTTTTCTGGGTTTCTTCAAATAACTGTCAGGAGTCACAAATGAGGGCCCAACGGTCAAAACAAGCCTATGGACACAGGTACAAGATTTTAATAACCACAAATTTTCATATAAAAAGCCTATCACACATGTGCTCCCACCCTTTCACCCTTCTAAATCTTCCAAAATCCTGCCTTTTTGTTTTTAAGCAAAGGTCAAATCTCTTACTAAAGTCATATCTAATTATTTTTACCCTAGTGTTATCTTTTCTTTCCAGAGCTCCTCCAGTATTTTTAGTATTTACATACATTTAATATTAAATTCTGTAGTAAATATAAGAGAATATGTAATATGTTGTGCTGTAGGCTATGTGATATGTTTTATTCACTTAGGTTCTTGTGGCAAAGACAATATAACAATAGTAGTAGGAGTGTTATTACACAGTAATTGTTATGACTTGCAAAGAACACGTATTTTACACATGTAAAGACCATCTATGAAACCACATATCAGGATAGTATCATCACCCCCAGTGTACTGATGGGACCACATGGAGCCTCACAGAGGTTGGTAAGAAGTCCAAAGTCACAGAAGGCTGGACTGGACACTCAAACCAGGGGTCTTTCAGATCCCAAATCCCATAATTTTTCTACCTCATTCACCAGGCTGCCTCTTTTTTGTAGCCTCCTTCTCACTTAGGAAATTTTAAAGCATGTTGGAGGAATCATGTCTTTGGCCTTTAATAGATATACTTATATAAGTTCACAAAATATAAAATATAAGCCTTCTAATATCCATAGGAAAATGTTGAAGATAGAGATAGAAGATTATGAGTCAATACAAAATAACTGGA
Source organism: Bison bison bison (assembly GCF_000754665.1). Taxonomy (NCBI): domain Eukaryota; kingdom Metazoa; phylum Chordata; class Mammalia; order Artiodactyla; family Bovidae; genus Bison; species Bison bison. The sequence goes on along the minus strand of NW_011494814.1, from coordinate 888,086 downwards.
AGTACTACTGGAGCATATGTTTTGAAGATGAAGTGAAAGTGTCTCATCCAGTCAGACATTTCTACTAATGTTAGAAATTACACATTTTCAGAGGATTAAAAATACTACTTTTGTACAGAAAATCCTAGTCATCATTTAATCAGTATATAACTTTAAACTTTTTAATGGTTCCTTCCCCCAATTCCTTATACATTTTTAAAGGGATAAATATTTTACTATTTACTATTATTAATATATAGCAAAATATATGATCTTTATTTTCCAGATTTGTTCAGACTGTTTTGTTCTGTAGTTGGTTTGTAATGAGTTACTATATTTTAGTCAAAAGTTGGGGTAAGTGACTTTGCCTTTCTGAGTGCTGACAGAATCCATTGCTTTTAAGTTTTTAATCCAAGACTGTTAACAGTTTTGTAATGTTTTAGTCAAAAGTTGGGGTAAATGACTTTGCCTTTCTGAGTGCTGACAGGATCCATTGCCTTTAAGTTTTTAATCCAAGACTGTTAACAGTTTTGTAAAAAGAAGCAAGTCTGTCTGAGAGCTGTCCTCAATGATATCTGTACTCTTCCAGGTAGACGTAACAAAAATAGTGGCAAACAATCATTAACAAAGAAAAAAGAAACTACACTAAAACTCTTTTCAGCCCTGTCTTCTGGTTGTCACTATCAAATATGGCCTCCAGTTAAGATCACATGTCACATCTCTGACACAGGCGGTTTGACAAGAAGCAATCTGAAGGCTTTCAGAAAGAAATCTGTCTGGGGTAGTTTCTATGTGATATAAATATTACAAGGTCAAATTCATTTTTTTCCAGTGAGACAAAATGTTAACCTTACACTGGGATTCAAAGCTGACCCATGACATCATTTTTGGAATGAATATTTCTTTTCATTGGAAGGTGTGACCTAATCTCCATATTTCTTCTATGTATCTTATTTCCTAATTTGACTTTGAGTCAGAATCACCTTTTTTCATACATGTGTTGATGCTTTCTGCTGCTGGAAATAGATCTGTAGGCTGTTAACAATTATTGTCGTTCCTAATACATTCTAAAAATGCATTATAAAGGTGGATTGATTCTGTAGTTTTATAATAACCTGAGTGTGGCACTGGTATGGTAGATGGGAAGATTATTCAGAATATATCCTTTTTACATTAGACATTTAAATCTGTTAGTAGTTTTGGAGTTTTATGAAAACATCTTTTCCTGGTCTTGATATAAATTATTGACAAATATGAGCTTTTGTCTTGAATACTATATTTTGTTTACTTATAATATTTACATTAAAGTTGAGAGGTTAGATTTGCTTGTTTATTGTGCATGTATTTATGGACATATGTTAGCCTTGCCTTTATTTTCCTATAAGTCTCAGATAAGCATATTTTCAGATCAATCAGCAAACATTTATTGAGCATTTACTATGTGTCAGACACTAAAGCAGGAGAAAAGATGAATAAGATACTGGTTTTGTTCTTAGCTGTTCATAATACGGATAAATCACAGGGAAAACCGACATTTTCAAATGGTTTTAAAAGGAGAGTCACTTGATATGTCTTTTGGGCAAGATACATTGAAGTCCTTATACTTAAATGATCGTATGTTATTAGTGACTCCCATATTGCAGAGCAAAGGTCTATAGGATAAGAATACATTTCACTCATTGAAAAATCTTGTTTTTAAGTCATGTGGGGCCGTAAGAAATTCTTACCATATAATGTCATATGAATGAAGATGTTCCAAACAAAAAGCGACTCACAAACTTAGAGAACTAACTTATGATTATGAGGGGAAGGGATATAGGGAGTTTGGGATGCACGTGTACACACTACTATATTTAAAATGGATAACCAACAAAGCCCTACTGTGTAACACGTGGAACTCTGCTCAGTGTTGTGTGGCAGCCTGGATAGGAGGGAAGTTTGGAGGAGAGTCGATATATGTATATGTATGGCTGAGTCCATTCACTGTAGACCTGAAACTATCACAATATTGTTAATTGTTTACACCCCAATAGAAAATAAAAGGTTTAAATAAAAAAAATATTATTCACAGTTTTGATCTTAGTTAAAAATTGCATACACATATATTGATTCACACACAGAAATATAGAAATATACTAAACTGAACTAACTGAATATTGGAATTATGGGTGATCTTTATCTGTGGTTTGAAACCCTTTATAATGAACATTTATCACATTTATTAACAATTTTCTATGTTAATGGAGCCTGTATACCAGCAATGGTCTGAATTTCCCTCTTTTTTGGTTCTTCTCTGCTCCCCTGTTCTTCTTGCTGGTTTTTCACATTTTTCTGAGGAGCTGGGAGGAATCTGTCTGATTTTACCTGTCCACATTTTAGCTCTCCCTCCCAGTGGATTTGTCACTCTTGTTACTGTTGCTTCCAGATCACTCTTCTACGTCACAATCTTCCTCTTAGCTGTAGTGTACTGGTTCATCAGACAGTTAGTTTAAATATATTTTCAGTCTCCCTTAATCCTTTGTGATTGATTCTGTTAACATTTTATGTAAATGAAAAGAGATTTGGCTTCTTGAATCCAGAATTCAGAGTTCCTCATCCTTTCCCTGGGACTCTCTTCCTCTTTTTTCCCCTCTCTACCGCTGAAGCTGCTCCTCTCGTTACAGAGTCTAGCAAGGCTTAATCCTTTGCAGCTAAATTCCAGGGACTCTTTTGGACCTGCCAGCTCCAGGGAAGGGGTGGTGTTAACTGTGATGTGCTTTATGCCCTTCCTTCCTGCGGTTAAGTGTATCATTTTCTCCAGTTGACCCGGTGAAGGAAGGTTAGCAAAACGCTTCTAATTCCTAGGTCAGAGCATAGCCTCCAGGCTGGACCACCAACGTTGCCAGGGGATTGGGTCACTGCCAGACACTTGGAGATACGCACAAGGGCTCTATTTTTCTTGGGCTGAATTGAGTAGTCTTCCTGCTCCCTCCTCTTCTAGGAGTTTACATAGATGGAAAATAAGTTTTCTCTTTTGGCAAAATAGCAAGGCAGTTCAGAGAAAGACGTGTTTGGGCACGGAGTCAGGAGGAATAGGAATCATTGGAAAAGCTGGTAAAGCTGTAGTCTGTTCATTTTTTTCCTGTGATTTTCCAGGCTTTTTTTTTTTTTTTAAGTGCCTCTTCATGTCACACTCCCCCCTCTTCTCTGGAAATATGCATTGGGATATAATGAGTTTCAAAACTGTTTAATTTTTTTTAATTTAAAAAAGCTCTTAAACACTTAACACCTGGTTAACTACTTATTCAGATTAAGTTAAGTTGGTTGGTCTCTCTCTTTCTATCTCATTCTCTCTCTTTTTCTTTGTCTTTGATATTCTAGTAGCCCAGCTTCCACTTAATTTTGGCAGCTTGGAGATCCCATTTTATTTTATGATTGTTCATAGAAGAGAGGTAATATATATGCCCCCACCCTCTAAACCATCCACATTTGTTTTCTGTATTGTATGATTTAGTGCTTGGCTATAAATGACTCTATTACAGATTCCTTTCCCTTCTATGCTACCCTTTAATATGTGAATTTACAAGGGGCAGTAGATCTCCCAGAAGCAATATACATATTTTTAACAGTATGTGGGGAGGCTGAACCAACTTGTGCTGAGAGTAATGGACTAGATATGAAGGAAATGGGGATTGGCACAAGTAGCTGACCTCAGTTACAACCTTTTCCTGCACTTTCTTTTCTATACCATATGGTAATAGGTCCAAAGTATAGTCAAATCTATTCAAGGAAAAAAATCACATATATGGCAGTGAGGTTTCAATCGAATATGACCTCAGCTATTTTGACCCAATGAATAGTTGCTCATAAAGTATCACTTGTTCTTTTACGAATTTAAGGAGTTTTTTGGGAGTAACCATCAGTGGCTCTCATCTTGAACCATCACAGAGGTCACACTTCAGCATCTGTAGTTTTGCTCTCTGCTTTTTGAACACTTGTTTTTGTTTTTTTTTTTTTTTTACCTTCAGGGAGTAAAATGCATTTATAAAACATGAGCTTTACCTTTAATAATAATGTGTAGTTTTGAAAAAAAAAATTGAGATATTTTCTGCAGTTCCAACCTCAAATTTATTGACATTTTTATTTTATCATTTCTTGATTGTATTTTGTGATCTGACCCCAACTATTCCCTATTTTTTAAACTATGATAGATAGATAGATGGATTTTGATAATTTTGCCTTACAAAGATAAATCTTGAACAATGGTGAGAATGATAAAATGAAAAAGAACAAGTAAAATCCACCACAAAGTAAACACAAAAGGCAACTTGATAATGGGAGCTGCTACTTTTTTCTTCTTCTCATGTCGGGATCTCAATTTGAGATAATTTTCATCATTTAGGGTATTTTGGACTCTGTGGATTTTTTTTTATATTGTTCCTGTTACAGCCTGATGTCTATGGCAGTTAACATAGGCAGATAAATAATGAAAATACTCTTTTTATATGTTCTGGCCTGGAATTAATGTGTGCAGGTACTTGGGGAACACCCAGGAAGGAATAGATGATTTTACCTGGGAAAATAGAAGGAGACTTCACAGGGGAGCTGATGGAGGACATATTTTGAAAAAATAAAGAGTTTGACTAGGTGGAAGTGGTCAGAAAATCATTTAGCTGAACAGTACGAACATGCAAAGGCAGATCTGAGGAAGGGCCCATAGTTATGGAGGAACAGGGAGCTGATTCATGGGGCTAGACAGAGCATTTAGGATTGAAGGACAAGCTGTGGGTTTGGAAAGCAACTCTTGAAAGACTGGTAAGCCAGATGCTGTGACTAGAACTTTCTCTGATATGCAATGGGGAGCACTGCCTTTTTTAATGATAGAGCAGTTTCTTAGAATAACATCAATTCTAATATTTAAAAACAAACTGAGAGATGAAGAGTCTTTTACAGTGAAGTGAAGGGTGACTTTGATGAAAGTAAAGGAGATCCTCTAGTACTGTGGAATAAACTTTGTTGCACAGGTTCCTGAATTGGGGGAGAGCTTTTGAATCTCCAAAAATGGATAATGATTTTTATCAACCAAGTATTTCCATTAATTATTCTCTTTTATTACAGAGACTTGTATTTAAGGATTTTAGGAATATATTACTTGCTATTTATCAGATTCTCTAGGCTGTGAGTTGGAAAGGTGGCATTTCTAGCCTTTTGCTCAGACTCTCTTAACTTTGTGATCTTGGGAGGAAGTGAGGACCACTGAGCCTCCTGATGAGATGCAGTTGGGTCATTTCTTTCCTGCAGTAGGGAAAGCCCACTTCAGTTGTGAGTGTTCCTGACATAGTCTTGGTGTGAAAATATGGACCGTCAAAACCACAAAGAAAAGAGCTGAATCCTGCCCATTAAGAAACCATCCCAGATGATTAAATGCACCCAAACTCCCTACATCCTTTAAATATTTGCCCTCCAAATGGATTATGCCAATTTATACATTATGTATTTGTTGATATTGTCAGGATAATGGTGGTGGAATTACAACTTTGAGTAAGACTTTCTCAATTAAACTGGTGAGTCAAATGGTCTTAACTGTCTCAGTGAGTTCTGCCTCCCTCTGGCAGTGCTTAATAAATGCAAATCTAAAATACTGGCATTGTAGCTTTAAAAATATGCATATTTTCTGGCTGTTGAGAAAAGTAAAAAGTAAACCTGAATACTTGGATTTCAACCATTGAAGCAAAGACAGAAAGATGATTGAATTCAGTCTTAAATTTTATAGAACTAAATTTAATGGTGAGCACAATCACACTCTGTGGTGATTGTTTTCAGTGCTGCTTTATTAAGTTATGTAATGGCAGGAGTTCAAACTCAGTGATTGTCGAAATGGTAAATTTAAGGAGTATTTGAGATTGCCTGCCAATATGCAAGTGTAAGGGGTTTCAAAGTGCAGAAAATATTATTTCCACCTTCCCATTTCTGTAGCTTATAATTCTTATTCAAACAGTTTTTAGGGATTATATTTAATACACTGCCTTAAAAATGTTTAAAAATCTCATTTTATTCCCCAAAGATTTGTTTTTTGCTGTTGCGATTAGATGATGACAGCTAGCTGGCTTTTAAAATTGATCAGGAAGTATTCTGGCAGTCATTCAGTGTTGTAATAGCACTTTAATGGATATGAGCTATTCACCCAGATCAGACTCAATGTCAAAACAGGCGAAAATACAGCTGTCACTCTGGACAACAAGATACTCATATGCAAGCAGCTGCTTAATATACTATAGAAAGGCTGCCTTTTAGTAATATTTAAAAGGTGTGCCAGTGCCAGTATATGAATATACTATGAAGTTGGAGTGTGCCATTTAGAAAAGAGAAGGACGAGGATATGCATATATTTTATCTGTACACTTTACTCAAGTGCATCCTAAGAAAATCATCTCTGTGAGTAATCTAGACAAGCAGGGGAGCCTTATAAAATTCTTTTTTCTTTTAATAGATCGTTTTGTCTATTAAATACATACAGACACACACACACACACACACGCTTGCTGACTGATGCATGATGTTAATGAGGTCAGTGTCCTTCATTCACTCACCATATGAGGCTAGTTAACCCTGCTCTGGACTAAATTCAGATGCTGATCTATCTTCTCAGCTAGTCAACTTATACATACAGTACAGGCATTGATTTTAAGGAGAGCTGAAACTGAGGCCAGCGCAGTCAGAACAAACACTGGTGAAACTACTCACAGCATCACAGCAGCAGGTCAGTGTCATCTCCATCATCACCTGAAGGACAGTGCCTCACTATGATAGCACCTATAATGTGTGATGTTCTGCCACTAAACGTTTCAGAGCATCTTCATGGATATTGATTTATTTAATTCTTGAGTTATGTATGTGAAAAATGTAGCAGAGGGCAGTTTATTTTCCAGTTTTATGAGTGAGGCAACTGAGAAGTGGAATGGCTAAGTGAATGCCAATGTCACACACCTAGTTATAAGTGGAAGTTTAGGTGTCAGACTCCAAGTTTAATTCCCTTTTTATGACACAATGACACCTTTCTACAGTCATAGTTTTAAATCAACACATGTTTTGTGAACATCTATTGCATGGCAAGCATTATTCTAGGTATTGTAGGTGAAACAAAGTGACTAGCATAAAGATCTTGATTTCACAGAGCTGAGAATGTAGAAGGAAAGTGCAGATAATTACTGCAATAAGTAAAACTTAACCAAGCCTGATAAATACCAGAGTAGAAAGGGAATCAGATGCTGTGGAAATACAGAAAGGGGCACATGTAAGGAAAGCCCATATGACGGAGACTCATCTTCTTAGACAACTATGGGCATCCTTTGAAATAGACTGTGATAAAATCTATATTTTCCCAGGTGAGGAGTAAATGTGAGCAAAGACAACAGTGTATTTGGGTGTATAGTCACTGCTCCCATTGACCAGAATATGAGATAAGTTCTGGAGAATAATATATAATGTGACTGGGAAAAGATTGACTGAAACATTTGATTTAATTCTGCAGACAAAGAGTAACCATTGGAAGATTTTGAGCAAGGCATTGACAGATAATAATCATGTTATAGGAAGGTAAATTTAGCAATAATGCACAGGAGGGGTTGAAATGGAGAGAATAAGTGCACAAGAAAAGCAGTTAGAAGGTGCTTAAAACATTCAAGGCAAAAGGAAATGAAGGACCCTGGTAGGTTGGCAGCCTGTCTGTGGGTTCCTGTATGGAACCTCTGAATGTATTAGGACACCATAGCATATGTGATCAATGCCCACAGCTTGACTTCTGTCTGGCAGCATCCTTGGTCTAGGGCTCTGTCTGGCTGCTGAAGCCCTTGCCAGGGAATTGGCACAGTCCCCAGTGACTGATGGAGATAGTATATAAGCACACTAGTTTCTTTGCCCTTTGGATGGGATTCCTGAGATGCAGTTTACATTGACTCTCAGTTTCTTGGTGGGATTAAGCTCCAGTGGCTCATAGTGATAGCATTGACTTCATATTTTACTGACTGCTTCCTTTTCTCTGTTTCACTTCTCTAACACCCTGCCAGTATTTTCTTCACTCCAAAAAAATTGTTTGCATTCGGACCTTTAGCTCATGGTCTGCTCTGGGGAGAGCCTAAATAAAGACAAAGTCAAGTTCCAATTTGATTTTGCGAGCTTATATTTTATCATATAATATGTGAGCTTTTTAGTCAGAAACTTTCACTGGCACCAAATTCAAACTTTGGTTCAGACTGCAAAGTATAATTTGTTTAATTTGTGATCCAAAAATAGTTTCAGGGTATCTATAATTTTCTCATGACACTCAAGTTAGATATCAGATCAGATAGAAACTCTGAGCAAAGATTTGGCCCAATGTCTTTGTGTATACAGATGAATGTAGGTGTGAAAATGTGTGAGTGGAAAATAGACGTAAAATTAAGTCTAGTCGTGGTATATTAATATCTTCATTTTATTTAAATACATAGAGCAATTTGCACATGCATATGTCCTACATATTGTGTATATGTCCTCGTTAAAATCTGTGAACCAGTTAATGTCCATCGCCCATCAGATAGTATGTCGTGGCCATGGTGTCACGTCTATTTTCTGCCCAATGGTTCATTTGCTTAACTGATGATCACTGTCTCCCATTAAGAGCTATCATACATCATAGAATAATGATACCTTCCATATTTACAGTTCACGGCTATCCCAGTTACCTCCCAATCACATTCTAACACTGGCCAGATGTCAAGCCTTGCTTATGTTTACTTCTTTGTCCCCACAGTTGCTATATTGACATTCTTTTAATGTGTAAATAACATGTAATAAATTGTTAAAAACAAAATTGTCATTGTAGGTACATTAGTCCATTGGCCTTTAGCCTTTGAACTGTATGTTATACTTTACAACCACATTTATTTAATGATGTTTAGATACCTTACTTGAAAATGATGTATTTTACTATGTATTGAAATAATCGTGATCCTATGAATCAGATAATCAAGTCACTTTGAGGATAAATAAATAAAATACTTTTTAAACACTGTACTTTTTGTGCTAGGTTTTTGGAATTTTCTGTTTTAAATGAAGGGCTATTTCTTTTCTACTTTGAATGAAGGGTTCAGATCTATTTCTGATGTTTTCTTCACTTTAAAGATATCATAGAATTAGGCTATTCTATGAAATCAAGGGTTGATTTCAATAGTGTTTCTAAAGTAGTATCAATAGCTTGAAATTAAAAAGTGTTTTATCTTAAAGCACTGCAACACTGTTATATTACATTATAAATAAAACCTTGAGTCTTCTTTGCTCATTCTATTAAATATGATTAACTCATCTATACTTGGTGGTATACATGATATATTCTCAGCTGGAAAATGAAGCTAAAGATGACATTTTAATATATATAAAACTGTATAGTGGAGTTGTTAATATATAGCTGTTGCTTTGGGTATTTAAAATGTAACTGTATTTGTCTACAGAACACATACACATGCATTATGTAATTTTATATATATTCAATTTTTAAATAAAGTTAAAGGCAGTGTTGTGCATAGGTATGTATATTTTGAAAGAAAGGTTTTGACCATAAGTATTAAAGTAATTATCTTTAATTTGTTAATCCCAGGTAGTTCTTTCTGGGAGCAATTGCACGTGGGGTCCTTAGGAAGCATCTTACTCAATGACCTCATTTCATGAATGAGAAAACTAAGGTGAGAGGATAAAGACCTGAGTGAGGAGCCCGTAGAACTGTGTTAGGCTATTCCTTGGGACCCGTTTCTCCTTTTCTTCTGAACTAGCTCAACAATTCTGATCCATTGGAAAGGTTTTATTAAGACAAAGTTATTATTTTCTTTTGAGATCATCTGTCAGTTTATAAGAAGCCAGTTTAATAGACAAGTAAAAGAAAATTAGGCTCACTGTGTTTAACAAATGCCAGTCACATTGATTGGATGAATTTCTTTTACTTAATGACTGAAGTGATCAGTTATTTTGATATTTTGCAGACATCTAATGAAAGGGGATCATTTAAAAAGTTAGTCTTATTTTCTGAGTGTGTTTAGTGAATTTTGCATATAAATTAAGCCTAGCAAACTATCTATTTAATACATACATACATAATATTCACTAAATGGGCAGGCAAAAATTAAGGGCCTTTTTGAGGACATTTTCTTAATTGGCAGTGATCTCTTTGACTTATTTTTTAATCAGTGTTACTATTACTTGAAGGCAGATTTTTTTGTCTGTTTTGATGGGGCTAGGACTTGTCTGGGGAGAATAGCAGCCTTATACCCTGAGATGGAGACATTTGCTGGTATTTTTTTTTTTTTTTGACATTTCAAGTATTTTCATGTTGTATTAGAGCTTAACCTCTACCGTGCATATGTCTGATCTCCCAACTAAACTGTAGATGCAGTCTTACTCATCTTTAAATCCCCTAAAGTCCCAGCAGAGTGCCTCATAGTTGCTGCTCAATAAATATTTGTTGTTTATTTTGGAACTGCTTTTAATCTTCGTTGCCATTCAGTGCTTTGAAAATATATATAACAGACATTAGGCATAAACTTGAAATGCTTTTTAATCAGTTGGTACAGCATTTTTCAATTACTTTGTAAAAGAGAGTGCCGAGGGATGTTTTAGAATCGTCTGGGCTGCCAGTATGGCTTTAAGGATAAACAGACTCTTCAATGACATGAGCTTCTTTCTCTGCACTATTTGTGTGTTTGCCTCCTAACATCGTCCCTATGCTCCTAGGCTTCAGGTATGGGAGACACTTTTGCGTTTATGGAAGTTCCTCAGAGCTGTTTGGTCGCTTGCTAATATATATGTGGTTTTCATAAAATTGCCTATGGAGGCTAGTTTCTTGGTGTGAAGGAGGAATGGAGAATAGGATAACAAGAGCCAAAGCACTTTATGTTTTTCTAATTTTTTCTTTAAAACATTTTATCTATGGCTTCATTGGGTCTTTGTTGCTGCGCTCAGACTTTCTCTAGCTGCGGAGGGCAGGGGCAACTCACTAGTTGTGATGCATCATGGACTTCTCATTGTGGTGGCTGCTCTTGGTGTAGAGCACAGGCTCTGGGACGCACGGGCTTCAGTTGCAGCACAGCGGCTCATTCGTTGTGGCTCACGGGCCCTAGAGCGTGCAGGCTCAGCAGTTGTGGCTTGTGGGCTCTAGAGCATGGGCTCAGTAATTGTGGCACATGGGCTTAGTTGATCTGTGGCATGTGGATTCTTGCAGGACCAGAGATCAAACCTGTGTCCCCTGAATTGGCAGGCAGATTCTTTATCCACTGTGCCACCAGGGAAGTCCTCTTAATTTGTTTTGAATCTTCCCTGGAAGCCACTTGCTTTTTAATCTGTGAAGTTTGTGTACAACCTATAGCCCTTCAGTTGGCCTTTCCTGAGATTTGGGAAGAAGGATCCCTGTGCTATTCCACAGCCATATTTATCATATTTCCTGGAGTCTGCTTCTAAAGCAAAGATCGCTGGAAAGCAGAGCAGTCAGAATTCTGGGGATGAGGGTGAGGATGGAAGAGCGTAGGGTGCTGTCATTCTTAAGTTTCTAGCAATGGTGGCCGTAACAATAGGGAACCTGAGGACCGCAAGTTCTGGGCCACTTCTATGAAGAGTGAGAGCTATGTTATGAGTGTATATAGTAATGGTGGCGGCCTAATGAGAACACGGTGCTCACAGAGAATTGGGATCATGGTGATGGAGGAGGTCCACCAGGAAGGAGGAAGGACACTGTTGCTGCTTGGGATGTAATGGGGTTGATACTGCAAAGCCCTTTGCCCAAAAAGAGAGTCTGGGTACCTAAAGGAGTTAGGAGTTATATGGGAAAAAAAGCTTAGTGGGTGTGTTTGTAAAACGACTATACTTTAGTAAGGGGCTTTCCAGGTGGTGCTAGTGGGAAAGAACCTGCCTGCCAGTGCAGGACATGTCAGAGATGCTGGTTTGATCCCTGGGTCAGGAAGATCCCTTGACGGAAGTCATGGTAACCCACTCCAGTATTCTTACCTGGAAAATTCCATGGATAGAGGAGCCTAGTGTGCTACAGTCTGTGGGATCACGAAGAGTTGGACACGACTGAGCACAAACGCATTCATCTTATTGACTTGCTCTGTTTTAGATGAATAAGGAGCTATGTGCTCACGAATCTAGACATCTTATTCAGATCATCATCATTGTTATGTTGCAGAAAAGATAGAGCCATCTTTTGAACTGGTGATGCAGTTTGAAGCTGCACTTCTGACTAAGCGGCATCTTTTTAGCCTTGGTTTTTTGGTTTGGAGATTGAACTGCTGCACTTTTGCTTAAAATGTACTTCAATATCATGTCTCTGGATTGAAAGTATATATGGGGTGGGGAGAATATCTCAACAGAAGCCAAGAATGATCGTCTCAAGAATGAATCTGAGAACGAGCTGCCTTAATTAGGTTTAAAAATGTTAGCATCAATAAAAAAAAATTGGTTAAAGAATGTAAGCTATATATTTGTGAGTTCAAGTACGTATTGGAGTACCATTGATTCTTTCTGAATTCATATTATATATTAAGTAAGATAGGTGGTTGGGACTTCGTCAAACTTCTCAAATTGCTGTGCTAGCCAAAATATTTCTTGGAGCAATGATACCTATTATGTGTATTCAAACTTCTCTAAAGATAAATTGCCAATAACAAAAGACTCAATGAATTCCCTAGAGAATTTGGAGTGATGCCTTGAAACCAGTTGACAGAATGGTTCATGTGAAGCCACTGAAGGAATGGTGACATGTCAGCCAAATTCATAAACACTTCAGCAGCAAGTTTCTATACTGCTCTCGACATCAGTTGTTTTCTCTACTAAGTTGACTATCTTCCTAGATAACTGATTGGACTGATTAGTCTTATAGCTTCCTATAGATATTAGGACTTTTTTGATACTTTGGATTCAATTTAAAGGCCATTTGGTCTAGAATAGTATGTCACTTGATTTCTGTCTAACTTTTCCCTACCTCTGTGTAGTTTCTTCTCACTTGTCAGTTTTCCTTGGGAGAAAAATATTTATTTCTCTCTCGTCTCTATTTTAATGTCTCTATATATCTGAGCTTTTTTGTTTTCTTTTGTCGGATAAAATGGAATTGTGCAAATTCCTTCTCAGTTGTTAAACTCCTTAGGAAAGGAGGCTTGGGAACAAACAAAATGATTTTAAGGAATCTATCAATATACGTGCCTTAATTGCCATATCTTTATTTCTATGGCACATGGCAAATTGATCTTCCTTACCTATAAAATAACAAACAAGGCATGCAGGAAGAACGTGCAATGCAAAGGCCTGCACGGATGCCTGGGATCAGTCTAAGAAATAATGATTAGGTGGAGAAATGATATAAATAATTTAGAAGGATGTCTCTGTGCTCTTTCTAACATAATCTTGGTTCTCTGAAAAGAGAAAATATGTTTCTAAACAGGAAAAGCAAATATTACAAAACTAATATAAGTATTTATATTATGTATAATGAAATTAGTATTTTTAAAGGGGACAATGTTATTAACACTACAAATAAATTATTTCCCACCCTAGATGGGTGGCTTTTGGGATTAGCTGGACTAATGTGGAGAGTACATGAATGGAAAAGTCCATTTTCTCCAATGGGAAGACAGATAACCAGGCTGCCCTGTTTCCATTTGCTTATAATCATAAACATCCAGCAGCTATTTTATTTTCCAAAGCTCACCCAACTGGTATAAATTTTGAAAGTAGGAAAATGCTGACATAGTCAAGGCAGAATACAAAATTGTTATTGTAAATTAATGGCATTTATTGGAAATAAACAGGGTTTACCAGTTTTCTTAGGCCAGCTTGAAGCAGATAAAGTTTGGTATACATAAACTGATTTCTAGATCTTATTCAGTATGAATGGCTTTTCAGAGTCGATGAAGAAGAAAAGTCCACGTACAATGTGGAAACACTAAATAACATTTTTTGATGCCATCAATATCCTGTGTATGACTTCAGAGATTTACCTTGAGGCCATGACCAAGACTTCTTTTTTGAGAGGTTTATTTCTATTAGTCGACTCCTTTCATTGAGCGATCTGTAGCATCATTCTGACAACATGAATGATGCTCATTGTGAGGTCATTCTGCAGAGCTCTTCACTTGTATACATGTTATGCTTTTACATTCATGTCTGCTTTTGTTGCATTTTAATAAGTGGAGGAAATGAACTTCCCACAACATAGGTACCTTTTTTTTTAAGGTACATTCTTGCTACCATCGGAAGCCTAATTTTCATTATATTCACTCTGCTACAGAAATACTTAATGCCAGGAAGGAGATATTTACTGGAATCCACGAGTCCAGAATTCATCATGATTCCATGTGAAATCCACTGCCCTTTGCGCCCCACCCCCTCTCAGACGGGAATGAAATGTGCCTTAAACCGAAGTGAAATACATCACATGCAGCAACAGTGGGCCCTAGCTTTGCCTCTATTCCTGGTGTGAAATCGATACACTATCTTTCCTTCTGACCTGTTCCGTGACCTCCATTGCAGCTTTCATGCTGAACAGCAATTGCTTTGAACAGTCTGGGTCTGCCGCAGCTCACAAATGATTCTCAGCTTCTGTCTAAAACTGGTGCTGATAACAAAGGCTTGATTTTAAATAGTGCAGTTGTAGTCGTCTTCTAATTATGAATTACATGAAAGTGCAAGCTCCTCTATTATTAAACAGTTTCAATAGCAGGCACGGTACATGTGCAGGCTACACACAAGGGCCTGGGGCCCAGGAATCAGGCCTTTACATTTCTCTGGCTAAGTTTGGATTGATGGAGAAGGGCAAAGAGACACAAGGTCTATTGGTCTATTTCCATGCTTCATTCATTTTCCTGGTAGAGTTCTGTTTGGTGATACATTATTTTTTTTCTATATGAGGCTCTATTTTATACTTAAGAAAACATTTTTGAATATTACATTATAAGAAAAGAGTAATTGACAAATATCTGTTTTTTTATAAATGTAGATTTTTCTAAAGAAACTCCAGGGTTAGGCTGTTTGGATTCTAACTTACTGGCAGGAGTGGCAGTCACTTGCAGTGATATTCCTCCTTTTGATCATCCTGTAACTGATCTGGGAGAAGTAGAAGAATCTTATGCCCTTTTAGCCACTTTCAGTAGTCTACTGAATGGAGGAATTTATTGTATCAAGGAAACAACAGTCATTTTTACTTGTACTAAGAAAATGAATGTGTAGTTAGCTGTATTGCTTTACTTATTAGCTATTCCAGGCTAGAAATCAAAGAGATGCATGAAGTGCTGGCTAGGAGTGGAGGTTTTCCAAATAACTTGGTATGAGATAAGGCTAGCAAGAGACTTTCAAAGAATTTTTTAAATAATCACATAGAAAATAAATAATTCTTATTTGTATTTGGTTAGTGCTATTGAAATGAAATTTGTTTAATAATGAAGGGCACATAATCTTCATGAAAATATTCTGTATAATGGCAATTGCATAATCAATGATAACGTAAGAGCACGCACACGCGCGCGTGCACACACACACACGCCTATGTATGAGGCATGAATCGATATATGATTTTGTTTATTACTTCACTTCACTAGTTGAGTGTAATCATGGAAAGAACATTGAGTCCTAAGATAGTGTTCTTAAAACACAATCTACCTTATATTCTAACTTGATTCTCTCACTTATAAAATATAGTTAGTGAATGAGATTAACTTTTTTTCCGTTGAAGATTTAGGTAATCCTAACACAATAACAACCCTTCATATTTTCACTGAACTTACACTTTCCAGTGATTTTTCTCCCATGCATTTGACCTTCTCAAGCACCCTGTTAGGCAGCCAGAACTCACTACTGTCCATGTCCCTCACTTCCTGTCTTGAACAGGAAACCAAGACACAAGATCATATGAATTTTTCAAGGCTGCCATTCTAGTAGTAAGTGGAAGAACTTAAAGCAGAGCTGAATCAGCCGACTGCTAGTCCAGGGCTTATTGGGGATGGAAGAGAGAGGATGAGGATTCTTTTATTAATTATCAGAGCTTGAAAGGCAGAGACTTATAGACTCTATATTTTTTTTTGTTCAAATGAAGTAATTCCTTTAAAATTTAATACATATTAACAAGACAATCCCCAGTGGTTTGTTCTTTGTTCTATCCAAAAATCTAATGATAATAATGTGCTGTCTTGGGACTAGCTCCAGGTCAGTTATTTACAAGACAAATTAGTCTATAAACACAGGAGGAAATATACTTCAGTGCACTGGTACTGGGGCTTCCCAGGTGGCTCTAGTGGTAAAGAACCCGTCTACCATTGTAGGAGACATAAGAGATGCAGGTTCGATTCCTGGGTTGGAAAGATCCCCTGGAGGAGGAAATGGCAACCCACTCCAGTATTCTTGCCTGGAGAATCCCAGGGACAGAGAAGCCTGGTGGGCAACAGTCCATAGGGCTGCAAAGAGTTGTACACGACTGAAGCGAGTTAGAATGCATGCACACACTGGTACTGAACGTAGGGAGATGTTTATGAATGTGTGTCATGCCTTGTGCATTTGTGCTCAGTTGTGTCCACTCTTTGCACCCATAGGGACTGTGGCCCACCGGACTCCTCTGTCCATGGAATTTTCCAGGCAAGAATACTGGAGTGGCTTGCCATTTCCTACTCCAGGGGATCTTCCTGACCCAGGGATTGAACCCACATCTCCTGTGTCTTCTGCATTGGCAGGTGGATTCTTTACCACTGTGCCACCTGGGAAGCCCAGTTATGAATGCAGTGACATGCAGCTGAAGCATGACTAAGATTCTTCTAGAATTCTGGTTTTAGAAAAAACAAAAGTGGTTTTGTGATGATAATTTCTTTACAATGGGATATAACTTGAATCATGTGAATTAGCAAATTGAAAGTTCCCCCAAAATGGTTATGTTCTCTTTTCAAATGTGTCGTATTTTCTCCTCATGAGCACATTAAAAAGTGCCTTTTAAAGTACAAATAAACATAGTGGGAAGCCTGAAGCTGTGTATCAGTCAAAAAGGAAATACCAAATATAGAACATGCATTATCATATATTTCCACGTCTTTGAAAGGAAAGGTTTGGATCCTGTGTCCTAGGAAACTTTTGAGTATGGGAACTTCCCATTATTCCTCCATGCAAGACAATTCCTATTGTACTGAGACTTCTTTGTGGCACCTGTGGTTCTATTGTGACTAGATGGACTGCCTAAGTAATTAGATACCACACATGGTGAGGAAAAGAGAGTGGTGATGAAATGGATGTTTGTATCTGGGTGTAGAATTTTCTTTTTAGAAGCACCTGTGCTGACGGTGCATGAATATGTTCCATGATGAGAAGGACAAATGTATTCAACAAGGACCTCCCCCCACACCAGGAATATAAGGAATTTTCAGGTTATTTTGTGCATCTTACTAATGTAAATCTATTCAAAGTGATATAGGAAATCCCTGCCAAAATAAAACCATCATTTGCCAAAATATCGGTAGAATTTAGACATATTTCTTGTTCTCTACCCCATCCATTTTGATTATATGCATTATTATCTTTACTCTTCAACATGCCACTTCACTAAGCCATTATAAACCTTGTCTCAACATTAATATTATCCTTGATCACATGTTAGCATTTCAGTTTTAAAGTTCTCATTTGAAGGCCTGCTATCCCTATTAAGAGTTTTTCCATGAAAAGAATTAACCTTGGCTAAAATGCAGTGGTAATTCAGCTTAACCAAGTTAAGAAAAGGCTTTTATTCACAGTAGTTATTTTGAGACAGTTGAATGCAGAAGTGTGGGTTCTAGAGACAGAAAAACACAAACTTTTATACAGAGCCTTTTTTTTTTTTTTCATTTAAAGAAGACAGTGCTAATAAATCTTGTTGAATCAAGACCTTGAAAGAAACGGAAAAATATGTACAGATCTCAAATACACCCGTGAAAAGTACTTTATATTAGCTTGCTGCTGCTGCTTCATAATGTAGTTTTAGTTGAATGTAATCTCTTCCACTCAAATTTATTTTTGAGATATTGCCACACTGAAAGTTGAAACCATTTTTGTCATTCAAAAGAAGTGGAAGATCAATACTGAAGCTCTCCTATTAGTTGGTACAATCTACTTTAGTGTTAAAAGATTTATGATAAGAACACATATCTAAATATATATTACATACCAGTGGTACAGTAAAACCTCAAAATAAAACTTTTTTCCAAGAGAAAGAGGTGGTCTATATATTATTCAAATGCTACACTAAACTGTAATTCAGTGATATTTTATTCCAATTAAATTCTCCTTAGTAGTAATCCTTTTTTTATGATAAGCAAAACTGAATAATACAGGGTATGTTCCCTCCAATGAATTGTTGTGTAACAAGACTTGATGATAATTCTACCTTTTCCAAAATCTGATATCAGGCAATTTATCTTCTAAATAATACTCCTGAGTACCAACGCTGAAATGTTTTGGCTTCAACCCAAATCAAACTTGAGGAAGCAGATTCTCCAGAGTATTTCCCTAACTCTGTAAATTTAATTGTTATAATGAATAGAATACATGTGTCAAGATTACTTGTGATTTTACCTGTTTACTTCTGTTCCTCAGACAGAAAGAGCAACATGCCAAAGGCTGTTAACTCTTACTGGAGTTTGAAAAAAAAAGTGCTTAATACAGCATAATCATTAAATTTAAAATAATTTTAAAGATCCAATTCCAGTTAATCTCAGAACAGTTCAAATTTAAAGATCTATTGTTATGCCACAATAAAATAGACTAATGGGAATTTTAAAAGCTCCACAAATATTTGTCTAAAAGGTACAAAATATTGAGATAAAAATTATGCAAAGGGAATCTTCTTATACTCTACTTCATATTATTTAGTCACTTTGACTCATCTTCAAGTTCCTTTCTATCACATGACTGCAAACTTGATATATTTCTCTTTGACTATTGTATAATATGTTTTCATCGGCAATGAAATCCAGTCTTATATTTGATTCAAACCAGTATTAGTATCAATTTCATGTTAGAAGTCAGACAGAGGTAAAGTTCATGTTACTTTTTTTTGCCACTTATTTCAGAAACTGGAAAGGTGATTGATTAGGGTGAAGGCTAAAGCTTTTATACCTCATTACCATGGATAATCTTATTAATTTTAATAACAAATATAATCAATGTTAAATAAAGGTTCCTTTTGCTGTTGTTGTTTAGTAACTAAATCGTGTTCCACTGTTTTGCAACCCATGGACTGTAGCTGGCCAGGCTCCTCTTTTCATGGGATTTCCTAGGGAAGAATACTGGAGTGAGTTACCATTTCCTTCTCCATGGGATCTTCCCGACTCAGGGATTGAACCCATGTTTCTTGCATTGGCAGGAGGATTTTTTTTTTTTTTACCACTGAGTTACCAGGGAAGCCAAATGTTGCTAATATAGAGTAATTTATTAAAGGATCTATTTTTTTTTTTTTTTTGCCATTTCTTTCCTTTGTTTAGTTGTAGTTATTTTTAAATTGTCATTAGTCATATATTTGAACCATGGTTTTTAGATAAGGCAACCATTACATTTTACTAATATTTCTATTAGAGAGAAAGGCCATGCCCTTGGAAGACTTGAACATTTCTTCTAATGCTTAGCAGCATGATTACCATTGAGTGTGAGCTGACAAATGTGTATATCAACAACTATTATTTACTTTCAATCGATCTAGGAATGTCTGTGTGGTTTCCAACTTGATTTATTCATTTAGGAATCATTAAGCTACAAACTTGTGCCAAACATTTTGCAAAACATAGTGGATGATAAATTATTGCCTCCAGAATTCTGAGTTACTTCTTTTGGGGAGGCAGAAGAGTAAACAAGTCATTGAAACAAACTGTGAGGGTAGCTGCAGTAGAGTTGAGAACAGAGGACTCTGGTGACTCGGAAGAGGGGTAAATATGCCACAGTTGTCTCAGAAAGACTCTACAGAAGAGCTGATTTTGAAGCATGAGGAGTGGGAAAAACTTGGACAGGTGTTACTAGGTAGGTAAAAGCTAAAAGGGTGTAACAGACTATAAAATACAGTAGCTGAAAGAATGTTAAGGTTTATTTCTCTTTTATTTAATAATTCAAGGTGAATGGCCCAGTTGAAGGAGTGACTCTGATCTGCAAGGTCATTCAGGGTTCCAGGGTCCTTCTCTGTTGTTGCTCACCATCAGCCTTACTCTTGTCTGCATGGTCAAAGCTGGAGTTGTGTTACTTTGATATAGTTTGAGGGAAGAAAAAGGTATAGGAGGACGCATATCTGGTATCTTAAGGCCTGGTCTTGGAAGTGGTGCTCATCACTTCCTCTTCTGTTCTGCTGGTGAGAATATAGTCTTAGGACCACATCCAGCCACGAGGGAGGCTGAGTATCTAGCTACAGTGCTATTACCGTGACCTTACCACTGACAAGAGGCCAGGTCACCAAGGGCCCCACGTGTCATCCTGGACTAGGACAAAAACTTCATATGTTGCTTTTTTCCATGAGTCCTTATTTCTGAAATTTCTGGAGGAATCTTAGTATTTGGTAGCCCCCTATTCATCTCTGAAATCTTAACCTCTAAGTAGTGACTTGCTATGAAGTGTTTTCCTTTATGTTCATCTCCAAGGCCTTTACATTTATGATTTTATTTTTGGTCACTGAGACAAACCAATTTAATTCATTTTGCAAGTGGCCTAAAGTCTAGATACTACCCGCCTCCTAACTATGCTGGTTAGCAAATATTCCTGCTAATGGTAGGATATACATCTCTACCCCAGGTTGTGTTCACGTCTTGTAGAGATAATTAATGATCCATTCTATTCTAAGATCTTCATTTTTGATCTAGTCAAGATTGTTAAGCTTAGTTCAGCTGGGCAAGAGGACTGCAGGGAAGGGTCCCATGAGCCCTTCTTTTCTGGGTGGATGAACTTTTTTTGGCTTAAAATATTTTGGAGTAAGGCTTAATTAACAAAGATCCTTGAATTAGGTCTTTAGACTGTGTAGAAAAAGATTAAAGTAGTTGTCTTATGAAGAAGAAACATTTATTTCTAGAAACTTTAGACTACATAAGAGAAAATCTGGGCTGAATTGGGGTGGATATTCATAGACTATAGATGTGTTTTAATCTTCTTGTGGGTCTTTCCTGAGATAATTTTAGGTATGGAGGATATAGAACTACTGTATTACATATATTCACCAGCCTCTTTGGCCTTACAACAGTTTCTAGAATTGAAATTCTAAAATGTAAAGCGTGTTCTCAACTAGAGTCCATATTTTAACAAAACAAAACAAAAGAATGAAAACTTCTGTAGAGGAGACATTGAAATCAGATGTGCTCTGCTTGCTGATGCTGCTCAAGTTAAAGTCATGAACCAGGTAAGTCTTGAAAGGATACATGGAAGTCAGTCAGCAAAGTAAGAGGCAAGATCATTGAGGAAGTGAAGGGGCACCTACAAGGCATGTATGCACATGTAGAATGTGGAAGTGGTACAGTCTAGTGATAAGCAGAGGATAAACACGAGGGGATGGTGTTGGGTGAAGCTGCAGAGGTAAGGCTGGGCTCAGGTCATCAGGAGCCTTGTATGCCAAGCTGTGATGCTGGACTTTTCAGGGCAGTGACCCAGTCAGACTTGCATTTAGAGAGCCTGTTTCTGTGTGGTGGATGGAGTGAAGGAAGGTGAGTCTAAGCCAGGAGAACTTGGAAGAGGATACTTATCCAAATGAGGTGACCTACCTGAGATAAGAATAGAGCACTGTGAGTGGAGAAGTGACTTTGCTGAGAAATGTAAGAGAAAACTGAGAAAGGGTTTAATGACTCCAAGGAAATGGAAAATGAGGGGAGGAAAGAATAAATGGCCAGTAAGTGGTACCTGGGAGACAGTGTGGAGCTGATCCCTGAGGTAATTCCAGCAGGGGATAAAAGAGCCAGTTAGGGAGGACAGGTGATGCATTCTATTTTTAAAAAAGATAAATGGAAGCTCTGAGTAGAAATGTCCAACAGATAGATGAATATACAGACCTTGGGTTTGGGATTAAGAGGTGAGCTGAAGGCAGAGAATTGGGATTCAGCATATAGGTAAAAGTGAAAGTGTTAGTTGTTCAGTCATGTCTGACTCTATCCAATCCCATGGACTATAGCCAGCCAGGTCCTCTGTCTATGGAATTCTGTAAGCAAGAATACTGGAAAATATCGAAGACAAATAAATGGTTAAAAATAGCCTGAGAATAGGTATAGTGGTTATTAGTTAAAAAAAATTCTTAAGTAATGGTTATATTGTCTTTCCATTGACACTTCAGTAATTCCCCAAAGCTAAACAATTTCATTGACTAAAATATTTCTTTAAGCATGGGCAAGGTTAATCAGCAATGGTGAAGTTCCTTGGTAATCAATAAGAGAATTGAAATGTGACAGTCACTCCCTTGAAACCCATATCCCCACTGTGCATGTTACTGCCCTCTCCCACCCAAGCCAAGAGCTATGAGGAAATCAGGTGGAAACCAGAGGCCGTCATAACAGGGAACAGAATCTGGGTGAATCTGAACTAATGCAGTTGGAACTGTTTAACGATATGCACCCATATCAAGGGAGCCTTGGATGCATGACTGTTCTCACAACAAGGTGAAAAGCAGAAGTTAAAATGTTGCTAGGTAAGAAGATAAGCCACCAACTATTTTAAAACAGATCCTGAAGAATGCAGATAGGTTTGATAGAAGGTGATCAGGACAAACTTACAACATGAATGCTGAGGTTTCTTAAGCATAGAAAAAAAAATTTAAATGTTTGTTCAGGGCTTTTGGGCACTGTCATCAAAAGTAAAGAATATTGCTCTGGAATGCATAGAATATCTGAGTCCACATCCAGCTCTGTTACTCTGTTAATACTTCTCTCTGGCATGACCCTTTACTTTCTTGAGTCTCAGTTTCCTTGATGAAAATACAGGTTTGTGCTAGGTGTTTCTTCTAGGTGTGAAAGCTGTCCACTTGGGATTCACTGTATAGGGTACTCTTTGTTAATAGAAAAAAAAGGTTTATGGAATTATAGTAATTTAGAGATGATTATTTGCACTGTCAATGGATTTTCCCTATTTATAACAGAATTTGCTGATGGGATAGTCCTTTTAAGAAACTTGGCTGTTGTCTGGTGAAAGAAGTGTTGGGCATGGGGTCAGAAGATTTGCTCTGGGACAGGCTGTATTCGTTTATGAGTTGTATGACTTAAATGCTTAGGTCTCAGTTTCCTCACTTTAAAATTAAAATATTAATAAAAATGCCTGGCTATTGTACAGATCATGTTGAAGGCTGTGAAAGTGTTGAAAGTGTTAGTCACTCAGTCATGTCTGATACTTTGTAACCCCATGGACTGTAGCCCACAGGGCTCCTTTCTCCATGGGATTCTCCAGGCAAGAATACTGGAGTGGGTTGCCCTTTCCTTCTCCAGGAGATCTTCCTGACCCAGGGATCGAACCTGAGTCTCCTGCATTGTGCAGATTCTTTACCGTGTGAGGCTGAAGGCTGTAAGGCATTACATAAATGTAAGTTATTCTCAAAGATGATAGTCATCCTAACCTAATATGTATACACATAATTCTTTTAGTGTTGGAGCCCATTCTTAGAAATGAACTGCTAGTGGGATTAGCACTGTAGGGATCCACTATGGACGGCACAGCCCCTCAGGACAAATGGCAAGTATTTTACGTTGGAAATTGCTCTTCCCTTCTCTTCACATCCCTCATGTCGGGCTCTGCCTTCAGGCATAGCCTCTTTGCCTGACCATTGGTTCTGTAGTTGTTGGTCCAGCCTCCTGAGCTGCCTTGACCTTGCTTCACTTATCCCTCTGCGCCTGCTGATCTCTACCTACCCTTTCACCACCATTAATGCAACAGTGCCTCAAGCTGTGGAGAACTTGCATGTTAATGTCTTGTTTATTCATTTAGTTCCAGATATAGCACTGGCATAACTTTTTTCAGCAATTGTGGTTCAGACTATTTCCCAGATCTTAAAAATTATTGGAGAAAGGGAGGTCATAGCAGTAAATAGCCCACTATGCTGAGCTCTCTGAACGGGACTGAGAATGCTTTTGGCTAAGAAATTCTGCAGTGTGGCATTCTAACACTAAATGAGAGTTCCAAGGATAGCCAGCACCCTTACTCTTACTTGCCAAGAGGGTTCATAGCACTCGAGCTTCTCTGGTGACTCAGATGGTAAAAAATCTGCCTGCAATGCAGGAGACCTGGGATCAATCCCTGGGTCAGGAAGATCCCCTGGAGAAGGAAACGGCAACCCACTCCAGTACCTTGCCTGGAGAAATCCATGGACAGAGGAGCCTGGCAGGCTACAGTACAGTATATAGGGTCACAAAGAGTCAGACACAACTGAGTGACTAACACTTGCACTTTCACAGAGCACTCATTGTGAAGGAAGATAATATGTGTATACATGTTTGGGGAGTAAGACTTTTGATGGAGGGATTTCAGCTCCTTTTAAGGCACTGATTTATTTTCTTGGGCTCCAAAATCACTGCGGATGGTGATAGAAGCCATGAAATTAAAAGATGCTTGCTCCTTGGAAGAAGACTTATGACACACCTAGACAGTATATTAAAAAGTAGAGACATCACTTTGCTGACAAAGGTTCATAGAGTCAAAGCTATGGTTTTTCCAATAGTCATGTACGGATGAGAGAGTTGGACCATCAAGAAGTCTGAATGCTGAAGAATTTATTCTTTTGAATTATGGTGCTGGAAAAGACTCATGAGAGTCCCTTAGACAGCAAGGAAATCAAACCAGAAAACCCTAAAGGAAATCAGCCCTGAATATTCATTGAAAGGACTGCTGCTGAAGCTCCAATACTTTGGCCACCTGATGGGAAGAGCTCACTCATTGGAAGAGACCCTGATGATGGGAAAGATTGAAGGCAGGAGGAGAAGGAGGTGACAGAGGGTGAGATGGTTGGATGGCATCATTGACTCAGTGGACAAGAGTTTGAGCAAACTCCAGCAGATGGTGAAGGAAAGGGTAGCCTCGTGTGCTGCAATCCATGGAGTCGCAAAGAGTTGGCCTTAGTAACTCAACAACAACAAAGGCAGTGATCTATAAAATGTAGATCAAAGCTATTCTGGAGGTCACCGTTCTGTAATTACACATCTCTCAGGTCCACTGAAGTTGCCATTTATGTTTACAGTTAGCAGTGGTATCTATGAGCTTCATGGTTGTCAAACTCCAGTAGAGTGTAGACAGTACTTCTTGATGCACTTGTACTGTGACTGACATGGATAGCTCTCAGTAAATATTTGTTGAATGAGTGAAGTCATAGTTATGATAGTTACTGCATTTTATTC
>NW_011494814.1:852779-857779 GCF_000754665.1 Bison bison bison | reverse complement strand
GCCTGCTAACATCTAACCCGTGCTCCTGAGGGCCTCACTTGTGTTTTCATCTCTAATTGGGTTTGGTTCGTAAGCTGTATCATATCCTTCTAGAATTTGGTAGAATACCAGCTCTATATAAATGGAGTAAAGCTGAAAAATATATTAACTTTACTAAGATTTCATAGCTAATTTACGGTTTCCTATAATCGTAATGCATGATTGAATTAATGACAATCCTGTAACTAAAACACTAATGACGTTTGTTTTTAACATTTCCTTTAGAATATAATTATGGAGGTTTTAGAGTGAGTTAAGCCTTAGACCTTATGTCTTTCTTTCCTTCCGCTTCTATGACTCTGAGATAAATTTTTTTGTTGTTGTTCTTATGAAGAACTTGAAAAAGTTTTCTCTGTCTGCCTGCAATTTTCTAAAAGTGGAAGTTAATGTTCTAAGATGTATGTACCCATTGCTTTATGTATATAGCCCAAAAACATAAAAAGCAAACTAATATTAAATTTCAACATACTTGTTATCCTGCATTCCGGTTGACTGTAGAGAACCTCTAGTCATGTCTATCTGTTTTTGATGCCTCTACAGAATAACTGCCCAGCATCCTCTGCCCAACCAATCAGAATGTAGGAAAATCTACAGATATGACGGAATCTACTGTGAATCTACCTACCAGAAGTATGTTGAAATCTTTGTGAGTCTTCCTTCTGGCTCGTGCATCAGTGCTTGTGGTTGCCAGCTATTCAAAAATATCCTTGTATTGAAACCTTATAGTTCTGTAATTTAGTGGGGAAAAACAAACCAAACCAAACAAAAACAACAAAAAATTTTTGCCTCTGAAATCAAGACAGAAAAAAATGTTTATTCTTCTGAAATTGTGGTCTAAAAGTTCTTTTTTTAAATGACTATATTAAAGCTCTTAGGTAAGCTTCTTTATATTGCAATAAACAAGTACTTATATGCAAGAAAATCTCGGCAAAATACATTGCACAGGTGCTACGCATCTTAGGGATTTGAAAGGTGTGTTATGTATAAATTAGCTGTCACTTTTTTTCAATCCTGTAATGGAATGATGAGTTGTAATTTGCATAATCCTTTAAGAAGTCAAATTATACTGTCATGTAGCAGACTTAACATGCTAGCTAAGATTTCAGAGCTTTGCAGCTAATTACTATGTACCTTACAGGACAGTTAAATTGAAGTTGAGTCCTCTGCCTTTGCTGCCGTTTGCTTTGTCCATTACTTAACAGAATCTGCATGGTTGGTAACGAGGGGTTGTTACTATTGCTGAAGTAAACACTCTGCTCTGGGGAGGAAAGGCATTTTAATGTATCTTAGCTTGACTGGTAAGCCTTTTGTGGTTTTGTTTGTCTAACACAATAGTCTAAATTGGTGTCTTCCCAAAACTGAAAAAAAAAAAAAAGAGCTTTCCAGAAAAGTTATGGAATATTGATAGAAGCAACATTAACTTTTAATTAATCAAATCTCCCTATAGAAAATGTAAAGTAAGGTAAACACAATTTCACTGAAGGCATTAGCCTTTCTGGATATACTTTGCAAATCTACTTTGGTGTGTTTCTGTCTTCAGACTCTTCTTTTGCAGTAAGAGTTTTATTACTGAAAAAAGTACACTTTTTCCTTAAACCTCCTATCTGAATACAAGCTGGTGAGTTCTGCTTTTATTTCCTTCTTCAGTTGGTTGTGGAGTGTTTTTTTTTTTTTTTTTCATGGTTTCCATTTTATAAAAGATCAAGAAATCCTGGAGCCTGTGGAGGCTGCTCTCTGAAGTGGACAAGAAGTAGATACTGGATGGCACTGGGACTCTTTCTTGTATCTTTGCAACTTTTCTCTGGCTTTATTTCTTGATATTCTTTTGCCTAGTGTTATTATCTTCATCAGAATTAGTGTAATTATAATGTAGAATTGTTTCTGATGGTATTTTTTTTGGAAAATTCTGATTATCTGTGAGTCATAATTACTGAGGCTGTTGGTAGTTGGGTTTCTGTAATTTGTTAAGTGATTTTGTGGCTCTGTTGTGATCCGTGGCTGCTTCGGAGAAAGCCTTTTGCTGTAGAAGAAGGGGGTCCTTTAAGGACCATATAAAGCAGCAGTTGATTGTTGACCATTCAGCCAACTGTTGTTCATTTGTAATTAGGCCAGCATCACGTGTCTAACATTCCTATCTGCTTAGAAGCTGAGGTTTATCAGTTCAAACTCGCGAGAGTGTGGATGGGGTCTCCGGGAATTCAGTCTGTAGCCAGGCTTCTCTTCGAACCGGAGGTGTCATCTGAAGGGCTTGCTCTTTTAAGAATTGGTGTTATTTGTAGTCAAGGTAGACACAGTAGGCAGCACAGCTGTGACTGCCAGGGAAAGTCACTAGGGGGATATTCATAACAAGGAAATATTGGCAAATAAATGATGAAGAAGGGGAGGAAATCCCCAAGATGTTAAATTGGAGCATTGTCACTGAGATGATTAATGGTGCTGTGTATTTTAGTGAAGATACTTATCTGGATTGTCTTGAAACTATAGTGTACATTTAATAGCACCTATAAAAAGGAATGTGGTGCATGAGCACACTGAAGAGAAAAGGCCATGGATCCTGACTTTATTTTCCTGAGTGAGTATTTTCTCCAATTAAACCTTTGGCTTCTGGTTATTGGAAAGCTGATGTTAATGTATATTATATATGGGAGTATGTATATTCTATATAATATATTTAATTTTATCAGCATTTATATAGGTTCCCTTCCTAGAGAATTGGAAATGTTTTGTGAAAAAGATAGGTGTCTTGTCAACACTTTTTAGGGGTGAATATTATCAGTAAAAGGGAAATGCTGCCCACTCAGATTTGCTTAGTCATCCTAGGCAGACAGGCCTAGGCTTTAGTACAATTATAAAAAAACATTTCCATCAATTTCTGGTGAAGGAGTGTCTGTCTTAAAAGACCCTCTAGCTTTCTATGTTGAGCCGTGAATATACTGATTCTGTGTAATGAATGATCACTTGCCTTGAGGGATATTTTAACAAAGTTGGCAGATTCAGATTCACCTTTGGGCAGTCACTAAACCTTCTTGGGCCTCAGAAATTACTACTAGTCACATGGCTAGACACAGACAAGAGACATTTAATCCTATCTTCAGTGAGCTTAGCGTCCAGTAGAACACTTTTTCTCAATTTGGGGGGTTCTACTGAAATAGTGGCATTATGAATCCAATTTAATGGATCAAGGTCAGATATTTAAAAAGGAAATAGAAGAGAATAGAAAATTTTGTGCATTGCATATAGGAAGAGTGTTTTATCTTGTGAAGCTTCTGGGTTGGTTTGTGTGTGTGTGTGTGTGTGTACCTAAACTCACATATATGTGTACATGTGTATGTGTACCTAAACTCATATATATGTACATAGGGTGCATTATGCCCTGGAGGAGGGCATGGCAACCCACTCCAGTATTCTTGCCTGGAGAACCCCATGGACAGAGGAGCCTGGCGAGCTGCAGTCCATGAGGTTGCAAAGAGTCAGACATGACCGAGCGACTAAGCACAGCACACAGGGTGCGTTGTGAGGTACAATGCGTTCACCACTGTGTTTTATATATCCAGAATCAGTATAGTAGTTGGTCAGTAAACATGTAAGCACGATAATGTATGGGTGTTAAGTCAGTAAGTGTTCAAGGTACAGTGGGTTATAAAGCAGTGGTCAGTCTGTGAAAACCGTTCAGGAATGAAAGGCTCCACTGTCTGGTTTTGCATATTTAGGATGTGCCAGAGCCAGCTTGGATGGGCTCACAAGAGCCGACTGTAGGCTTATCGTTCCAACTCTGTGACCCCTGACTTCATGTTGGTAACATGAAATTGGGGAAATTATTTGTGCTATAAAACCTTGGGAAATGCTGCATATCAGATGCTTTCCTATACTCATCTAATTGTTAAATATTTACCATCATGTATCACTTAAGAGGAGTGATATTCTTTCCAACTGTAATTCTATGGCTTCATAATTATTGTTAATTATTTTACATTTTAAAACATTTTGTATGTTGCACTTAGATGTTAGTGGGAATTATTAATATTAAGATAAATAATTATTTTAATATTGAAAGTTTAAAGTACATAGAAATATGAAACCCGTGAGTAATTATTTCAAAATGTCCATAATTTATGATTTCAAAATAATTGTTATTCTAGCTTCTTAAATGATTATGACATGGACAGTTTAAGACTTAAGATAGTAATTGGTGATGTTAAATATTTTGGCGAAGGGCAGGAATACAGTGTTTTCGTAAACACTAACCACATTGTAAATACTTTACAAATTTCATTGCTTTATGTTAAACTGTCATTTTGCTAAGTACTATGAGCTTTTAGGTCCCAGATCTGTCTCCCTGTTTTCAGCTCTTTATATCATTTACAATTGTATTTCTGGATTTTAGAGTCCATTTATAAAGTGGTAGATATGATTGGGAGTTGACACAGTTGCTTCTAATTAAAGCAGTTTTTGTTTTCTACTTTCAATCATCAAAGTACAATGGAGAGTCGGGAAAAAAAATACATCCCTCTCCATAATAACTATGATGACTTTAAAATTTATTTTTAAAGAAAGACAAGAAAATATTTGAGTCAGGGGAAAAGAAACTTTCATGGACATGAGGTAGAATTGTGGCAATAAATTCATCAAATCATCTGTGTTTGTGTGGTTGTCAGGAAAGGTAAGTAGGTAGAAAAGTGTCAGCTGACAAAGACCTTTAGGACCTTAAAGTTTGTGATGATCTGTCTACCTAGTTAGACACTACCATAGAGGATTTGAGGAAGACTAGGCATCCTTAAATGACTGTTGCTGAACACAGCTTTAAGAATGAGTCTGGGGAGGCTGGAACTTAAGTTACTGCCATTTATTGAGCCTTTGCTGTATACCATTTTGATAGGCATTGCTGTACTATTTTAATCAACGGAATTTAAGTCAGGGTTCCTAGTCTCATAGTGCAGCCAAGATTGAGAAGGTATTTGTAA
>NW_011494814.1:814189-852679 GCF_000754665.1 Bison bison bison | reverse complement strand
TAGGTATCTTCCCTGGTGGCTCAGAGGGTAAAGAGTCTGCCTGCAATGCCAGAGACCAGGGTTCAATCCCTGGGTCGGGAAGATCCCCTGGAGAAGGGAATGGCAACCATTCCCTTATTTCTGCCTGAAGAATTCCATGGACAGAGCAGCCTGGCAGGCTACAGTCTGTGGGGTCACAACTTAGCGACTAACACACAGACAGGTGTCATCTAAGGATAAGGGAACACTGGCAAATTTGTGGGGGTTTTGTTTCCTACCTTCTCCATCTCAAGCCCATCTTTCTGCTCTGTGAAATTCACTCCACCTGGATACCTGGGTAGTGTTTCATGCTTTGGACTTTCCCCAAAGAGATGGGGCATGCATTTTTATCTGTCCCTCTTACTGCAGATCAGGTGTTGTTAACTGATACTGTTACTCTTCTCAGGGCCATTCAAATTTTAACAAGCAACTCCGAGCAAAGAACTCAAGCTAAAAATGGTCTTATCCAACAGAATAATTTCAGACACCCCTGTCAGGGATTGGAGAAATTAATATGGGCCTGGAAGAGTAGGGGGTGATTTTTTTCTCTTTCTTGAAAGGAACAAATTCAGAAAGAGGGTGTTCTCCTACTGAGGACTCAAGGCTGGCTTTGGCCAAGAAGTAGGGGTTTGGAATGGGAAGATTTCAGATTCAGAAGAGGGAAGGAATTAACAGGATCCAGGAATAAGAGTTAGGAGAATGAAGACAGAAGAAATTCACCAGTCTTCATCAACTGTATTGTGCCAGACAGTGCCAAACCACTTGCACGTGTCCTCTCAATTAAGGAGAACAAGACAGGTGCCTTGTCAGGCAGTCTGCTGGGAGAGAGATGGTCACCAGTGCTGAAGGGGAGGGAAAGGTCAAGGAGGTTCCAGTGGCAGCAGCAAGTTCTTTTACTGGTTATTTCACCTGACTGATAGATTGCTATTAAACTGGCACCCCCTCCCCCACCTCACACACATAAGAATAATACATGCCAGTGGTGTTTGGATCAGTAAATACGAAAGAATTGAGAAAAGAGAAATATACAGTAAACTTCATAAAGAGCTCTAATAGAATCTGCATGTTAAACAGACATTGAACTTTGTAGCAAGAACAGCTTCAATAGCCAAATGAATTCTAATTTCCACATCATGCCTTTCAGACCTCAGCATGGTTTCTGGTGGTTTCTCCCAGTTAATTTTAGCATCACACCAATGATTTTGCCTGCAAATGACTTGAAGTGGCATATCTTGGTAATGTGGATGGCATAAATGTATATTATTCAGGGCTAATACCAAACTAGCTTAGAAGGAAATAATTTATTCATTTAACAAAGTGTATTTTGATTGCCACCCACAAGTCAGGTGCTGTTTTACACAAACTGACTTAGTCAAAAGTGTCTAAGAAAAGCTCTGCCCTCCAAAAGCGTGGAAGACTGGGAGGTGAATAAGTAATTGGGGTTCCCTGTGAGAGGTGCTTCTAGAGAGGTGAATGTAAACAACGGGAGTGGCACCAAGAAAGAGTTTTTTTTTTTTTAATTTATTTTAATTGGAGGACAGTCACTTTCCAACACTGTGGTGGCCCAGGCACACATTGACATGGATCAGCCACAGGTGCACATACACCTCCCCCATCCCAAAGCCCCCTCCCGCCTCCCTCCCTACCCCATCCCTCTGTGTTGTCCCAGAGCACCGGCTTTGAGTCCCCCACTTCATGCATGGAACTTGCACTAGTAGTCTATTTTACATATGGTAACATACATGTTTCAGTGTTATTCTTTCAAATCATCCCACCCTTGCCTCCTCCCACAGAGTCCAATAGTCTGTTCTTTACATCTGTGTCTCTCTTTTTTTTAAATTTATTTTAAAATTATTTATTTATTTATTAAAAACGAATTAATTTATTTTAATTGGAGGCTAATTACTTTACAATATTGTAGTGGTTTTTGCCATACATTGACATGAATCAACCATGGGTGTACATGTCTTCCCCATCCTGAATCCCACCTCCAACCTCCCTCCCCATCCCATCCCTCAGGGTCATCCTAGTGTACCAGCCCCGAGCACCCTGTCTCATGCATTGAACCTGGACTGGTGACCTGTTACATATATGACAATATACATGTTTCAATGCTATTCTCTCAAATCATCTCACCCTTGCCTTCTCCCACCAAAACAGCCCAAAAGACTATTCTTTACATCTGTGTCTCTTTTGCTGTCTCATATATAGGGTCATGGTTACCATCTTTCTAAATTCCATGTATGTATGCATTAGTATACTGTATTGGTGTTCTTCTTTCTGACTTACTTCACTCTGTATAATAGGCTCCAGTTTCATCCACCTCATTAGAATGGATTCAAATGCATTCTTTTTAATGGCTGAGTAATATTCCATTGTGTATATGTACCACAGCTTTCATATCCATTCTTCTGCTGATGGACATTTAAGTTGCTTCCATGTCCTGGCTATTATAAACTATTATAAACAGTGCTGTGATGAACATTGGGGTACACGTGTCTGTTTCAATTCTGGTTGCCTCAGTGTGTATGCCCAGCAGTGGGATTGCTGGGTCATATGGCAGTTCTATTTCCAGTTTTTTAAGGAATCTCCACACTGTTCTCCATAGTGGCTGTACTAGTTTGCATTCCCACCAACAGTGTAAGAGGGTTTCCTGCATCTAGGATCGTCGTTACCGTCTTGAATTATTTTTAATAATCAAGATGGGCTCTGGAGTCTTGATGGTGGAGGAGATAGCTGATTTGGGGGAGAGGTGCTTGAAGTGGTGATTTGGGCCCAAAGATGGGTATTTATGGTGTTGGTGTTTAGTTGCTAAAGTTGTGTCGGACTCTTTGAGACCCCGGTGTAGCAAATCACAAATAGCACTTGTGAGGAGTGGAGGGCTGGGGAGGAAGGACAGTTGAAGTTGGAGAAGGAGGGGTGGCAAAGGCATCAGGTACACTGCTTCCGCTGTGCGGTCCTGGACAGGTTTTCAGGAGGGGCAAGGGTAGAACAGACTGTCTGTTAGAGCAAGTAGCTCTGGAAGCAACTTAGACCCGGGGCAGGAAACCTGCCACGGGAGTGGCCCACAGCCTCAGCACCTCCTCTGTTTAGAAAGTGACTTAGTGTGCTTTGCAGGAAGAATGTGCAGTCATCCTGTGTTTGTTAGTTTGAACTTATTTTCTATTTATAAACATCTTGGAGGACTCTCCCAATGTGCAATCCAGTTCAGGACCAGTCCACGAATTGACTGCTTTTCTTGGCTTGAGGTACTCCGTATTTGCCTTTCTCCTCACAGGCCACTTGTAATTCAAGATAAAGGAATGCCAGAGAGTAAAAATGGACAGGCACAGGAGGCGTGATTTAAAATGAAAGAATATTAATTGGCTTCACATGAGTGTATATTTTCATTATGAGAGAAGTGACTGCCTGGATTTTTAAAAAATAATTGGTTACTGACACACCTGCAGTATGTATGAGAACTCTAGAAACTTGAGAACAGAAAGTAAAGGTCAAGTTAGAGGAAAAGAGCGACAATGAGCCTTTTGTAGGCATGCTGTTCAAGTACAGTGTTCAAAATCGCTAACGCGTGGTTTCAGAGAGGGACAGAAACTAATGTCCTTGTGCACAGATTTAAAAAATAATAGAGCAAACTTATGCTTATACATAAACTGTGGATTTAACAAATTCTCTTCACCTTAAGAACAGCTTGTGCTGTGTGTTGAGTCTGTAAATGTGTCTTTAGTGAATTTTTGGACTTAGTTTATGCCGTAGAATAGAAGAATTATGCCTTGGTCTAATTAGGTCCACTAGTTCATGCAATAATATTTAATCATTACTGGAGGAAATGTATCTGAGTTTGATCTAGCCCTATGGTTGTCTGTTAGATGTAGGACAGTGGCTAAGTTACTTTTTAAGCTTCTGTTGTCTTATCTCTAAAATGGAGGCAAAAATATTTATTTCACAGTTGGTTTTGAGGATCAATGTGATGATGAAGATAGTTATAATGTTTTACCAGATGCTGATTTCTGGCAGTGGGCTAATAGCTTAACATACATTTTTAAGTTTTTACAATAAACACAGGCACTGTGTGTGATTATTACCACTATTTTACAGTTAACAGCGGCTTATAGAATAGCTCACTCAGGCTTAAGAAGGTAGGATATAGTGGGATTGGATCAGCATCACTAAACTATGGCTCACTGGCCACACCTGTTCCCCTTTCCTGCTGCCTGTTTTTATAAATAAAGTTTTATTAGAACACTGCTATATCTAACCACTTAAGCATTATCTATAGCTGTTTTTGTGCTATAATGGCACAGTTGAATAGTGGTTATGGAGACCATATGGGATACAAAACCTCAAATGTTTCCTTTTTGTGGCTCTTTACAGAAAAAGTTTGGTGGTGGTGGTTTAGTCCCTAAGTTGTATCTGACTCTTGCCATCCTGTGAACTATAGCCCACCATGCTCCTCTGTCCATGGGATTTCCCAGACAAGAATACTGGAGTGGGTTGCTGACCCCTGCATTAGACCTCAGTCTGTCTGACTTCAGAGGGTAAGGTCTAAGCTACAAAAACACTTCCTGTAGTTTTTGGCATATAGTAAAAACTCACTAAATGAGCTGTACTGTTACTCATCTAACTTAGGGTACGACTATTTACCACCTAGAGCTCTTGTTTGCAAAATGGAAATAGTCATTCAACCTCCAGCCAGATAAACAATTATGACTGTGGAAATGTTAAGGAATTGAAAGGTCCTAAAGGAACATATCCTTTAGCATATACATAACTTTAACATACACATTGACTTGTATGTTAAATTTGTTGTTTATTACTGTGTGTTACATAAATAAATGCAAGGATTTTCACTTTCATAGCGTTCAGAATACAGTATTCCATTATAAGGAGTGCTTGGGAACTTTAGTGGATGTTCAGGATCACTGTTTAATTTCCTACACCAGAAAATTTCATATGCTTAGGAAAATTTATATTTTCTTTAATTGCCAATGAAAAAGACATTAAAATATTGTGGAAATGTCACTTAGTATTATGATCTGTGTTGAAAGTATGCATAAGCCTACAGCAGAAAAATGCAACAAGATTTTTTAAATCCACTTAAATGAGAAGGTATGTAGTTAGCATGCTCCTTTAATAGTCTTTCCAGCAACAGAGAGAAGAGATTGTGGTTTCAGTGTTACTCAGAAATTTTATTTCCATGTGTTTGTCTAGTGACTCAGGGAATTCCCTGTCCTCTGTTCAGTGATGACCTTGGATTTGTGTTACTTTGGACCTTATTGAGTATACTGTGGAAGGCCATCAACTTGTGTTGGGGGGAATATTCTTGAAATTATATTTCTTTAAGCCCATGGCTCTGGGTTGGTGGACTCGGGGGAGGCAATTCCTAGACTAGTTATTGTTTTCTCTTGGAAAGGCTCTTTTTGAATAGAGATGTAACACATTTCATTGCAGAACTTATAGAAAATACATATAAACCTAAAGAAAAAAAAATCATTTGTACTTGCACCACCCATGGACAGCCACTATTAACAATTTGGTGGTTATCCTTGTATGTATTTGTGTATATATGCATGTCATCTTCGATAGATGTATGTCCATGAATATAGGTTTTCCTTGTGAATCCATCCACAGGTTGCCCTAGCTAGGAAATAGCTGGGGCCAAGTGTTCTAACTTGTACACAAGCAACTTATTTAAGGGAAGTTGGAAACTATAGTCAGTTTCCATATAGAAACTACTCTCTGCAGAAATTTTGCTTTCTTACACTATATATATCTATATATAGAGAGATATATATATACTCTTTTCTGTTGTGGTTTGTGTTTCCTTTTTGAACTTTTATTACTTTCTTATGTGGGGAATTTAAATTCTTTTGTTAGAAAAAAACAAGAACTCCAGCAAGCACTAGTGATAAAATTTTTGGCAGAAAAATCCTTCTCTATCCTGCCAATAATTTAATCTACAGAGTCCACATAGAAAGGTAGAAAGTTGTAGAATGAAGCTAATTGTGAGGGGGTATGGTGGACTCGAAACATACAGCTTTTTAGGTCAGAATATGTACATGTGTGAGAAGTTAAGAAGTAACCGTTATGTGATTAGATAGAGCCTTTTGGCTGCTTTACAAACTCATTTTCTCACATGCCACGTCTGCTGCATCATTCCTTACATTGCTTAAAAAGAGAATTCTACTTACTGTGTTCAGCATTGAGATGTTTTCTTCTAGTTCTCAAAGCAGAGAGAAGTCTGGTTTCTGGGACGATTTTCAATGACCAGAGTGTAAGAAAAGTATTCTTGAGTGATTTTCCGTTGGCAAACCTGAGACCTTTGTGATTCATGTATCAATCAGGATTCTTTGAAACTGAGTGCTTGATATTTATGCAATTTAAATAGACTATCATTGTATCTTATTTAAAACCTAATTTCCCTTCCCTACCTTCAGTTCAGCTGTAAAGACTGCAATAAATACAGTAGTATTTATATAGAAGATTTTATATTAATATATAGTGATATATTAATATATCACTCTTTGCTTTGACTCCTAAGAAACCGATGATGAAAGATCTGTTTCTTTCTCTAGCAGTTCTCATAACTTGCATTTCAACCAACATAAGCTCCCAGAAGAGCCTCATTTTTTTGAGTACTGTCTGTCAGGGGTGCTCAGAGTGAAGCACAGCCAGTCGCATGCCTTGGCCTTGCAGCCAGTAGAGGTGCACAATCTTTTTGATTCTTTGCTTTGCTTCTGTTCTGCAACTACACTAATGAAACTGTTTTAGGAGTGAAATTGAGTTGGCCTGACTCTGCTGGGCACAGTCTCCCAAGCCTTTAGACACCAGCTGGATCTCCTGGTGAAGAACTACATTTGCAGGGCAGGATTCCCCAGCCATCAGAAAGCAGAGCATTCCTATGAGAGCTTTTGTAAGACAAAATGATGTAAAGCAAAGCAGCAGTTACCTTAGGACCCATTTTGTTAACAGATACACAAAATGAATGGAGATGAAGACAGATGCTCACACACACAGTTCAGAGCTACGAGGGCTTGATGACGAGATGCTGAGCGTAGTTCCTGGGGAAGGAGGCTGGTGGTGCCTCTCGCTGCTCACACCGTGTGCTGCCTGTAACGGCTCACTGCAAAACAAACACTGACGGCTATTTTTGCTTTTGCCTTTTCCCCTAAATGTGAAAGTCCTCTTCTGATTTCTTTCAGTTATTAAAACAGGTACAAATGTAGTCTTTCATAAAAGCAAAGTGATATAAAGGAAATTTCAGAAAAGTGAGGAATATCTGTAATAGCAGGCCCGTCTTTGCTCACTTCCAGGGAGGCAGCGTGCTTTTCTAGGGACTGCCTCACTACTTGATAGCTTGCAAGGGGCAAATAAGCAGCAGCTCTAATTCTCAGCCCCTGGAGAAATTCATCAGGTGTCCTACGTCTTGAATTAATATCAGGGAAAGCAGTGGTGGTCATGTCACCATGTTTTTAAAGAGCAGAGGTTTGGAGACGCATCCACTGGGGATAAAGGTGGAGAGTAGGGGGAATTGCTGAGTTCTTGATGATCTATAAATTCATCTAATAGCAAGATTGTTTACCCCCTTCTCTGAATGCTGCTTGCCCAGAGCTAGTAACAATTTATATGAGGCTGGTAGGAATAAAGAATGCTATTTTTGTTTTTAATTTATCACACTTGTGAAATGCCTTTGGGAAGGGAAGACGAAACTGAAATTATGGGCCAGCAGATTTTAAGTAGTGTATTTTTTTTTTTTAATAAGGATTTAGTGACAGATTTGGTTCACTTGCCCCACAAATACCTTTATTGGCTTTGTTCAGGAGAAACTTGAAGGACACAAATGATTGCTGTGGTACAGTGTGTCCTCAAAAATCGAGGTTCTGTGACATAGACAATACAGCTGCATTTATTCTGCAATCAAAGGGGATACTCACGGATGCTGAGGTCTTTCCTTTTGAGGCTAAATTGATCCTTCTAGGGACAAAAGTTTTAACTCTCGATAGTGAAGTTAGGTTTCATTTTCACCATTCTTGCCTCTATGTTGGCTGGTTTTCCATATGCAGTAACATAGATACAGTAACCGATCTGATATCAGAAGGAAATGGAGGAACAGATTCCAACTGTGGTGTTCTGTGGTCTTTAGGCATTGTGGTAACTGACCCGAACAACCATTTTTGAAATAAGTAAGTAGTGTACTCATTTTGCACTCAAGAAAATAAAGGCCCAGAGGTGGTAGGCCAGTTGCTCAAGTTTACACAGATGGTAAGGTTCAGTCTGGTAGCTTATTTATAGCAGAATAATCTGAGTCAGTCTGGCCCAGCAGTTTATCCCCTTTGAACAGAATGATATGGCCTCTTGGAGCAGGATGACAGTTTTCCACAGAATCATTCATCGTCTAGTGAAGGATGGTCCCAAAATCTATTTCTGCAAAAGAATAAGACACTGAGGAACCTAAAGCCTTACCTGTAGAGGAGGACAGGTTCTTGTATTTGAACATTTTAGGCACTTAAACACTCAGTGTCCTCTGTATGCCCAGCTGTGTGCTCTCTAGTATGGGGTCAATTAGGTCTCTCCTTTGGCAATTCCATCTGCTCCTACACTGCAGTTATCACAGAAATGGATAAATCCAAAACTTTTGTTATCAAGCCCTGAGTGTGTGCTAAGTGGCTTCAGTCATGTCGGACTCTTTGCGACCCTCTGGACTGTAGCCCACCAGGTTCCTCTGTCCATGGGGATTCTCCAGGCAAGAATACTGGAGTGGGTTGCCATGCCGTCCTCCAGGCAATCTTCCCAACCCAGGGATCAATGTCTCCTGCATTGCAGGCAGATTCCTTACCACTGAGCAATGGGGAAAAGCCGCCATATCAAGCCCTACCTCTTTCCAAGTTCACGTTTTGTATTTCCAAACTCTTGATGTCTCTACTTGTGATCTACTTTATATCAACAACCTCTGCATATAAAGACCAACAAATTTGTAAACTCTACATGGTCATTCCCAATTAATCGTCAAAGAAACCCAGTAAACTGTGTTTTATCTCTATTTTACATGGAGAAAATCCTCAGCCAACCAAACTAAAAGAACCCTTAAGAAATTTGAAGAATTTTACAGGGTGGCTGTATGGCCTGGCCTTCCTACAAAGAAAGGCTTTCCTGATCTCCAGTCTAGAGCTCTTTCCTGGACACGGTAGCCGTTCTCCAAGAAAAGAATGCCACACCTTCCTTAGAATGTTCCCCTTCACCTGACACTTCTTTTGCTTTATCTTAAATTTTCTAGTTGTTCAGGCTTTCTTTTGAAATCTTCTCTTCTACCTCTCTGTAGTCTGAAATATCCTGCTTGTAGCATGATTTAATGGAGAAGGCAGTGGCACCCCACTTCAGTACTCTTGCCTGGAAAATTCCATGGACGGAGGAGCCTGGTAGGCTGCAGTCCATGGGGTCACGAAGAGTTGGACATGACTGAGCGACTTCACTTTCACTTTTCACTTTCATGCATTGGAGAAGGAAATGGCAACCCACTCCAGTGTTCTTGCCTGGAGAATCCCAGGAACGGGGGAGCCTGGTGGGCTGCTGTCTATGGGGTCACACAGAGTCAGACACGACTGAAGCGATTTAGCAGCAGCAGGAGCAGCATGATTTAAAAATAATTCTCCTATTTTTCCATGTCCTTAATTTAAGCTCTTATTTCATGCCTAGATTGTTGCAGTCTCTTCCTTAGTCATCTTATCTTCCATTTCATTAGTTTTATTAAGTTAAATACTTGAGTCTACCATACACAAAATACCTTGCAAGGCAATACAGATATTCATTTCTGGGCCACCTTATTAATAATTATCAGATTAAAATAATGTTTATAGCATATTTTCTTGCTCACAATCATTGACTGTTCATTCTTACCACATGGTGTCTACAACGTATTGTTTAAACTGCCCTCCACCTCCTAGTCTTGCTCTAGACTGCCTCTGCTTTTCCCCCAAGGTCTTTCTCAACACAAACTCTCTGCTCCTATCTGTGAAACATGTCCACTTGTGTTAGGTACAACGCATATACTATCTCTGTGCCTTTGCTTTATCCATAGTGGTTTATTTCCTTTCCTAATTCAGCACATTGATTGGGCACATTCTATAACCAGAAGCTATTGTTTGGGGTAGATCTGTGAACAAAGACCAAAATCTTCACCTTCCCAGTTGGAGACAGGCAATAAACAATAAATGTTGAAAACCAAGTAGATCACATAGTCTCTGTTAGGCGGTGGTCAGTGCTATGGAAGAAAAATATTGGTTAAGAAGAAATTAGGAATGCTGGGGTGATCTTTTGTTATGGTTTCAGATAGGTGAGGCTCCATTTTAACATATGACATTTCCCTCTAAGGATGTGAAAGAGTTAGGCATCTGTTGCAATCCCATGGACTACACAGTCCATAGAATTCTCCGGGCCAGAATACTAGAGTGTGTAGCCTATCCCTTCTCCAGCAGATCTTCCCGACCTAGGAATTGAACCAGGGTCTCCTACATTGCAGGTGGATTCTTTACCAACTGAGCTACCAGGGAAGCCTCTGGATAGGCAGGGGAAGATATTCCAGAGAGAGCAAAGGCTCTGAAGTGCAAAGTTTCTTGATGTGTTCAAAGACCACGAGGAGGTTGGGGTCTGCATGAGCAGGGAGGATGGTAGCAGGAGACAGGTCAGTGAGGTAATAGGAGCCCACACATAGACCCCTGGCAGGCCACGTAAGGATTTTGGCTTTTACTCTACTTCAAATGGGGCCTTGGGGAAATTTTTGAATTGAGGAGTAATGGGATATCATTTAATTTTTAGAATCAGTCTGACAGCTAGCTGAGCATATGCTGTGGGGGATGAGGGTAGAAGAAGGGAACCAGCTGGGAGACTACGACCATCAGCAAGGTGACTCATACCAATGGTGTACAAGTGGAGGTGGTGAGGAGTCTTAGGATTCTGATCTAATCTGAAGGGAGAGCCAACAGGATTTCTGATGCAGTGGATTGAGGGGAGGATGCAGAAGAGAGGGGGGTCAATACTGAGTCCAAGATTAAATCTGTACTAGTCATTTACTCTGTATCACATATTTGGGGGAAGTTGATGATATATATGCTAATATATACCTTTTAGAAACTCATTCATAAAGTGGTGAGGCGTGACATACAAAAGTTAAAAGTCTGTGTGGGTGTATGTTTGGATAATATCTTCTCAATAAAATTGTGAGTTCCTTAAAGCTATTAATTCATTCTTCACTCCACAAGCCTTCTTAAGGAGATTGTTAAAGGCCAGTGGTTGTCTTACGGTCTCAGTAGTGCTAAAGGCATTAGAGGCAACTTCAGTGTAGAGGGTAAGTGCACAGGCTCTGATGGAGACGGATGTGTGCAAACCCTAGTGCCACTATTTTCTGTTGAGTGATCTTAAATAAGTTACATAAGCTCTTTGTTCCCCATTTTTCCCATCTGAGTAGTGATAATAGTCCCTCTCTTAGGGTTTATCATGGGGAATAAGTATATTAATACATGTAAAATACTTAGAACAATGCCTGGCACATACTAAGTGCTCAAATACTGTGTACTATACCTAAGTAAATGTTCAGGAAAATGAAAGAGGGTTCATATTTGGAATGACTTTCATCCCTTAAGTGCCTGTATTCAAACCTGCCAAGCTGTGTTAATAATGTAAATAATAAGGTCTTGTATTAAGCCTTGCTCTCTAGCTGGTGGTTACAAAATAGAATGGAAGAATTGTATTATGATCAGTCTGGTTATCTGTTTCTCTTCGGGGGTGGATATGGAGTCTGGTCAGCATTCTTTTCTGGGGTGCATTTGATTGACAGAGTGACAGACAGCGTTTAAATGCCTAACACATAAAAAGATGAATGTTTTCTTATTTTTTAGCTTAAAATGTTGAATGTGTATTAAAATGAGAAAGATCATTTTCAGGATAGATATGACTCTCCTAGTACATAAAAGCAAGGAGATCACATCAAGAAGGGAATATTATTTTTTTTTGCCCAAGTACAGGAAATTACTATTTTCCCCTCCATGTTTATGTTTTGATACCTAATATCCCGTTATTTTTCCCC
This sequence comes from Bison bison bison, assembly GCF_000754665.1. NCBI lineage: Eukaryota > Metazoa > Chordata > Mammalia > Artiodactyla > Bovidae > Bison > Bison bison. The sequence continues at coordinate 840,585 of NW_011494814.1, read as the reverse complement.
TCATGTGGTTGTTCATCCTTTCATGCCTCTTGATATCAGCAGCTAATTTGTCCTCCAAATCCAGGAAGGAGCAATGGAACTCACACAGACAATTTTAGTATCAGGGTATTTTGAAGAGCAGCTTAATTTGGCTTTCATTGTGCCTGGTACTCCAGCGAGGCACTCAGGTTCTGTTTGAGCTCAGTATTCGTGATCCCACTGTATACATCCTGGATGGCCATGCAGACAGTGGCTGTCAATGAGTAACAGGTAAATATTGAACAGGGAAGCCCTTCTGATTAACTTTGTGGATCATTATTTGAAAGTAGCTTGCCTTGGAACAGCTCCATCACTCATAATCATAGCATGTGGCATGGGGGCTCAGAGCATCTACCTCCTGGTTGGAAAGCTAAGGCTGTATTTGTTGTTCTGTACCTGGTCGTGCATTCATGCCATGCTGGACTAACCAAAACTATCCAATGAACAAAATGGTGACTATTTAGCACAATAGGAATGTAAGATATTTAAGATGATAAATCTCAGAGAATGCTCAAGAGAGACCTTGTGCTATGTTGATATAAACATATGAAAGCATACTTTTAATAACTTTTTGAAGTATATAATGATATGGGTGCTCTTTTTTTTTAATCCAAACTTAGAAGTCTTTTTTCTAATGTGGAATTTAGATAGTTATGGCAGACTGAAAGTGAATTTTTGGTCTCGTGTATGCTGAAAATAAGTGATTTCAGCATCTGTTCTCTTTCTTAGATTTAGTCCATACCAATTAACAGGCACAAATTGCCCTCATGAGACCTTGACCCAGGAGGTAGTTCCATAATCTCTTTGCTGTTTGTTAAGTGATTCAGATCCAACCTTTGAACTTCATGGTAAATTGTTTATCATTATTTGGAATAACACCATTATTATTTTTGAGATTCCATGAGAGAATATGCATAGAACTTGGTAAATAAGACATAAATGGGATTGGATAAAAAAGGATGGTTTTCAGCTCTCAAGAAACATTTTTAGGTCAACATTTACCTGATTATAATAGAAAGATACAGAAAAGCCATGATTAGATTTTGTTCATGATTAGATTTTTCGTCATCTTCAGGAGAGACCCAATTCAGTGGCTAAATAGGCAATTTCCAAAAAGTTTTCATAAAGTTCAATTTTGGAGTCAATCTCTTAGTTGGGTCTTTTCTGTTGAAATATAGAAAGGTTCAGAGAACTAAGTGCAGTAATTAAAATTATTAAATAAGTAAGTAACTGTTAGTCGCTCAGTCGTGCCCGACTCTTTGCGACTCCATGGACTGCGGCCCACCAGGCTCCTGTGTCCATGAGATTTTCCAGGCAAGGATACTGGAGTGGGTTGCCATTTCCCTCTCCAGGGGATCTTCCCAACCCAGGGATCGAACCCGGGTCTCCTGCACTGCAGGCAGATTCTTTACCGACTGAGCTACAAGGGAAGCCCTAAAATTATTAAAATAACCAATAAAACCCTATATCCTATTCTAGAACAATAGTTAAAAGTAGGCATTTCATTATGTTTTAAATGTAATTATTTTTCAGTTCAGTTCAGTTGCTCAGTCGTGTCTGACTCTTTGCGACCCCATGAATTATTTTAAACTTCCTTATTATATGGATTAATACCATTGTTACCTGCTGTTAAACATTTATGAACCACAAAAGTGACACACAAAAAAATTAAAGAATGTTTATTAAAGAATGGAGTCTTAATTTTATATGTCACTTAAGTGTTAATCTCATGCAACCTAGTCAAAATAATAACAGCCAAAAAATTAAAAACAAATTTATTCTGAAAATTAGTTGAACAAGAAGTACACTATAGAGTAGTTATGCTGACTAGAATTGTAAACTACATGTTTCCATCACATTTTGAGGAAGAGATTCTATTATGTTTTGGTATCTATTTAGACACGTGATACAATTTTGCTTTTAAATGAACAGTGGAAAATATTAATATTCTTGTTCTTAAATTGTAATGTTCTGCACTCATTGGGAATACCTCCTCCCCAAAACAAAACAGGAAAGGATTTAAATTTTCATTTAAAAAATAGTCTTGATTGGACAAGTATTACTCACAAAGTAATACATTAGAAATCACTGTATTATGAAATTTAGACAAACCTATAATATGCATGCAAAGTACACAATAAACTGCAAAGCTGGCATAACAAACATGAAATTTCCTTGCAATAGAAAAATAATGAGTACTTAAAAAGCAGTATGGGCTACTGTACTTATGTGTCTTCCCCCTGGGGTCTCAGAATCTAAATTTGGATTAGGTTCCAAGTGAACATGTGTTGGGTGGGCCTGTCCTAACCCACACCACAAAGCTAGAACATAATTTGACATAAGTCTTTGTTTAGAACTGGAACAAGGGGGATGCCGTGGGTCAGGCTGGAATTGGCAGGACTATGTGGAAATGTGCCCACGTGGCATGGTATCTAGCAGAGCTGGTATTCCTAGGCCTTTAGTTTTCATGAAATTCCAGGGAGTGAATTCAATACCCAGTCTCTGCCTTTATAGAATAGGAACCTTGGGACACTGTATTCTTTTGTGTATACTTATTTGTGATCCATATTATAATTGGTATTTTCATTATAAGAAAAATTATAAAAATGAACATATAAAACATTTTAATTTAGAAATTTCCTGATAATTTCTATAACTTAAAAAATTTTGTTTTATACCCCAACTAAATGAACTAAACATGGATTTTTAACATGACGCTTATATCATTGCTAGCTTTATTTAATATTCCATTTTAGTTAGTAGGTGAATTTGGTAATGTTTGAAGGGAAATGGAATATCTTGGGAATAGATATGGTAGTTTTGAGGCTTCCCAGATAGCTAAGTTGGTAAAGAATCCACCTGCAATGCAGGAGACCCTGGTTCGATTCCTGGGTTGGGAAGATCCCCTGGAGAAGGGATAGGCTACCCACTCTGGTGTTCTTGGGCTTCCCTTTTGGCTCAGCTGGTAAAGAATCTGCCTGCAATGTGGGAGACCTGGGTTCGATCCCTGGGTTGGGAAGATCCCCTGGAGAAGGAAAGGCTACCCACTCCAGTATTCTTGCCTGGAGAATTCTGTAGACTGTATAGTCCATGAGGTCGCAAAGAATCAGACACGACTGAGCAACTTTCACTTCACTTCATGTTAGTTTTGAAAGTTATTTGGCTCCATTCAGGGACAAATGTTCATTTGTCAAAGAAAAATTTATTATCTCTTTGAGGAATGTCTACAGATTCTCACAATTTCAAGTAAGCTTCAGGCTATGAGTGGAACTCAGAATAATTTGATTCAATAAATATGTACTGAATACCTACTAAGTACCAGGCAATGTTCTACACCCTGGGTATTCAGTGGTAAACAGGAGATCAAAAATCCCTATAGCATAGAGTTTAAACTTGACCAAAGAGGGCAGACAATAAGCAGATACATATATAATTTTTAAAAGATAGTTCTTTGTAGTATGAAAGAAATTAAATCAGGACAAGAGGATGGAATAGGGTTTCCCGGGTAGCTCAGCATTAAAGAACCTGCCTGCCAATGCAGGAGACGCAGGAAATGCTGGTTCGATCCTTGAGTCGGGAGGATCCCCTGGAGAAGGAAATGGCAACCCACTCCAGTATTCTTGCCTGGAAAATCCTATGGATAGAGGGGCCTCGCAGGCTACAGTCCTTGCGATCACAAAGATTTGGACGTGACTGAGCATGTGTGCAAGGGTATGGAATATGACAAGTGTTTTCCTTACAAGACAATGTTCAGTGTCTTAAGAATGGTGTAAGTCTCTCAGTTCTCTGCAAGTCCAGGAGAACAAGATCCTTTATGGCTGCGGGGAATTGGGAAACGCTATTGGAGGAAGATGAGACTTAAGCTGGCCCTTGTTGGATGAGAATGAACAAGTCACATTTGCATATGACAGAGGATGGAAATAAGAATTTCTGTCTGGTGTTTGCTAGAAATGAGAAGGATTTATGGGACCTTGAAGGAGAAGAGAGGAATTTGGATTTGGCCTTTTATATGGTTTCAATAAACTGAAGGGTTTGGGCTGAATAATAGTGGAGTATGTGGGATTTTTCTAGCCTCATGTTTGCATGAAGTGAATGAGAAAGAGGCCAGCTGACAGACTGTTATGACACTCGAACTGAGAAGACTGTAAATTTTTTATTTGGGCAAACTGACTATTTCAAGATTTATTTAAGGGCTACTAGGTGAACATAGGTTTAGGGTGGTGGATCATGTGATTTCCTGGCTCAGGAAAGTGATTTGCAGACCAGAGAATTTGAGTATCACTGTTCTGGGTCCAATATGCTGGCTGTGGTTTACATAATTACCTATGTCCTTCAATAGGATTTGACCAGGAAATACTTTAAAAATTACATATATGGATGGAGCACCAAGAAGAACTCATCAGATAATGAATGGCTGGGGGCATAAATAGGTAACTAGAAATAGTTCCATAGATGAATGACTTATTAAAAGAAATGGCCACCATTTAACCCATGTCTTATAAGAAACAAATACACGTTAACATTATAGGATAGGGATAGATAACGTAAACTGCTGCTGCTGCTGCTGCTAAGTCACTTTAGTCGTGTCCGACTCTGTGCCACCCCAAAGATGGCAGCCCACCAGGCTTCCCCGTCCCTGGGATTCTCCAGGCAAGAACACTGGAGTGGGTTGCCATTTCCTTCTCCAATGTGTGAAAGTGAAAAGTGAAAGGGAAGTTGCTCGGTCGTGTCCGACTCCTAGCATCCCCATGGACTGCAGCCTACCAGGCTCCTCAGTCCATGGGATTTTCCAGGCAAGAGTACTGGAGTGGGGTGCCATTGCCTTCTCCGATAACGTAGACTGGTGCTCAGCAAATAGTGACCTTCAGCTCTGTTTGTTAGTAAATGTTGCCTGTGAATCAAGGTGCCAGTCAAACATAGCACATGGCATGTTGCAGGTGATGGTGCAGAGATGACACATCCCTTTTTAAAAAGATAGATCACTGAATGAGAACGAAGATATGGGTATGTCTGCTAATGACAGAACCAGCTTGTGTGATTAGTATTCATTTTTTGACAGCCACCATATTGACAGGAGGTTTTCCATAACATTTTTCTAATCTGTTGACTATGAACTTCAAGATTCACACCCTTCTTAGGTTGATTCCTACCTCCATCTAGATGAATGATGGAGAAAGAAAAATCTCATTTTAAGCATAATTTCCTTAGACTTTGTAATTGAAGTGTTGAATTTTATTTTTTCACTCAATAGACTGCTCCCCCTTGTCCATTGTATAAAGTGAAGGTTTTCATCTTTTTAAATAATAAGGATATGTTAATTATTGAAGGGCAGGGATCACTAACCCCCCTTTTGTAGGAATTCTGATATATTTTTTTTTTTTGTACACTGGGTCTTGTAGAAACCCTGACTTTCAAGATTTTGTGCACTTATTGCTAAAAATGCTGTTTGATTTCTGAAAATTATCTGACTGCCAGGATCTTCATATTGCCCTTCTGTATTTTCATCAAGTTTAAAGAACATAGTATCTGGAAAGGGAATCTTACTGTTTTATTAGCAATATGTTAAGTAGCTAAGCTTGCATCATTGAAAAATATTTTTATTCTTCTGTTTGGAGATTAATTTTCTTTTTAACCTAGTAGATATTATTGTATAATTAAAATTCTTCATGACCTTCCTTTGCAAGGTCTGTCCTGCATTTGCTATTTTTCCTCTCTTCTTACCTTAGCTTATAACACCACTGTACAATGAATGTTTGATTCCCTTAGCTGAGCTTGCCATGGTCTCAGGTCCACCTGCCAGTCTCTGCAGGCTGCTGGAGCAGATTTCATCATAGCTTCTATTAGTCAAAGAAACACTTGGAAAACTGCATCCTTTATGCTAAATATTGGCCACCGAGCTGGCAAAAGGAGAGTACTTACACCTGTAAATTAACTTCTGTAAAATATTGTTTAGGGAGGCCGTGTTTTATTGAATGTTAACAATAAGATTATCATTTGGTAACTCTTTTATAAACTATCTTTACAGAGTCCATAAGAATCTGTACTGTGCTTAACTTCTGACATTCCAAGATTTAGCTTTGTGTTTTATTAATTGGTGAAATTAGATTAAATTATTTAAAGATTAAGCTTAGTTTTCAAACCTTTCACATCTCTATGGGTCTTTTTGTTTCTATAATAATCAGAGTTGGCCTTTATGATCATCAGCCAATGAAAGAAACATGCAGTTTTTGGTAATATAAAATGGATTTTTATGTTTTCCATAATTAGTTCTCACTAGACCTGAAATAGCATTAATTAAGAGAAAAAAAAATGCTGGTCTTGTGTTTCTATTGCTACCTCTCCCTCAGCACTCCCTGGAAACCTAAAAACAAGTCGGATCTTTGTCTTTTGTCATCAGTTTATAATGAAGAGAGGTTGATAAGCAAAAATAAGACTTCATGTCCCAAGAAAGTACAGGAGAATTGTAGACCTTTGTAGAGAGTTGTAGAATTCCCAAGCACAGAGTATTGCAAAGGATCCTGTCTCAGAAAATGGAGAACCTTGTGCCGAATAGCCGCTGAGAACCCTTGCTGCTGCTGCTGCTAAGTCTTGAGTGGGGTAATTTTGTTTTTCTATAGATAGCAGGTTACCAATTACATCAGGAGGAGTATAAACTTGTTGTTAGTTGATAAATGGAGGTTGGAATCCTTTTCTAGGTTATTTTATGGTTTTTGTTAACAATGTTTACCTTCATAAATTGATTCAGCATAATCTTCACCTCAGCTTTCCTTCATTTCTGGAAGACATACAGATAATGTGCTACTTTTATGAAGCCTTACATGGCACTGACAAACTGATTTTTGCTTTAGCTCAGCAGAGCAGCAAGATTATATTAACATAGAGTTGGGAACATTTGAGTTCCCATAGGGTACAGAGTGTGGCTGATACGACACGACTTGGCTTCAACAGTTGTTTTAACAAGATATCCTTCATATACAATATGCTGAGCTGAAAGGCATAACTGAGTAATGTTAGTAAGAAACACTGTTGGCAAAATTCTTGACTTTCATCTTTATCTGATTAATCCCAAGCAATGTATTACTTACAAAAAAAGTATTTTCAACTGCATATATATGAAAGATATTTTTCAAATGCCTATAACTTTACAAGAACTATCTTTGGTGTGTGATATTTTTATTCTACAAAAGCATTTCTAAATACATGGCATAAGCGGAAAGATGTCCAGGATTTTGGATGTCTGGTATAAGGAGGCTTGATGCTGTCCTTTCATGTAGTAACTATTGAGCACCTCCTAGGTGCCAGGCTCTGCGGAAGCGACAGTGGATGAAAGAGGCCAAAGGGTGGGCCCTTGTATTTAAATTCGCTTGGGGATAGCAGACAAGAAGCAAATGAATCAATTGTCGAATATGTAAGACAGGGTAAGTGCTGCAGAGATGACGTGAGCAGGGAAGGGGTGGGCTAAGGAATCCCAGAGATGGGAGTGAGGTCTGTCTTGGTAAATGGGGTGGCCAGAAAAAAAAACAAAAACAAAAAAAGACAACCTCACTGTGAAGGTCACAATTGAATGAAGTTCTGAAGGAGACTAGAGCAAGCTCTGTTTGGACCCTTGTGTCTCCATTTGGAAATGTTTGTGTCCCCATAAGCAACTGTCCTGCTGATGCCCATTCTGTGTCCAGAGATGAGAGAGAGAGATACTAGGCTCCTTCCTGTGCCCAGGATTTAAATTTTCCCTGTTATACCTTACATTCTATTTTACATTGTTCTTCTTTGAGGGGAAGATGTATTCTTCAGAGCCTTGAGCTCATTGGGTGAAAGAGGCTGTGATTTTTTTTTTTAAACAGAGCATAAATCAAGCTTCCATAAATATTCCAAATTGCACCTTACCAAGAAATTGTTTTTTGTAAATGTTTAAAACTGTAAAAGAAACTTTCCACTCTGAAATGGTATTTTTACTAATTTACTAATTAACACTTTTCTTCTGCTTAGCGCTTTCAAGACCTGATTTAATTACAGTTTCTAGTACCTTAAATAGTGTTTTAAAGTGAGTCAGTGTTGCTTTGCTCAAAACATTGCAGTAGGTTTTTTGCCCCTTTAGGCATCAGTTAATATGAAATGTATCATTTATTTTCACTGCCAGAATCTTCATTGGAACTAGAGGTAGTTCTGTTCCTTGGATGATGGAACTGTGACTAATCAGGGAGATATTAGATGTGCATTTGCTTCCCAATCCCAAGCATAGGGTTAATTGAGCACTTTTTCCTCTGTAATATGCACACAGCTCTGATTTCGCTCTGGGCTTAGAAATAAAATGAGAGAAGCACTGGTTCCTCCGTTTATTCAGAGTTTGGAGACTGCGTTTGAATTGGCTCCCAAAATATTGAGAGAATCCCTCCTCTGGAGATTTTCCTGCATTGCTATCTATGGTAATCATTGGAGTAATTAATCAGTTGAGAATCATTTGGTTAACTGTACCACTAGCATGTTCTACCAAAAAAATAAAACCCTGGGAACTGCAGATTTCCAAAAACAATAGAAATCAGATAAGGATTAAGAAAGAGATAGCAAAGTGCTTAGAGTCTTACCAGGATTTTTCTCTTTGAAAAATAGGCTTCAGGTAACCTAGTTGTAAGGGCTTCTCAGGTGGCTCAGTGGTAAAGAATCTGCCCACCAATGCAGGAGATGCAGGTTTGATCCCTGGGTTGGAATGATCCCCTAGAGGAGGAAATAGCAACCCACTCCAGTATTCTTACCTGGGAAATCCCATGGACAGAGGAGCCTGGCAGGCTACAGTCCATGGGATCACAAAGAGTTGGACAAAACTTAGCAACTAAAGGACGACGACAGTGAACCTAGTTGTAATATTAAGTTGTTTTGTACTTAAGATGGGGAAGAATAAATTCCTGGAGAGCAAACTATTACTTCACAGCATTGTTTCCTTCCTGTTAGAAGTCACATAGAAACGGGGAGAAAGAAGATGATGCAAATGTGCAATGTCACCTTTATGTTTCTTAAATAAGTAAAGTTGGGAGAAATTAAATTATTTAGAATTAGGGTTTCTCTTACAGAGCTAGATTTACTATCAGAAAATAACTGGGAATCGTGTGAACTCATATTTCTAAGAAATTGTATGAGGCTTCTGGGATTCCAAATGGAAATGTGTAACTGCTATTTTAGCAGTAATGTCTGCCTACTCTGTGACTCTCAAAGCCAGTCTGCTACACTAGTAATTGTGCATGTACATTCAGACACACAGCAGTTCGAGATGGTTTAGATTGCTGGCTTCTATACCCATTGTGGGTTTATTGGCAGTACTGTTTCTCACTGAAGGGAGAGAGATTTACTTTTACAAAACATACTTTCTTTGATTACCATGTTTTTCTTCCTCCAAAGTTGATCTCTCTCTCTCAAGTATATCTCATGTATACGTATAGTTTCAAGGTTTGCTACTCAGAGTCCTTGTAATCATGCTTTTTTTTTTTCGCACTAAATTTTTCTTATGTGCACATCACTGTTGGGCAATAGGATTTATAAAATAGAAAAAGCATGTTTCTTATCCACCAGAAAGTTACATATAATGTTGCTGGGGAGACGAGATATGGGATCACTATTTTTTAACTTGGGCATATCGTTCAATCTGATAATTTTGCAGATGAATAAAGAAAGACTCGACTATATTGGGCATCATAGATAATTGAGAAATTAGTGCTAGTAGATAGTAGAATGGATATGCAGTTAAGTGTTACAATGAGCATGGCCACCAGTTAGAACAGTGAAATTCAGAGAAGGGTGAAATTGGTGAAAGTTGGAGAAAGTCTTTATAGGAGAATATGAAACTGAGTTCACTGCAGAGGGTTTGAGGGGTGGGTAAACATTTGAGATGAGAGAACATCAGGAACAAACATTTTGAAGCAATACTGGGCAAAGCCTGTTTGTATCCTAACATGGACAGGAGATAAACCTTTGGGGAGGGGGAGGAATCGTTGTATGAGAAGTGAATGCCATCACAAGGTGAGAAAGAAGAACTGGCAGGTAGAGGGTCCTTCTGGAGGCTTTTGCAATCTTTGAAAGCTAGCTTCTTGTTTACACTTTACTCTGGTACCCTGTGGGACTTCCCAGGTGGCACTGGTGTTAAAAAACCCACCTGCCAATTTAGGAGATGAAAGAGACATGGTTTGATCCCTGGGTTGGGAAGATCCCTTGGAGGAGGACATGGCAACCCACTTCAGTATTCTTGCCTGGAGATCCCATGGACAGAGGAGCCTGGTGGGCTCCAGTCCGTGGGACAGAACTGAAGCTACTTGGCATGCACACATACTCTGTTCTTTAAGAGTTGCTTAACCAAGGAAATATTATGCTTTCTTTTTTGCCTGCTTTGGCTCTCTGAATACTATTTCTGAAAGTGTTTTTCATAACTGTTAATAGGTGTTATTTTAAATAAAGGGTGGTGGTTTGGTAAACCCTGGGTTAAACGAAGCTAATGTATGCTTCTTTACCAATAGTGTACATTGTTAATGAGCTGGGTCACATGGTGCAATTTACTGGAGGGGAAGGAACTGTGACATGTAGCTTTCCCCCAAGTATATTTATCCATAGAATTCTTCATCCTAAAACATTATCACCAATGGGACTAGAGTTCCTTGTGTGTGTACTAAGTCACTTCAGTTGTGTCCATCCCTGTGATCCCATGGACTGTAGCCTGCCACGCTCTTCTGTCCATGGGGTTCTCCAGGTAAGAATACTAGAGTGGGTTGCCATTTCCTCCTCTCAGGGCTCTTCTTGACTCGGTGATCGAACCCATGAGAGTTCCTTGGAGCGCTCTTATAAAGCGGTAGGTGAAAAATCACTGCTATCATTTCCAAACTTTGAAATAAAACCACAAAGTAGTCAGCGCAGCAGAGAAGGCAACGGCACCCTACTCCAGTACTCTTGCCTGGAAAATCCCATGGACGGAGGAGCCTGGTAGGCTGCAGTCCATGCGGTCATGAAGAGTTGGAGATGACTGAGCGACTTCACTTTCACCTTTCACTTTCATGCATTGGAGAAGGAAATGGCAACCCACTCCAGTGTTCTTGCCTGGAGAATCCCAGGGATGGGGGAGCGGTGGGCTGCCATCTATGGGGTCGCATGGAGGACACGACTGGAGTGACTTAGCAGCAGCAGTCAGCGCAGACCTATGGAACTGAAATATCTACCCAGTTTGAGAGAGAGGAAAAAAAGGCCAGGTGTTCTCAGCTGCTTCTTCAGTTCTCTAGTGTCTGTCAACCCATCAGCTGCAAACAGGAGGAGCTATTCTTGCTCTCACTTACACTTGCCACCTTGCATTGCTGTAGGAGTGGGTCCCACACACTGCAGAGAATTTGGGATAGAGACTTCTCGTACTTTACCAAGTGTGAGAGATTCACCATTAGGCTTTTGCTTCCACCAGCCTAGAAGCCCATTTGCACACTTTTTATGAGCTAAAGATGATTTCCCCAACCTTCACATCTTCTGGTTTAATCCTTTTGCATCTGTGGTTTACACTGGATTGAGGATGCTGCTGTCCAGAATTAACTGAACTTCTGATGTGACCTGCCTTGTTCCTCCCCCTTTATTCACCAGAACTGACAGCACTTGTTTAGTCTCATGGCTGAGGGGAACCACCTCTTCGCAGCTTTGGGTGTTCATGAATCAGTTTCTATTGAACTACTTTGTATGACAATCCTAGGGGCACACTTGTGTATTTTGGGTTATTTTGATGCTAGCAAAATGGAATGCTCTGGAGGGCAAACTTATGTTGTTACCTTAGGCTGATTTATAGGACTTTTTCTAGGAAGGCCGAACTTGCAATGATTTCTCTTTAAAAATTTATTAAAAGATCAATTGTCCCCAATGAGTAGTCATGCCAGTGAGAAATAAGCAGTGTTAAAGCATCCAAGGAAAGGAGAATTGTGTTATAAATATAGTTGGTACTCAGTGAATAGTGTTGACAGACTGGTTTGTGGATGACTCAAGAAAGTTGAGGTGGGCCAGTGAGAATTGGGAAATAAGTCTAATTGAAAATTTTAAAATGCTTGAATCTCATTGTGTTCTTGAAATAATCATATTGATGGGAAAATTTTGATCTGTATGCCATAGAGACGTGGAAGGTCTAGTTGAAGGAAAGGCACAGAAGACTGGAGTTGGTTTGAAAAAAAGAGCTAATGTGACTTTGGAAGGTCCTCTAGACTTTATTTTTGAAAATGTAAATTTTCTGTACACTTCTTGAAAATTTGATTTAATTTTTTCCAGACCCTGTCTACAGTTAACTTTTTATACTCTCGTTTTATTGTAGTATATTCCCACATTTTGTTTCATTCTGTCGATTTGATGTTTCTCTTGTAAATTTTATGTTGTAAAATTTAAAAGACCAGATAGTTGTATTTCCAGAACTTAGCACTAGACCTCAAATGAGCAGTTGCTTAAGAAATGACTTCCTAGGATAGGCAGTGTAAAGCAGTGGTTAGAAATACGTGACTTGAGCCTGATCCAAGTTTAAACTCTCAGTTCTGCCCTTGACTTGCTTTTCTGACTTGTGGCGGCTGTTGAATGTTTCACAGCCTTTTCTCACTTTGGTATTATCCAAATCATGCCAACTTTATAGACAGCGATGATGTTTAAATGCCCTGTTGTATACTAAGTGTATAAACATTTGGCACAATATATGATATTTAATACTCTGTATACTCTAGCTGTTATTATTCAAAGTAACTTTGCCTTCAATGATCTATAGTAGATAAAAAGATTAAATTTTCATGCAATAATATAAGGGTAGGCATAATAAAATACGGCCATTAGAGTTAAGTGTCCAATTTACTGATCCAGGTGGACCTTACTAGAAGTACTAGCTAGACTGGCAAATGAGAAAGTTACAAGCCAGATAAGGAGAGAGTTGTGTTCTTGACTGTGGGGACAGTAGAAGTCTCCAACTCCTAATTCCTTCTCTCTCCTCATTAGGCTTAACACACCATAAGTTTATTTGCATTTTCCATTTACAATTGTTGCCTCAAAGGAACGGTAGTGGAGCTCTCTTTTTCTCTCAGAAAGCACTAGTGTAGAAAGAGGTGCAAGTGGAAATTTGGTAAGTTCTATCCTGTATTTTCGTTCAAAATCTTAACACTTTATCTGCTAGTCATCCTTAGTTGAGAGAGAATTACTGTGTCTGGGATTTAGGAACCTCTCAAAGATTTGAGGGTTCTCCAGCTTTACTCTACAGTTGATGTATTCCTGAGCACAGAATCCCACTGGGCTCCCCAATGTGAAGAGGCACTATAGAGGCCCCAGGGGTTCTGCATAAAAATGGTAATTACTCCCTATCTTATCTGTCTACCTGCAAATATTGAGCAGGGAATCCATACTTTCTTTGAAGACCATTAAGTTTTAAGAACTGGAGTTAATATTGTCATTCCCTTGAGGTGATGTAGTCATATCATCAAAAACAAAAAAAGTTTTATTTCCCAATTTTAGATTATGAATTGAATTGACTTTAACTAGTTTCATGAATTCATAGTGTAGATAGCGGAGATAATCTCAGAACTTTATCTATACTTTGATCTATATTAAGTACAGATGGGGGACCAGTCATGTAAATGTCCTGGTTTAATGGGAATTTCCCTGAAGTCAGTCCAAAGGAAGGCTTTGGAATGGGGATGCCATTTTCCCCCAACAATTCATTAATAGTTAATTAAATCTAATACATGAAGACCATAGTTTAGGAATGGGTTATATTCTATGAATTAGCAGGTTAGTGGTTTGGCATCCCCCCAAACAGTGTTACATGTGGAAGGTAGGCTAACCTGTAAGAAAAGAATAATAGTAAAACATTCTTTGACTCTCTCTAATCAGCGTCTCTTGGCAAGGAAGTCTTAGAACATGCAAGAATGAAGGTAGGCAGAAAGAGCTGAGGTCCTTGAGGATTTCTTTGAGTGTTGTTGCTATTCAGTCACTAAGTCATTTCTGACTCTTTGTGACCCCATAGACTGCAGTATGCCAGGCTTCCCTGTTTGTCACTGTCTTGCAGAGTTTGCTCAAACTCATGTCCATTGAGTCAGTGATGCCAAATCCAACTATCTTGTCTTCTGTTGCACCCTTCTCCTCCTGCCCTCATCTTTCCCAGCAGCAGGGTCTTTTCCAGTGAATTGGCTCTTCACATCAGATGGCCAAAGTACTGGAGCTTCAGCAGCAGTCCTTCCAATGAATATTCAGGATTAATTTCCTTTAGGATTGACTGGTTTGATCTCATTGCTGTCCAAGGGACTCTCAAGAGTTTTCTCCAGCACCACAGTTTGAAAGCATCAATTCTTAGGTGCTCAGCCTCCTTGATGTTCCAGTTCTCACATCTGTACATGACTACTGAAAAAAACATAGCTTTGACTATACGGCCCTCTGTCGGCATAGTGAGTGTAGAGAGGGAATAGCCAGTTTTGTGGCAATGAAGTTGATGATGGCAGTGAAGAAGGGAAACCATCTGTTCTTGTAGGAGATAGCGTCTAAGAACAGTACTGGAGAGCATATGTTGGTTCGTTAGGAAAATCCCTGTCAGTTCAGTGATGGAAAAGCAAAACAACGATCATGATAGTGTTGGTTTTGGCATAAGATAAGAAAAATATTTGACACTTACCAGGATATTTCAATGGTGATGAAGCTAAAGTTTGCCTTCATCCAGATGGAGCTTGTAGTTCTGGACTTCATTCTTCTGCAGCTTTCCTAGCATAAGCAAAAGTACAAAGCACAGGTACATGAAAATTATTCTGTGTTACCTTCTCCCTTACCTGATTCTTCAGTGACAAGTCTTATGAAATTTGTCTGTTCCAAGATAGTTCTTGCATTCTAGTTCTCCTCAGTGTTAAAGAAGGAGGGCAAAAAAACACTATTTGAAACTGAGATAAATCCTATACATACAGGAAGGCTTCCAGTAACTAAAATTTGTTCCTTTTTTGCTTATAGTCTCCTTAACCTATTAGGCTGAAAATGAATTATCTGAAATTTATTCCCTTGGAAGAGGATATGAGAAGGAGAAAAAAATGAGTAATTCTTTATTTACAATCAGCTAATTAATCTGTAAAGCCTCCTCACCCCCTGTGATGTGATAGTCTCCTCCAAAACAGGAAGAATTCTTTGGTCATTCTTATGAAACAGTGGAATGTTTGACTTTTTTCCCCATTTGCAGGGGAAAAATCTATTCTTCCTTCCCATGGAATGATTCATCCATAGTGGCCCCCAGTGGGCTAGTCGTGTGATTAAACCAAAAGGTTTGTGGATCTTTAATGCAAGCAGAGTCCCTTTTTTTTCTAGCAGATTTATGGCATAGAAATCGAACGATTAAAATATTAAGTATGCAGTTTTTCTTGTGAAAAGACATTTTATGTTGATATTGTTTCATTTTTTAATATAGTAAGATACAACAACCAACACTAGCATGTGAACAGACATTTTGAACTGAATTCATTATCTTTTATTTTAGATTTATGTTGAAGTATTATTACGACTGAGAGTATTATAGTTACTTTCATGTGAGTTAAAACTCAGCTGTAACAATTCATTGACTAAATATTATGATGGTAGTCAACTTTCAGTTGGAAGTGTTAATTATTCACCTCATAATGCACTCATAAAAAAGATTTACCAACAGTCTCCCAGGAGTAGAAAGCATATTGTCTCTTGGCATATTTTATAAACATGCTTTCCCTACACTCCCAGTAAAAGGTTATTATAGTTTCTCTTCTGTGACACTTAGGAGGGATAGAGATACTCACACAGGATTGGACGTGTCATTATTTTTGAAAAAGTGATGTGTATTTTTCTTCAACTTAATGGTCATCAGAAGCTTTATTTAGTTGACTTTATGTGTCAAAGAACAGCTTAATTAAGCACTTACACATATTTTCATGTGTGCATATATGATGAAGTATACACATGCTATGTTTTGGTTGGATAGTCAATTTCTTAACATTCTCCTAATGATTTAAAGGGGCTTCCCAGGTGGCTCAGTGGTAAAGAATCTGCCTGCAAATGAGGAAGACTTGGGTTCAATCCCTGGGTCAGTAAGATCCCCTGGAGAAGGAAATGGCAACCCACTCCGGTATTCTTGCCTGGGAAATCCATGGATACAGGAGCCTGGCAGGCTACAGTCCATGGGGTCGCAAAAGAGTCAGACACAACTTAGCAACTAAACAAATAAAAATAATTTAAACTGAGATAAAACTTTTTTTTTTTCCAAATTTCATTTCTGTGAGATTACTTTTTAGGATAGTAGTATTACATGAGAAAAAACATGGTTTGTATTTCTAATATTTTGGATACTATTTTGGCTCAGAGACAAGGCCCAGACGTCAGTTTGACTTTTCTCACAGTAGTGAAATCAGGTCAGATGTGTGCTAGGGACTCCCAAGTATTTTCAGTTTCAGTGTAAAATTTACATTTCCTTATGCCAGCTTTTCCTTTTCTTAACTCTAGAACTTACCATTATTCTTGTGGGGTTTTATTATTTAGGAACTGCTTCCTAGTTATTTAGTATCTCCTTCTAAATCTGTCTTTTTTATTTGTTAATATCCAACAATAATTGTAATGATCCATCTTAATTTCTTCATGAATTGCTATCTCATTTACTTTCTTAGGTTTCTAATATCAGAGGTTATTTCTTCTAAATTAATTTTAAAAATTCCTAATCATGTTTTAAAATGAACATACTACCTCATTAAAAGTGTTCATTTTTGGCTTGTTTTTCTTCTTTACTCAGTTGGTCCAGTGTACTTCATCTCTTCCTTGTATTTTCAAACTTTTAGATGTATCTTTTTTTTGTTTACAACTCATGTCCTGCTGCTGCTGCTGCTGCTAAGTCGCTTCAGTCGTGTCTGACTCTCTGCGACCCCATAGACGGCAGCCCACCAGGCTCCCTTGTCCCTGGGATTCTCCAGGCAAGAACACTGGAGTGGGTTGCCATTTCCTTCTCCAATGCATGAAAGTGAAAAGTGAAAGTGAAGTTGCTCAGTCATGTCCGACTCTTCACGATTCCATGGACTGCAGCTCACCAGGCTCCTCTGTCCATGGGATTTTCCAAGCAAGAGTACTGGAGTGGAGTACCATTGCCTTCTCCGAACTCATGTCCTAATGTGTCCAAAATCCTCTGTTCTTCCACGTGATCTATATATCTCACTTTGTTTTCTTCCCTTCTTTTCTTTCATTAGTAATTACTGTTCATATTTGTTATGCTAGTTTTTGTTTTGAGGTTTTTGGCATAGCTACCTTTTATCTGTTAATTAAATATGTGAATCTCATATTGCTTTATGTGGGGCTCTGCCTGCCTGTTTTCTTCAGTTACAGTGCAACCATCCTGTTTCTCATGATGCCTAAATGACAGCAATCCAGTCTCACTGCTTCCTGTATCATTTTACAGGTATGGAGATTTGTAGGCCGTTGGATCTTGCTGGGGCTATTCCACCTCACACGCACAATAAGGGAATAGGGTCTAGTTTAGCTTCCTTAGGACCAAGAAGTAAACAGATCTTGGTTTTTCCTGATGACTGATATTACTCCGTTGTTCCTTCTGTTACTGTGATGAGTTCTTCTGATCAGGCTTTGGAAATTTCTATGGGAACCGATTGTCTCAAAAAAGTTAACAATTTACTTAGGATCTTTGTTATTGAGTCCGGCTTTCTCTGAGTGAGGGTATCAGTTATTAAAAAAGTGGCAGAAATGAACGGATCAATGATACAAGAAAAAAAAAAAAAACAAAGGCACGTAAATGATGGCAAACCTAATCCTCTAAAATCTGAAATGTAGATTTATAAATCCTTGTGCCACTTTGTACCAAGTATCCTTTATTCTGATCTAAAATGAATTCCAGTATTTGACCTTGGAAGATTTCTTGTCATTTTGTTCCAACCTTTTTTAATGATATACAACCTTCCTGTCGCTTCTCCTTTCCTACCGTGTAACCTTTCCTATTAGTATGGCCTAGTGAATATAGGCATTCATCTGGGGTTATTATAAGAGTTAGAGAAGTTGCAGAGGAGGTTTGTCACTTCTAATTTGCTAATCTTCTGTGCATTGCACAAGATTCTAGCATCACCTGAAAATAGAGCCCCAGGAATGGGGCCAAGGCCTCAATTTGACTTGTCTCCCAATAGTCATACCACGGTTAGGGCTAGGTCCACAGCCAAGTATTTTCAATTTCAGTTTCAATAAGAGTGGCAAAAACATTAAACCTGATGGGAGCCTAGATAAAATGGTTATTACATATAATCCCCTAACATAAAAATATATTTTAATATATATACAATATCTTAAATATATAAAGTATATATTAATATGTATTAGAGAATTCATGCCTAGCGTCTGTCCCAGAACAATTGCGTTGATTTGATACAGGGTATTTGTTTCTGATACTGTAATTATTAATAATTGGGGCACAAAAAAGCTAATGACTTCTGTGCAAGTGATCACATTAATGCTAGCAGGTAGTTAGTGCCTCACCTTATTACAGTGCAGATTTTTTTTAATAGACTTTTGTTTATCCAGATAGTTAATTGAAAATTCATTCATATTTGGTTAACTATTTTAAAGTAGAAATAATAAATTTCTGATAATTATCAGAAATAATTTTTCATAGGACAAGTCTAGAGGAAAGCAGGACTATGTTGTTAAAGCACATAGTGGTTGGGGGAAATGATTTAATGTTATACAGATATTGAATGATTGTGTATGCATAAATATACCCTTCAAGCAAAGAGGTAAGAGCATTTCATTGAAAAGGGAGTAAAGTTCCAGAAGTTTAAACTATGTCATTCTAATGAAAACTTAGCATATCAACACAGATCAGTTTCCTGGCAGTAAGAGTACATTTTAATAGATCCTTAATGTACTTAGAGTGTAAAATAAGGAATGTGTTTATATTGTCTTCATAATTCAGTGGAGCTCACAATGTTATTAATAGGTATGTCACCCCCTGGGGCCCACTGTGTTTAACAGCAGTGAGCATCTCCACAATTTAGGATGGTTTAGAATGTGGCTGCCAATTTAAAAAAAAAAAGGATTGAACTAGAGATGAGTGGTATAGTTTTAACAAATGCCCCGTAGCTTATAAAGCAAGTCAGCCTCCATTAAAATCACACTTTTGAGAAAAAGTCCATTTATTTTTATTTCTTGATAAAACTTACAAATAAGTTAAAACTTTTCTCTATCTTCATACCATCAACTATATGGACAATATATAATTTCGAGAAAGTAGAAATTTAAAGAGATATATTCAGTTTTCAAACTAGTCACGTTATGATCTTTAAACTTTTTTTCTGTTTTATGTATGATAAATCAGTATTTTAACAGTAAGAAGTTTCAATGTAAAATCCCTGATCTTCCCTATGTATTAATGGGCACACATTTTACTTGCTTAATTGTGTGATGTAGGAAGATTAACAGTTATAATCATTAGCTTCAAATGAAATTAGCAGTGTACAAATTCAGTGTGATCACTTTTATATAGTCGGAAGCCTCTGAATTTGATTTTTGCTTTAAATTTTTTCCCTGTATTACCACATATGTATTCTGTTTTTTTTTTTGTCATGCAATTGATACTTTTCTAAAAGTTTTTACCGGTTGTGGTTCTTAGAATATGCAATTACACAGATTTCATGAAATACTGCATATATAGAATTGTGGATTTACCATTTTATTTCAAGCTAGCAGAAAAGTAGTTAATGTAAGTGTTGGAACATTAAACAAGTGACCACAGAGTTCCAGATGACCATCAAAGTGATATTTAAAATATGACTAGTGTGACTTTACACTCCTTTTGAGTTTTAAATCTCTTTAAAGTTGGAGGCTGTACAATGTATTTCATACCTTTTAGTGGTTGAAAGGTAGGAGTGCAGTGTGTGTGTGTGGTCTGAGTTTTTGTGGACGTGATCTGCATTTAATCTAGGGAAATTAATTCCCTAAGCTGCTGGCAGGCAGCATGTACTTGTTAATTATTCAGGTGGATGACAAATGCAGAGCAGAGGTTCTCGCAAAGACAAAGTTTGTATGATGCGTGTTTAGTAACTGATAGACCTGGCATTCCGTGGTGTCTTATTCGTGCTAATCCTAATAAGCTGCCTGGTGAGATGAACGCCTTTCTCCTATCCTCTGCAGAGAAAACAGAGATCTGAAAGAACTTCATTATGGCAATAAATCCTGTGCTTCGTGGTTTTCTTGGTGAAAAGGTATGTCGTCCAGATGAATAACAGCAGAAAGTTAGGATGCTGGTGTGATATTGAGTCTTAAAGCAAATAAAGCTTTACACTAAGCCATGGCCATTGTCTTTTTTCTGTTGTGAAGGTGATTCCAGATTAATTTTGTGAATCTAGTGTACATAAAGTGTAGATCTTCAAATTAAATCAGTAGCATACCACAGGCAGTGCTATGGTTTTGAGTTTCAAGTGGTAGGAAAACTCCTTCTCCCCTGGTCTAATATGGTCAGGTTTCTTTCATACATCCCTGTGCCAATAGGTTTTATTAGGATGGGAAGATTTCCCATGGGAATCTTGGTGTTTCTTTTTAAAACTTCTAGACCTAGAGTCTGACTTCTTTCTGCCATTGCTAAATAAACTATGCAAAGAATTGATTAGGCCAGCTATAAAGTACTGCTTGGCCAATTCTTAGATCTTGGTTGTTGCGACTATATTTAACTCTTCTGGTTTATTTTCCCTCTTCTTAAATGTTCAGACTTGAGTGATGTAACACCCAAATCAAAGTTCAGCTAAGCCAATTCAGTTTCAAAGACCTCAAGCTGGATTTGGACGCTAATGGTGAGAACTGTGAATGGGTTTAGTACTAAACCATGAATCAAGAGCCTAGGCTTCTAGCTCAGGTCTTGTCATTAGCAGAGCTGTGATCTGTGCATGTAATTAAGTCTTTCCTCATATGGGAAATGATAGTGTTGCACTAAATGTGTGATCTATATTTCTATGATTATTTTACTCTTTTTATATATACTTTTTTGCATTGTAAACCCATACCTATCATCAGGCACTCTTTTTTTTTTTTTTTTTTTTACTTTAAAAAATTCATCTGAGGAAAACAAGCTCATAATAATTGTCATTTTGTAAGGATAACTTTAAGTGAATAATACTTGAAAAATTGATTTTTCTAAAAATACGTTCAACTCTGACTTTAATAGAAAATGTTTTCAAAACTAGTTTAAACATCTTTACCAGTGATTTTTAGAATATTTTATAAAGCTGTGTACAGATATTAACAATCTTTCAAAGAGGAAATTCTGTGTTAAATCAGCATGTATTAGTCTTCTAATTTTGTAATTTTTTATCTTGCATCCTCAAATCCTTTTAGTTTAGGAGCAAACTATTTCAAAAACTTTTTATTTATTTTGTTGCTCTTACACAAAATGACACACTCTTAAAATAAGCAGTTTGTAAGATTAACTCTTTCTGTTGCTACAAGTCTGCACAGAAGGCAGAAGCCTCCAGTCACCTTCCACAAGGCTGTGCATGACCGTGGACTTCTCCCCGGCATCTCCTCTAAGCTTAGCTCCTCAGCTTGTTCTCTTAGCATTTGACTGATTCACTGCTGAGGAATATTTTACATGTCACTTTGATGGTCATCTGGAACTCTGCTGTCACTTGTTTAATGTCCCCAAACTTCTATTAACTGCTTTTCTTCCAGCTTGACATAAAAATGGTAATGCCTGAGTATAACCAACACCGTAATCAAGAAATAAAACTACCAGCACCAGGAGGACACGCTCATGTCCCTCTCACATCATTTTCCTTTTCCTCTCCAGGAGTGCTTCTGTCTCCTAACACCATAGATGAGTTTTTCCTGATCTTGAACTTCATACAAATGGAGTCATGTAGGGGGTATTCCTTTATGTTTGGCTTCTTTTGCTCAACGTTATGTTTGTGAATTTAGCTTGTTTATCACTGTAGTTTGTTCATTCTCATTGCTGCATAGTGTTTCGTTTTGAGAACGTACCACAGTATATTCATTCTAGTGTTAGAGAGCATCTGAATTATTAAGAATCTGAGAGTCAGAAGTCACAGAGCTCATAAGTGGACAAACATAGATTCTAGTCAAGGTCTAATTTCAAGCTCTCTTTGTAACTGCTACATTAGTCTAAAAATAAGTTACCAAAGACAATGTCTACACAATCTTAACTAAAACTATTTAGTCCTTAAAATAAGCAAGAAAATGAAACTACATCAGAATAGACTTTCTGTATTTCCCCTAACTTGGTAAATGCAGGTTAAGGACTCTCAAGTGAGACTGACTTAGAAATAAAATCAGTGAAGCTGTGTAAGTTTGCGGTGGTCTTCTTTTTCTCTCAAGATTGATGGAATCTGAAAACTGGTGTTAACGGAAGTTTTATCTCATTCTTCAAATTGTCAGAGACCGAAACCAATTGCAAAGTTTGTGTGCTGCACAAAGATGCCCAGTCAAGGGAATTTTAGGAACTGATAGTCCATTTTCTAGGAGCCAAGCCTCGCTCTCAGGAAGCTAAGTCTGTACGAGGGAGAAACTTGGGGGACTTTTTTCCCCAAGTTTACACAAAAGCCCTGGTAGACAAGGTCAGGTCCAGCTCAGCTCAGATCCTGTAAGTTCTCTCTGGGACGATGGTGGGCTCCCCAGGGAGGGCCTGGACAGTTTACTCACGTGTGAGCTTGCAGCAGGCACTGCCAGCAGGTGAGCAAGGGCGTCTCTGCTCCTGGGTCCCACTGTGGTGCTGCTCAGCTTTGGCTCTGCTATAAATAAGTGTCATAATGTGCATGATGTTTTAGTGCCGTAATTCATTTGGCACCAAATTTGAGAGCATAGACTCTTAAAATCTGATGAGAGTTGTGAATATATTATTACCACCCTTTACATGTTTTTTACATACTTGCACAATTCTGCATGTACTTCAGGGGACTCAAAAACTAGTGAATCCATCCCATGGACCCTGTGAACCCTTGGTTCATAACCCTGGCTTTAAGATTTTATATAACATACAGTAAAGGAATTGCTTCCCTCATAGCTCAGTCAGTAAAGAATCTGCCTGCAATGCAGGAGATCGGGGTTTGATCCCTAGGTCAGTAAGATCCCCTGTAGAAGGAAATGGCAACCCACTCCAGTATTCTTGCCTGGAGAATTCCATGGACAGAGGATCCTGGCAGGCTACAGTCTATGGGCTCACAAGAGTCAGACACAGTTTAGCAACTAAATGACCATAGTAAAGGAAAAATAGCATTTTAATGTAAAGAAGCAGTACTAGGAAATGGTGATGCTTAGCCTTTGAATGTGCTTTATATAAAAGAAGCTCTCTTCTCTAAAAGAAATTATATAAAATTAAATGAAATTAAACAATATTTATGATTAGCTCAAGAAATATACTTTAATAGATCAAAGTGTAGTGCAAGGATACAACCATTTATATAACATGTTCAACCAGGGGATAACTGGAAGTCATATATTGTAGGGAAAAAGCAAAATGGGAAGAACTGATATTTTGAAATTGTGTACTTAAGTGTGTACCTACCCAAATGTCCACGAATAACTAGTTTTTCACTGTTTTAATAAATATGGAAAACCTCTAACAGACTAGCAGTAAGGTTATGCCTTTACTTGGCTTATATTCTTAGAGTTTTCTATTTGTAGCCTCTGGAGTCCAAACTGGAGAAGGCAATGGCACCCCACTCCAGTACTCTTGCCTGGAAAATCCCATAGATGGAGTAGCCTGGTAGGCTGCAGACCATGGGGTCACGAAGAGTCGGACAGGACAGAGCGACTTCACTTTCACTTTTCCCTTTCATGCATTGGAGAAGGAAATGGCAACCCACTCCAGTGTTCTTGCCTGGAGAATCCCAGGGACGGGGGAGCCTGGTGGGCCACCGTCTATGGGGTCGCACAGAGTCAGACACGACTGAAGCGACTTAGCAGCAGGAGTCCAAACTGGGAGAGGAAAAGGGTAAAATAATCCACGAAGGAAATGATTAGATTTCTAAAATCTACATTTTCCCCTATTTTGTTGTCCCTTATAGGAAAATAATTGATAAATTTTGGTTTATGGGTAACATTCTACTAAGGACTTGTAAATATCAAGTATTTTAAGATAAATACATATAACTTTGCAAATTGCAGTCACTTTTTTGTCCTCGTGAAATGGTCTGGAGGTGGTCAGTGCTCTTAGTGACTCTTCTCTGGGTTAATAGGGGTAATTTTATTTACAAATGACCTCCATTCAGGTCCCTTCTGATAAGGTGATTAATTTAAACATTCTGGATTGAGACTTAAAATGGAGAGGTAGGTTTTCCTATGCTGAATATTCTTTTCAGCTTTAAACCACCAGTTTCATTTTCCCTGGAATTTAAGATACGAAGTTGAAATAGAGAGGCTTTTCTCTGACCCATTAATTAATTGAGACACACTTACTGAAAAATTTTAATTGTGGCTATTTTAAGACTTAATTTAGCAGGAAAGAAGCATTCTGAGCTATGCAAATAATTGATTTACAGAGTCATTTCTTAAGAGACTTGATACATAATGGTATCTATTGCTATATTCATAATAGGAAAACCTACTTGGACAATTATAGCATCATTTAAATTACAAGGGCTAAAACAAAACTTTTGGTGCACTGTTATTTTGCTCATTCAATATTGATAAACAATGGTAATGCTGTTACTTTGAGTATTTGATTAAAAAACTTCACAAGTATGAATTATCTGGAAGTTATGTCAGTCTGAATTAGTGAAAGTTCTGGAACATAAATTACTTTTAATGCATATCATCCCCCGATCTAAATTTTACAGTATAAGCAATTAGATTCAGCTTTAATAAATGTGAGAATTATTTTTAATCATGCTAGAATACCAGCCCTGAATTCCAGTCTCCAGTTACGTAGTATTTCTGCTGTTGATTGTAAATGGGAGCTTCTGAAGTGCCGAAATACATCATTCTGTATAAAGGTAAATTTTACCTCGATGTATTTTTTCACATTATTACATAATGTGGAGCTGAACTTCAAATGACCCTGAATTATCAATTATTCTGATTTACTGGGTTCTTTATTACATTTGAAGGGTCATCAGTAAGGTAATAAATTGTAATGCAGTGTTCCTAGTTAGGGAGTATTCAGAATCATGTGACTAAATCTTTCTGAAAAAGCTAGACTCTAGATCACTTTCAACACACTTGCCATCACCATGCACACACATGCACACTCATCTGCAGGCATACACATGCCCTAGTGAAGTCTCTCAGTTGCACCTGCCAGATTCTGATACCTGAACATTTAAAAATGTGTACCATTTTTAGCCTGTTCTCCTCCATCTTTTCTCAGTTTATAAGATGCACTTCAATAAAAAGCAATGCCCACTTGTTCCTGGGACTGTTAGCAGGTTTTATTTAATAGTAGAAGCTATAAATTCTTACCTCTAAGATATATATATATACACACACACACACACACACACATACACACACACACGTACACGAATATATATATATATGTGTGTGTGTATAAGTGTGTGTGTGTATGTGTGACAAAGAAGAGAGAGCACAGGTATATTTTAAACAAAGACTATGTTGAGGGGACAGCATATGAATAGCAATAACTGAAAATAATAAAACCTGAAGAGAGAAATGCAATACAGGGATAGTATATGGATAGTGTATATAGCAATTGCAAAAGTAGTTCTAAAGGTTTTAAAATTTGTCTTTAGACCTCTGTGTGCTGGTAGAAATTATCTCCTTAAAGTAATTGCCTCACTAGAAGAAGATGAATGATTCACTGACCAGGTACATGAAACACATTACTGGTTGAGCCATGTCCGACTCTTTGCAACCCCATGGACTGTAGCCCACCAGGCTCCTCCATCCATGGAATTTTCTAGGCAAGAGTACTGGAGTGGGTTGCCATTTCCTTCTCTAGGGGATCTTCCCGACCCAGGGATTGAACCCAGGTCTCCCGCATTGCAGGTAGATGCTTTACCGTCTGAGCCACCAGGGAATCCCAGGTTGGCCCTCTTAGTGGAATAAATATCTAAAATTAGAACCAGAGTCACATTATGGGATCTGTGCCAATCCCATTCATTTCTGTAGTTTATGTTACTATGCTTATTATGACTGCATTTATGTTCCTGTCCCATTTCTCTTTTCTGAGTTTCAGACATACTCATCGAACATCCTGTTCATGAATGTTCAAGAATCATCATCATGACCTTCCCTCCAAAACCAAACTCTTTCAGATCAGATCAGATCAGTCGCTCAGTCGTGTCCGACCCTTTGCGACCCCATGAACCGCAGCACGCCAGGCCTCCCTGTCCATCACCAACTCCCGGAGTTTACTCAGACTCACATCCATCGAGTCAGTGATGCCATCCAGCCATCTCATC
>NW_011494814.1:813388-813771 GCF_000754665.1 Bison bison bison | reverse complement strand
AGTCCAGCGTTTCTCATGATGTACTCTGCATATAAGTTAAATAAACAGGGGACAATATACAGCCTTGACGAACTCCTTTTCCTATTTGGAACCAGTCTGTTGTTCCATGTCCAGTTCTAACTGTTGCTTCCTGACCTGCATACAAATTTCTCAAGAGGCAGATCAGGTGGTCTGGTATTCCCAACTCTTTCAGAATTTCCCACAGTTTCTTGTGATCCACACAGTCAAAGGCTTTGGCATAGTCAATAAAGCAGAAATAGATGTTTTTCTGGAACTCTCTTGCTTTTTCCATGATCCAGCGGATGTTGGCAATTTGATCTCTGGTTCCTCTGCCTTTTCTAAAACCAGCTTGAACATCAGGAAGTTCACGGTTCACATATTGC
>NW_011494814.1:812531-813288 GCF_000754665.1 Bison bison bison | reverse complement strand
AATCAATCTGATGTCAGTGTTGACCATCTGGTGATGTCCATGTATAAAGTCTTCTCTTGTGTTGTTGAAAGAGGGTGTTTGTTATGACCAGTGCATTTTCTTGGCAAAACTCTATCAGTCTTTGCCCTGCTTCATTCCGTATTCCAAGACCAAATTTGCCTGTTACTCCAGGTGTTTCTTGACTTCCTACTTTTGCATTCCGGTTCCCTATAATGAAAAGACATCTTTTTTCGGTGTTAGTTCTAAAAGGTCTTGTAGGTCTTCATAGAACCGTTCAACTTCAGCTTCTTCATTGTTACCGGTTGGGGCATAGACTTGGATTACTATGATATTGAATGGTTTGCCTTGGAAACGAACAGAGATCATTCTGTCGTTTTTGAGATTGCATCCAAGTACCGCATTTCGGACTCTTTGTTGACCATGATGGCCACTCCATTTCTTCTGAGGGATTCCTGCCCACAGTAGTAGATATAATGGTCATCTGAGTTAAATTCACCCATTCTAGTCCATTTCAGTTTGCTGAATTCCTAGAATGTCGACATTCCCTCTTGCCATCTCTTGTTTGACCACTTCCAATTTGCCTTGATTCATGGACCTGACATTCCAGGTTCCTATGCAATATTGCTCTTTACAGCATCGGACCTTGCTTCTATCACCAGTCATATCCACAGCTGGGTATTGTTTTTGCTGTGGCTCCATCCCTTCATTCTTTCTGGAGTTATTTCTCCACTGATCTCCAGTAGCATATTGGGCACCT
>NW_011494814.1:811672-812431 GCF_000754665.1 Bison bison bison | reverse complement strand
ATGTTGAGCTTTAAGCCCACTTTTTCACTCTCCACTTTCACTTTCATCAAGAGGCTTTTGAGTTCCTCTTCACTTTCTGCCATAAGGGTGGTGTCATCTGCATATCTGAGGTTATTGATATTTCTCCCGGAAATCTTGATTCCAGCTTGTGTTTCTTCCAGTCCAGCGTTTCTCATGATGTACTCTGCATATAAGTTAAATAAACAGGGGACAATATACAGCCTTGACGAACTCCTTTTCCTATTTGGAACCAGTCTGTTGTTCCATGTCCAGTTCTAACTGTTGCTTCCTGACCTGCATACAAATTTCTCAAGAGGCAGATCAGGTGGTCTGGTATTCCCAACTCTTTCAGAATTTCCCACAGTTTCTTGTGATCCACACAGTCAAAGGCTTTGGCATAGTCAATAAAGCAGAAATAGATGTTTTTCTGGAACTCTCTTGCTTTTTCCATGATCCAGCGGATGTTGGCAATTTGATCTCTGGTTCCTCTGCCTTTTCTAAAACCAGCTTGAACATCAGGAAGTTCACGGTTCACATATTGCTGAAGCCTGGCTTGGAGAATTTTGAGCATTACTTTACTAGCGTGTGAGATGAGTGCAATTGTGCGGTAGTTTGAGCATTCTTTGGCATTGCCTTTCTTTGGGATTGGAATGCAAACTGCCCTTTTCCAGTCCTGTGGCCACTGCTGAGTTTTCCAAATTTGCTGGCATATTGAGTGCAGCACTTTCACAGCAGCATCTTTCAGGATTTGGAATAGCT
>NW_011494814.1:801323-811359 GCF_000754665.1 Bison bison bison | reverse complement strand
AGTTAGACAGGGCTGTGGTCCTAGTGTGATTAGATTGACTAGTTTTCTGTGAGTATGGTTTCAGTGTGTCTGCCCTCTGATGCCCTCTTGCATCACCTAGCGTCTTACTTGGGTTTCTCTTACCTTGGACGTGGGGTATCTCTTCATGGCTGCTCCAGCAAAGTGCAGCCATTGCTCCTTACCTTGGACGAGGGGTATCTCCTCACCCCCGCCCTTCCTGACCTTCAACGTGGGATAGCTCCTCTAGGCCCTCCTGCGCCCGCGCAGCCACGGCTCCTTGGATGTGGGGTTGGTCCTCCCGGCCACCACCCCTGGCCTCGGGTTTGGGGCGTGGGGTTATCTCCTCCCAGCTGCCGCCCCGACCTCGGACGCAGGGTTACTCCTCTTGTCGCCGCCCCTGACTTCGGACGCAGGGTAGCTCCTCTCAGCCGCCCCCCCTGACCTCGCACGTGGGGTAGCTCCTCTCGGCCGCCCCCCTGACCTCGCACGCGGGGTAGCTCCTCTCAGCCGTTCCTGCGCCATTGCAGTCTGGTACTCTCGGCCGCTGCCCCTGACCTCGGATGTGGGATAACTCCTCTTGGCTGCTGCTCTTCGGCATGGGGTCCTCCTGGCTTCTGCCCCTGACTTCAGACGTGGCATGCCTGTCGCAGCTGCCTGTGCTTTGGCGCGCCCGTCGCACCTCCTGCTAAAACCTGTTCCTTCTTCCCTCTACTATTTAATATGTGGCATCACCGTTACCTCATATTTATAAGCCACAACTGAAGCATCATTCTTGTCCCTCCACCCTCATTCTCTTAGCCATATTCAGTCAGGCACTGCACCCTGGTGATGCTGTCTTCTACATAGTTATCAAACCTTCACTGTTCTCCATTTCTACTGCCTTCACTCATCTCAGGCCACTATTATCTCTAGCCTGAATCAACCTCTTAATTGTCTTCTCTTTCTCCAGTTTTGTCTGCCCCCTCCCCAGTCCATTCTCCATATGGTCATCTGCTTTTAGGACTTTATCAGGGATGAGCTTATGAGATTGCTTCCCATTGTGACAATAAGCAAAAACTCGGTAGGGACAGAACATAGTGAACAAGCAAGGGCTGATTCTCAGAGAGAGAATGAAGGTGAAAAAGGAGAGGACTCGGAGAAACCTCTTGCCACATAGAACTATATAGAGTGCTGCTGAAGTTCCAGACTCATTAAAATACCTGCGTTCAAATCATGACTCTCTTGTTAACCCTGTCAGTTCAGTTCAATCAGTTCAGTTTCTCAGTCGTGTCCGACTCTTTATGTCCCCATGGACTGCAGCACACCAGCTTCCCTGTCCATCACCAACTCCCGGAGCTTGCTCAAACTCATGTCCATCGAGTTGGTGATGCCATCCAACCATCTCATCTTCTGTTGTCCCCTTCTCCTCCTGCCTTCAAACTTTTCCAGCATCAGGGTCTTTTCCATTGAGTCAATTCTTCCTATCAGGTTGCCAAAGTGTTGGAGTTTCAGCTTCAGCATCAGTCCTTCCAATGAATATTCAGGAACTGATTTCCTGTAGGATGAACTGGTTGGCTCTCCTTGCAGTCCAAGGGACTCTCAAGAGTCTTCTCCAACTCTTAGCCCTGTAACTGTGAACAACTTGTTTAGCCTTTGGAACACTGGTCTCTGCATCTGTAAAATGAAGATAAATATTGAAATTAACTTATAGGACTGCATGGAAGACTAAGTGAATAACCTTGTAAGTGCTCAGAAAATATTAGCTGCTCCTATTGCTTTTATTGGGCTTCCCAGGTGGCTCAGTGGTAATGAATCTGCCTGCCAATGCAGGAGATGCGAGTTCGATCCCTGGGTCGGGAAGATTCCCTGGAGGAGGACATGGCTACCCACTCCAGTATTCTTGCCTAGGAAATTCCATGGACAGAGGAGCTTGGCAGGCTGCAGTCCATGGGGTCACAAAGAGTTGGACACAAGTAAGCTCTCTCACGAGTGAGTGAACACATACACATTATTTTTATTTGCATACCATCTAGGAGGGAGATAGTTGAGGCAATGCCAGGAGACCTTTGACTAGCCAAAGAGGAAGAACGCAGCAAGCGTATCATGTAGCTTCTGCTGCCAGCATATCCGGAAGTGGGAACGGACGTAGGAACAAAGGCACTGAACTGACTGTAAAGGGCGTGGCTCCTGAGGGTGTGCAGTTGACAGTTTATCCTAAGACAGGCTTGGACTCAAATAAAGATAAAACAAAAACTTACATCAATTGTATAAATATTTCTGGTTTCCTCTCTCCCCCACACATACTCTCCAAGTCTCATTTGTCCAGATAACAGCTTAACTTCTTCCCATTCATCCTTGTGTAAAAGGCTATTTTTGCCTGGTAAATTATCATCGTTCCATTTGGTAGTCTGCAGGTATTTATTAAGTGTAGCAATGATACACTTACAAGGAATTGAAGCTAAAAGAAAATCTTAAGTACCAGTACCTAGTAAGGAGCATGTTCTACGTATGAAAATTCCAGTAAGGTGTTGAGGATAGGATGCAACTTCTGCATGCCCTGATTCAGCGGTCAGTCCTACAGATCAAGCATCATGATGAACGGGACACTCTTGCACCGGAGCCTGGTTCACTGTTTGGCTACTCCACTGGCCCCCAAAGGTGAGCTTTTTTCCTGTGCATATTGCCAGTTCTATCTCTCTCTCAGAACTGGCTGGCCAAAGGTCAATAGAGCTCCCACCCTTCTACTTTCTCAGGAGCTTTTGTAGTCTTAGAGCCCGCTCTGTTTGACCTCTTCTTGGCTATGTTGAGATCTCACCTGGCGGTGATGCACACGACAGCTCTGTCATTGCCCTGTGTAGACTTGCTATCAACCTTTAATATGGCGCTATTCAGTCCATTATTCTGACGCCCAGTTTACTGAAGTGCAGTTATTACGAAGTTGAATTTATCCGATATGTTTAGGCTTTCACAAGCTTTTGTGTCCTTGGGGCTAAAGGCTGCTAACTACCATTTATAGTGATAATCAGTTGTAGAGAAATAGCATCTTTGAAGATATTGCCAGAGAGCAACAGGCAAGATTTATTTGCACAGTGAAATTTTAATTGCTTTAGCTTTAGACTTTAAAGTTTTATTTTGAGGTCAGCCCTGCTCAGTCCTGAAAGAGCAGAGATTTGGCTCTGTTGAGAGTGCATAGTACGAAGGGAATTGCAGTTGCATGATCCAGAGGTTAGCTCCAGCACATGTGGGCAAAACTGAAGAATGACTTTGTCCAGAGACCCTTGTCCTTTGGGGGAGAAAGGAGTAAGAGTGACCGCCATATTTAGATATCCTTTGAGAGAAGCTATGACTTCTGAACTCCACAAGGGAAGAGTTTATAGCAGAAGCAATATGGAGCAAATGGCTCCTATGTGGCAGAAATGATGAAGAGAGGAACTTTAGAGAAAAAAGGAGAGAAACTCTAAAATTTAAATATACTGTTAACAAAAAGAACTCAGATTAACCCTAAAACCTTATGAAATCTGCCTTCAACAAGGAACACAAAAATAAAAAGGCAAAACTACAGATTTTTTTTTTTTTTAATCAATATGGGTATCCAGCTACCTTGCAGACTTACTATAGTGTAGACCATTGCATCTCAGTGTTTGGTGAGTTCCTTTCTGTAAATATCAGAAGGACCTTGTTCTAACACTTTCAGTTATAACAAGGTCCTTGAGCGTCAAGTAGAGTTGAGCATTATGGTATGGCTTTCATATCATTGCAGAAATTTATAGAAGTGTCATAGTGATTTTTAAAAGCCTGTTTTTATTTTCCTTCCGTGCTCCTTTTACTTCCAGGAATGAATCCATTTCAGTTCTTGTGGGTAAAAGTCCAAAAGTTACTGCCTTTGTGATTAATCCTATTTGAGAATCCTCTTCAACTACCCTGTCGTGAGTTGTAGAAAATTTGTGTGCAGTGAACTTGTCAAAAATAAACCACAGATTACTTCTGTGGCTCTTTTTGTTTCTAAAAACTGCTGAGTGCTTTAGTGCAAACATCTTACATTTAGAGAAAACATGAAATAAAAATGCATTAGCCAGAGGCCAGAATGGAACCTTAGTGCTGGTGTGCCTCTGCTGAGATAGTGTTGGATGCCAGTTGGCCAGACTCAGGAACATTTAGATTTTGTTTCTGAGAGGAAGCAGTGCATAGCCATAAGCCGCATTAAGTTCATTAGGTGCAAATGCTACATGACACAGTTAATATGGTGACAGAAATAAACTCTTCAGTGACTCAATTCTAGTGGCACCAATTTTAACCAATTTATCAGACAATTGAGTATGTTCTGCACTTGGGATGGGTTTTAAAAATATGGTGTCCATTTTCTTGTTTGGCTTACTTGACTTTGCAGAGCCAGTTTAGTTTATGAAGATGCAGATATGTATTCACTAAGCATGTCAGCACTGATAGTTGGGGTTGCTCTCTTGCTAGTGTTTAAGCGAGGTTTTACTAACCAACCTCGGAATGCATCTAGAAGGGGGTTTATGATGTGGTAAAGCCTCTAATGTGTCTTAGAGGAGAGTGTATGTGTGTGTGTGTGTATGTGTATATGTATGTGTGTTTGCTTTCAGTAACCTGTATGTTTGTAACCTGTATGTTTGTTTAAGAAACATAAAGGTTAAAAATTACCAGGCATAGCATCATACAAATTGGATTACAGTCATGTTTGTTAAGTGCTGAGATAAAAGTGTAATTTGTGTTGCAAATAATCACATCACCCGTGTAACTAAGTAACACTACATTCCGTCACTTAAAATTAATGCTTCTTGAAAGAAATACTTTTTCAAAAGAAATCCCTGAAGTATGGTCCTTTTACTCCACTTTAAAGATGAGAAAACAGAGTAAGAACAGTATAGTAAGAAAACAGAGGAAGAAAGTACCATAGTGCTGACTGTTCACACGGTCTGGCTTTTTGGATGACTACCTTTATGACTTAGGAAGCAAAGTGTTCAGTTCCCAACTACTCATTACTTACTTTTCACTGGTTTTAACTGAATCTTTCAACTAGCTGATGTGGATTGCCAAGGCAGAGCAAAAACTACTTGTGGAGCAACTCAGACAATGCTAGATCAATATGCGGATAAATTACAGCACTAGGCAATAGCTAGGGTTAATTAGTCCCAAGTTAGCGCTAGTTGTAGCAATTGATGCTGTGTTAAAAAAATGCAGGGGTACATATTGAACATAGATTGTTAAAAGGAAAAAAAAATGATCAAACTTATAGTCCTAAAGGAGAAGGCAATGGCAACCCACTCCAGTACTCTTGCCTGGAAAATCCCATGGACGGAGGAGCCTGATAGGGTGCAGTCCATGGGGTCACTAAGAGTTGGACCTGACTGAGCAACTTCACTTTCACTTTTCACTTTCATGCATTGGAGAAGGAAATGGCAACCCACTCCAGTGTTCTTGCCTGGAGAATCCCAGGGACGGGGGATTCTATGGGGTCTGTGGGGTCGCACAGAGTCGGACACGACTGAATCCACTTAGCAGCAGCAGTAGCATAGTCCTAAAACAAAATCTTGGTTAAAAAATAGTTTAGTAATGATATGGGTCAGACTGGTGTGTCTTTGCTAGTTTACGTGACTACTGTCAAGATTATTTCCATTAGGAAATAGATTAGATGGAGAGACGTCTGTTCCTTCTTGGAAACCTAGATATTAAAGATACATGGACTCTCCTGACTGTGATTTTGGAATAGTTACATGAAATAAAGTCAACCAAAGGTAGCAACCAGCTTTATTTAAGTACAATAGAAAGGCTGAGACTGTATGACCTGTTTTTGTTCTGGCTATGTTCAACGTTTCAAATTCTTGTTGAAGGTATTTCCTTATACTGATATGTAAACACACTCATCCAAGATTGAATTTTCCTCCCTCTTCATAAAACTTTGGAAATTATTTTGTAAGAAAAACTAGTATTAATTTCTAAAGCTAATGGACACTATTTTGAAGGAAGTAAGCATATCCTTACCTGTAGCATGTGAATTGACTACCAAAATTTTTCCACGAATAACAGCAGGAATTCAGAACAGAGATTTTTTTCGCTGAACTTCTTGCCAAAGGCTAACTTGCCAACTCAGTTCCACATTTGTAATTCAGTGTAAGTTCATCCCATATTTGTGAGTCAGGCTGATCCTAACTGGATTGCACTGAAATTGTTAGGATTGCTATGTATCAGATGTTTGTCAATCAAAATAAATAAAAAGAAATATCATTAGCAAATCATTTGGCTAAGCAGTTGAACCTTTAAAAATTCGAAATATACCTTATACTGCCACAGGAGACTGTTCTTAAATGAAGAGAAAAGCTGTTACTTAAGTACAAGGTAATGATGATAATCTATAATTCTTAAAGATCATTTTATCCTCGGGACATTATTTGAAAAGGCAGATCTTAATGATCGTCTTGCCTCAGGACTCATACTCAGAAGTCTAAACAGAGTGCCTCAGTTTGCCCAATAAAATATTACACAACCAAGAATACCAGAGAGTTCCTGATATTTCAATTCAGAACGCTACCGAAACCACATATTCTTTCTCCCTTAACACTGTGAATACAATGAGTACCTTACATGATCCATCTGTAAACGAACATGCACGTGAACGATGTGTGTGCCTGCACACGCACAGCTGTGTACCTGCACTCACCTTTAGGGGTGGGCTGGGGATGCTGGGCTGTCACTTCATTTCAATGGCACTGGTTCTCGTGTCGTCAGTTTCTCTGGTGCCTCTGGGCAGAGTTAAAGATTGCGGGTGTGGATTTACGCAGGCCCACTTTCGAGCTGGACTCTTCACTATGGGATCCCCTTTGGCTCCTTCCTGTCCACCACAGGGCTGGGCAATTCAGAGATCCACCCAGCTGTGGCTTCATGCAATAGAAAACATATATTTTCTACAAAGCAGTAGAAGTTTAAAATGATGTGTTTATAAATTAGCAAACTGGCTTTCCATTTTATTTCGCACTTTGCTTATGTTAACACCTCTTGAGATTTCACATTCTTTGCCGGAAGCACAGTACTGGTACAGTGTAAAGTAGCAAGCTGCAGGAGCAATGGCAAAAAATATAGATGCTTGCCCAATTGTTCTTTTAATTCTTAGATAAAATAGAATAAATTCAAGATTGAATGGTTTTGTAAATTACTGGTTTCAGGACTTCGATCCAGTGAAAAATGCGTCCTCCTGTCAGAACTAGAGAGGGAGCTAAGCCATCTCCTCTTTCACCGATGGCTAATTAGACTCCCAGGGCAACTGGTTGTGCATTGCTGGAAATCACTTAAGACAATTTTGGTTTATGTGCAAAAAACAAAGCGAAAAGTAGTTTTGAGAAACCCAGGCCTTTTAATAGCTAGTGATATTAACCACCTGTTTACTGTGCTGATGTGCTTAAAAAAAATAAAAGAAACATTTTGGGCAAATATTATAGCATCATATCCAAACAAGCTATTGAATCATAAAGTAAAGCCTGTGAGTTTTCTCTTAAGAAACAAATACATTTAAGAATCTGCTGTGACAAATCAATATCAAAATGTGCACAAAATTACAAGGACAAATAGAATGTTGTTTTTGACTGGTTTGTTTATATTGAAACTATATTATTTTATGTGAAGTATGTGTAATAGAGCATTAGATTTGAAAACTCTGTGTTGAATATCATTTCTGACAGCCTTTTTTAGGGTCACTAAAATTCCAATAATTCAGTCTAGAATTGAAGTCGATTCCAGAGAAAAATTTAATATAGTCTGCTTGCCTGCCAGCTTCAACATAGTTTCTGAGCATTGAAATGGTTTGACACATTGAAATATAAAGTGCATTTGTCATATCTATTGGTGGAGTATTTTATGTGATCGCATCTAACAAAGATCAAGTTAGAGTAAAACTTACACTATTTTTTATGTGTTTGTGAAGAGGATTTTGTTTTATCTTGTTTTCTTTACAGTCCTGATTTGATTTATTACAAAGTCCAATAAACTATTCCTAGTAATAATAAAGAAACACATTGCCTGAACTGATTTTGAATTGCAGTGGAACATCTCTATGTTACCATAGTCATTTGCTGTTTCAAAGACCCGTGTGAGTTCAGGATTGTGTCATAGAAAGTGTCTATTCTCTAGCAAATAGAGATTGTGTAATTAGAAGAAAGCCTTTGAATCTCTTGAATCTCAGTTTTCTCATCTGTAAATAGGAATGACATTAATAAGTTTGCAAAGTTTTGGGCTTTTTTTGTTAACGATTCAAGATGTTACATGTATAACCCTAACTCTATGCCTACTGCTGCTGCTGCTGCTAAGTCGCTTCAGTCGTGTCCGACTCTCTGTGACCCCATAGACGGCAGCCCAACAGGCTCCTCCATCCCTGGGATTCTCCAGGCAAGAACACTGGAGTGGGTTGCCATTTCCTTCTCCAATGTATGAAAATGAAAAGTGAAAGTGAAGTCGCTCAGTCGTGTCCAACTCTTAGCGACCCCATGGACTGCAGTGTACCAGGCTCCTCTGTCCATGGAATTTTCCAAGCAAGAGTACTGGAGTGGGTTGCCATTGCCTTCTCCATTATGCCTACTACAGAGCACTTACTCTCTAAAAAACTTTCTTATATTCATATGGCTTCTGGAAATTACATTCATAGAATGAATAGAATGAAATATGCAGTGTATATATGTATATATATACACACATCAGTATTCCAGGAAATATTGAAATGAGATTCCAGTACAGTTTATTTTTGTAAAATACTATTAGTTATTGCAAAAATAATATGCTTTTCTAGTATATATTCGATCATGGATGCTTGCTTATATATTTGAGTGTTCTGGGATTTCTTGTGGTGAGGGTGTCATGATAAAGTTGACTCTGTTTTAGATTATTTTATTGAGCACAGATTAAATGGGGTGGACCTTCGTGTTATGCAGCAATGCTGTTTATCAAAGTATGAAACTCTCATGTTTACGTTCCGTCACGTACACATAACCTCTATCTGTAGTTCAGATGTCGATTTTAATAGTTACAAATACAAGTAGGCAAATGTATAAATACAACTTGAACAGAAGACTGTTTCTGTGTCCTGGCTAAGAGCTCCTAGTTGTAGTGTTTGACTGAAACTGTTAAACAATATATTATGTTGAGTGAGGAGTCCTGTTAAGCAGAACTGATTTCAAGACCCTAATCATTTAATATTCAATTTATTTAACAAATATGTTATGTGGAAACATATATGTTAAGATTACACACATGTATATATTTATTTGAATACTTAAAGATATTAAATATTTTCATATTTAGCCTATAGGTTTTAATGTATGACTGATATTTTATGATCTGCCTATGTAATATAAAATGATTTGACAGGGTTGTAAGTTAAACATGCAATGAGTAGCCAAGACTAACAAGTCCCAGTGTGTGTTCTGCTGAACTCAAGTTCAACAGTGTTCATAAAAATTATGTAAAGAAGGTTTCCAGGTTGAAATAAGTTTGGAAAACTTTGAGTTAAGCCATTTTTTCAGTAGGATTTCTGAAAGCACTTAATTTTCTCGACATATTACAAGGCAGTAGACCATGGGAGGGTTGTGATGTGCTGTTTCCTTAACATTTTTTAACACAAAAACCTTTTCAATTTTTTGGAGTATCTTACAGCATTTATACTCATCAGGACATAGTTTGGGAAGTTGAAGTTTGAATGGAATGTGCTATATAAATTTCTATATCAGTAGATACAATCAGGGGTTGGGAGCCACCCCATCTCTTTGAACAGAGAGAAATTCATAAAAAAGATTAATTAGGTACAGTGTTGTTAACTAGTAACTTAGAGGGTAAAATGAGAACATGGACAAATCATGTAGATTACAATGTGGAAAGCTAGTACCACCACAAGAACGAGGGGAGACAAGAGAAGAGGTTGAAATTAGTAATACTTAGAAGCTTAGAGAGAAGGCAATGGCACCCCACTCCAGTACTTTTGCTTAGAAAATCCCATGGACGGAGGAGCCTGGTAGGCTGCAGTCCATGGGGTCACTAGAGTCGGACATGACTG
>NW_011494814.1:778843-801223 GCF_000754665.1 Bison bison bison | reverse complement strand
GACTTTTCACTTTCATGCATTGGAGAAGGAAATGGCAACCCACTCCAGTGTTCTTGCCTGGAGAATCCCAGGGACGGGAAGCCTGGTGGGCTGCTGTCTATGGGGTCGCACAGAGTTGGACACGACTGGAGTGACATAGCAGCAGAAGCTTAGAGAGACCTCATAAAGTTGAAACTCAGAACTCTGAAGAGAGGACATGGACCAGTTTGTGCTAATGTCTCTGGGGAGGCAGATGAGGCTGATGCTGCAGTGTTAGGAAAACAGCAAACTGTGTTCAGCTACTGCCATTGGAAGGAATTGCCCCTGTTGGGGTGAAGAGACGCTGCTGGGTTGATGCTAACAGAAGCAGCCAGGAAGCCCACAGAGAGCAACTCCATTCCCCTTTCAGCCCTGCAGTCTCCCCTTAATGCCTCCTATGACATTGCCTTCCACGGAGCATCTGGCTGAGCAGAAATGGGGTTTGCAGAGACCCAGTCCCTCAGGGCAGAGTGTAGAAGGAAGGTTCTGAGGCTGATAAAACAGCTTAATTGGCACAGCTGCTCTGTAAGAATCCAGACTTTTATAAAGAAATGTTAGAATTATTTTCTAAATGGTCCTGTTTTCATCTTAGACTGAATTAACTGTAGTAATTCACAAAGCAGAGCAACTCACTTTGTAATTTGTATCTCTAGGAGCAGTGTTTTATTACTGCACTACTATTCTATTAATGTACAGGTTTTCTGAAACAAAACAAGTGGGTTAGTTTAAACTTACTTTGAAACATGAGAAAATACATTGCTGAAGGCCTGCACAGTCCCTAACTTTGTAAAGCTATTCAGTTCATTTCTTCTACTGCTTCTTGGGATTCATATGCAGAGAGGCATTTGAAATCAATGCACATAGATTCAAGCAGAAAGATGCTCTGCTACTGAAAATAATAGGGTGATAAGGTGACTGCCTTACAGAAGGCTTGGGTATTTGACAAACTTTGTGAGTTATTCAAAGGGTGCAGCTCGTAAGAGTCATCAGTAATGACTGAGAAATGCAATCACACAAATGCAATCAACAGATGAGAACTTCCTTCTCCTTCTGAGCCTTACATTTACTTAATGCTGCAGCAGTTAAGAGTTTTAGCAGGCATATTTTGGGTTTATCATACATATGTGGTGTCCATGTTAAATTCTACTTACAAAATCCACTTTTACATTTGTAATAGCCTAGGGGAAAGCTAAGCAGGATTATAAGTCAAGAAATTGAGGAGGCAACTTCTATGAAAGAGGTCTCAGCAATAGAATATGCAACATCTAGAGATTATACATGTATTAGGTTAGGTTATAGTGCTGTAATTAAAAGATGCAAAAATTTGTAACAAAATGAAGAGAAACCTGAGGATACAGGCTGTAGAAAAGTTGACTTTAGGAGATGGAAGGGGAAGGTGGCCATGACCACAACAAACCAATCAGAGATGATGGAGAGTAAGATTCCTCTGTCAAGGACTTGAGAGAAAAGAATTCGTACGATGAACAATGGTAGTGACTTTCCTAACGTTATAGAGTGCTTAGCATGGTTCAGTCTTGGTTCAGAGTGCTCTGGGTATATTAAGGTAAAGGGTAATATTGTAAAGGGATTGGAGAAATGCCCTGAAGACTGTGGGCTGAGAAAGAGCTGTTGGCTTTGACCTTTGGCGGATTATTTGGAACTTCTGGTAGAACCATTTTAACATAGTGAAAGTATTAGAAACTAGGTTTCAAATGTTTAAAGAGAGAAGAATCAGTAAGAAGGTAGATATAGTGAATTTAGGTTGCTCTTCCTGTAGCTTTGTCAGCTGCTTTGGGAGGATAAAGCAATGTGATGATGAAGGGACAGTATGTTGTCCTATAAGGGGTTAGGTCTTAGCAAACAGATGTTGAGTGTAGTAAATAAGACATGCATGCTATTTAACAATCATCCATTTGAGTTTTTAGAATGTGAAAATATCTTTTGAAAGCATTTTTTTTTTTTTTTCTGTTTTCTGTAAGATAGTCATCCTTCTGTCTTGGTTATATTAACATGCAGCCTATCAAGTTTTGTTTTGGTAGAAACTTTGATTAGTTTCCCTGACATTTTTGAGTAGTGGCTTATAACTAAGACCTATATGGAAAATGTTATGAAGGTGACCTGCTTCTGTCTAATGGCATAGTCTAACTTACAGTTTGGGACAAATCTTTCTGTTAGCTCCTTGATTTGTAAGTTAAAGTAAATTTCATAGACTTCAAAAGGTCTCTGTTCTTTGTCACTCAGTCCTGTCCAACTCTTTTTGATCCCATGGACTGTAGCCTGTCAGGCTCCTCTGTCCATGGGGATTCTCCAGGCAAGAACACTGGAGTGGGTTGACATGCCCTTCTCCGGGGGATCTTCCCAACCCAGGGATGAAACCCCAGGTCTCTAAGTTGTCTTTTCTAGCAAAAGGACCTCTTTATTTTTAGTAGACTTCAAGGTCTGTCAAATATTTGATAGGTCAGTATCCATTATTTTTAATACACAGATGATAACCACTTCAAAATTGTCATTTCCCCTTAAAACAATGAAAAAGTTCAAATTTCAATTTTTGTAAGCTACTGGGGTGACTTTCAGTGGATTTTTGGAGGAACTTGTTCCAAACACCAGTCTGCTCAGTAAGGGTAGCCTTCTCGTTGAGTCACAAAGGGTTACATCTCAACATTTTACTGAACCATCTCCGTATAGACTTAATATTTTAGAAGTTAAACGAAATACATGAAACTTTCTGCTCAATGTGAAACTACCTTTGATTTATTTTATAATTGTGTTTGATAATTTGCATAATTCCTCAAGCACTTTCCCAAGTGAACATGTGTTGTGGTTCAAATAGGAATCAAATATAAATAATTTCTGAAATAAATAAGCAAATAAATATATATCTGTACGTACACACATATGCACATATAGTTATATATATGCACATAAATATGTTTGCATATATAATCTCCCAGATTTATTTGATGGACTGTTTATGACTGTCTTCCTTTAAAATAATTTATAATACATGACTAAGATAAATTAGGGTGATGCTAGCTGCTTTAACAAATCCTAAAATTTCAACTTAGTGCCATAATTTCTTAGTTTAGAATTTTTCAACATGTGTTTTCCTAGTGGACAGGAAGTTACTTCTTCTACCCGTAACTTCAAGACCCAAACTGACAGAAGCTATGCCAGGCGTCCAGAATCATTCTGAGTGTTGTCTCTGTCCCAGTTTGCTAGGAGCAAGAAGAGCAAGCAGCAAGAGAAAGCTTCTAATGGGCCAGGCCCATAAGTAGCACACAGTCACTTCTGCTCATAGTCTGTGGATTGGAACATAGGCACATGGCCACATTCAATTGCAAGTGAATCTGGAGCATATAGTTCAACGGCATGCCCAGGAAGAGACAGAGACCTCATAGGTAGTGGCCAAAATAATTAATACTGACTTCTGGAAAGTTTTAGTAAGTCATTGCTTTGTAATATAAAATCACATAGAATAAGCTCTTTATAATTATATACTTCCCTAATATATATAAATAATGTATAGTGATATATATTAGTATCGCAGCATTATTTTTATATTGTAATGTGAAATGGAATGGAGATGAGGTTCAAGGCTTGAGGGTATTTTGACTAGTTTACATGCATTCCAGAAAATATTTGAGAGAGATTGTTATAAGTCTAGATTTACCTGAAACTGAGAAGTATCTCTGAGGCTTTACTTCTTTTTTGTGTGTGGGGGGGTGGTTCTCTTGTGATTTTTAGTATGTACCATCACAACAGAGAAATGGCCTTGCTGTTGAAAAGCTCGTATTATTGAGGATGACAAGAGTTGGCTGTGGAATGAGTCTGGTGTTACTGGTGGTTTTTTGTATTATGGTGCTGGGGTTATTTAGATTTGATTGTATTATGGAGTAGCCAAATTTGTGTTTTGCAGAAATCAAGGGCTTTTTGAAGACTTGCTCATTCCTTAGACAGCAATGTAGAAAGCCACCTGTAAAAGGCTGTATGTTTCTGAGAACAAACAAAATCCTATTGAAATCTAGGCCTTCTTATTTAAAGTAAATTTACATATTTTTATTAAGCAAAATCATAATTAACACTTCCATTGATATTACATACTGAAGTATTTGTGGTTGTAATCAATACATGCCACCAGAGATGAGTGAAAGCAGCAAATTGATTGTTTAGTATCAGAATCTTGCTTGACATTTTTGTCTGTCAGTTGACTAATTTTTTTTCCTTTCACTTCCATATCTACCAGTATAGAAATAAGCTATGTTTATGTTCCCAATATCTACACAATTTAGTCACAGTTGAGGAATATAAAAGTTAGTTAGGATTATTTACAGGTGAAAACTCTGTCATTATTTCTTGAAGGGCAACATTTATATCAGAGTTAAAATAGGCCTTAAATTTAGAGTTGCATTTTCTAGTCCACTCCCCCATTTTCTTGCAGAGAAATTATAATGAATGACTCCCACATAGTGAGTTTTTGTCTATTCCCCCAGTTCAAGTATTAATAGTCTGTGTCACATTTTATTTTCACATATTCAAAAATTCTTAAAAGTTGTGGATGTATCATATTACAGTATTGTCAACATAAAGATGCAGTGTTATCAACAAGTATCTTCAGATATGGGAATTAGAGTAGGAAACTATACTCTGAAGAAAAAAAATGGACATTTTTCAAATAAGTATTTTTGGATTAACTAAGACCTCTATAATAAACTCCTAGAATGTTTATAGCCCCCACGGTCATTCAAGAAGGAAGGAACTATACATATTTTACCTGTAAAATTCACAGAAAATGCTAATCTTGCCCTCCTATTCCCTTTCATCCATCTTCTTTGAAACTTCCTCATCAACCACTGTTTATCTTCCATACAGTTTACCTTATGTTGAAGAAGGCAAGATATATATTTCAGCTTTTTAAAAAACTTTACAGACTACAAATCTGCAAATTAAAAAAAAAGCAAAACCTTTGTTATACATATGCTTGTTATTTCAGTAAGATCAACAAAATGTTTAGGAGCCCAAACAAATTCATTAATTATCTTTTGTATTCAGGGCAAAATATAGCAGGCAAGTTGAAAAATGAATTGTTTATTTTGGAGGGGCTGGGAATGAAGAACAATGAAACTTCCAAATAAAAGTAGTGTTGGACTTTTTTGCTGTGGATTTGAAAATAAGTCCAGAAGGCTGAGCTTAATATAACATGTGGCAGGTGGCCTGCGTTTGCCTGGAGAATTCCTTTAGGGCAAGACAGCTCAGCAAACACATAAATCCTTTTTTCTCTGTTATCTAGTAGCACATTTAGTTGCCATGGGGATTTTATTTATGCAGCAGATCCTCTGCAGTTCAGTTTGTGCCTAAAGTTTAACCATACAGCTGTTACCGTAAATGCTACATGGCAATATTTTCCAAACACAGACCCTAGAACAAAAAGAACATTTTTTTTCCAGCATTGATTTTGCTTTTTATGTTATGAAACATCTTAGTAAAGGATTACTATATACCATGAAAACTTCTCAAGTTCCAGCCTAGCAGTTGATAGCATTTAATATTACTTAAATTGTTCAGTTGCAAATACATTATATGAAAATGTGGCAAATATATTTTTGGTTAGGACAAAATTTTGCAAATATAACTAGATAGCTATTATCTCTCTGTATAGTTAAGGTGATTTTATTTTATTTTTTTTTTGTCAGTTCTGTTATTTCATGAAGTAGTTTATATCAAATGAAAAGACAGAAATAACTTGCTACTGTATAATTTCTCACTTCCTCAGCTCTTTGAACACTTTTTTTGCCTACTATTTTTAGTGGAGGAGAAAGGAAAACAAGATAGAAAAATAGTGATTGCTTTCACAACAATCAAGGGATATCTAAGTTTTTCTAGCTCTGGGCTAGGTCCTGATTTGGAATGAATTGCTTTTGTTTAGTCTTGATTTGTACTACACCAGATAAATCACCAGTATGTCTCCTTTGTGTGAACATCATGGATTGGTCAATGAAAAGGGAAACTGATGCTTCTAAATGGAGTACATAAAATTATCTCACACCATCTGTGAGGCAGTGCACCAGGAA
This sequence comes from Bison bison bison, assembly GCF_000754665.1. Taxonomy (NCBI): domain Eukaryota; kingdom Metazoa; phylum Chordata; class Mammalia; order Artiodactyla; family Bovidae; genus Bison; species Bison bison. The sequence continues at coordinate 795,137 of NW_011494814.1, read as the reverse complement.
AATGATGAAAGGAGAACTTGAAATCCAGGTAAAGTTGCTTCCTTACAAGGAAAGTAAAACATTCAGAATCAAGACGTATTGTTTGCATATGGTTCAACTCTCACATAGGTACATGACTACTGGAAAAACCATAGTTTAGACGCTATGAACCTTTGTCGACAAAAAGATGTCTCTGCTTTTTAATGTGCTGTATAGGTTTGTTATAGCTTTTCTTCCAAGGAGCAAGCATCTTTTAATTTTATGGCTGCAATCACCATCCACTGTGATTTTGGTGCCCAAGAAAGTTAAATTTGCCACTGTTTAAAGAATTTCCCCATCTATTTGCATTAACTGATGGGACCAGATGACATGATCTTCATTTTTTGAAGGTGGAGTTTTAAGCCAGCTTTTTCACTCTGCTCTTTCACCCTCATCAAGAGGTTCTTTTAGTTCCTCTTCTCTTTCTGACATAAGGGTGATGTCATATGCATATCTGAGTTTGTTGACATTTCTTGTGGTAATCTTGATTCCACCTTGTGATTCATCCAGCCTGGCATTTCACATGATGTACTCTGCATAGAGGTTAAATAAGCAGGGGTACTGAAGACAATATACTTATCCATTTTACTTGTGTATTCCCACCACCTCGGAAAGTTACCTAGTCCATAGTAGGTGCTTGTTAATGTGCTTGTTAAATGAATGTGTCAAATCCATTTAAAAGGACACCTTTTAACATTTTAGCAGTCCGAATTGCTAATAAACTGAGACTTCAGGTTAATCTTCCACTTTCTCTCTGCTATAACCTCTTTTAAAGAAAAATGTCTTCCAGTTCTGTGAGGGTCACGTAAGATATTGTAGAAATAGGAAGGATAATAGAGGGCAACATATAAAGTAGGGTATGAAAAAGAAAAGGGTCTGAATTGAAAAATTACCGAAGCTTGAATGGCAGAGAAACTGATATACTGGAGAAAAACCAAAAGTGAAATAAAAATGGATTCCAAGGATTTGATTATACTTGATGTGAAAATTGTATCATCTCTTATTAGAGGTGAAAAATCCATTAGTCATCACTTTGCTACTTGGATAAGGAATAGAAGTTTATCTTTGAGATAACATGTACCTTTCTTTGCGCCCATTAACAGTATATTTATTAGGTAAGATTTCCATACGCACAAATGATATTACAATGTAAATATATTAGTATTAACATAGGGGAGAAACAAAGACATGGGATTTTTCTTCAAATGTAATTGGTAGCGGTTTGTATTGAGCTATGATTGGATTATTTTATTTGTATAAACATTTGCATAGGAACAGCACAGGCTATAAAGGAATGTACTTATGTTTCTGGCCTAGACAAACTGTCATACATTTTCCCCTTGCTTGCTTTAAACCAACTGCTCCAGTTTGAATTTATGATGGTATTTCTAAGTTGCATTGTAAATATGTACAAGGAATAGTTTCTGTAGTTTTTCAGTAAAAGTGAGAAACTTAACTACATGATCACCACCTTTCCCTAGACAAGGAAGGCATGCTGCGATTCATGGGTCACAAAGAGTCAGACACGACTGAGCGACTGATCTGATCTGATCAAATTGAATTTGAATAACTAACAAAAATAAGGCTCATAATGTCTGGGATGAGACATTACCATGGAAATCAATGACATTTAATTTCTACTCAATTCAAAAGCCTTTCATTTTTAATTGATCTACATTTTGCAAAACAGAGGTCACTAAAATGGGAGTTTGGGGTTTTTCTTCTAACAGTGCTATTTTCAGTAATGCTGGACAGGTGTTCTGAGCGGCTTTGGTCTGTCTAGTTCTCAGCCTGATGCTGTAGACTACTTAGTGTGTAACAGCCTACGAGTTTCACTCTTACCAGAAAGCTCGACAGATCAGAAATATCCTACAGTTATTAAGGAGATTGAGATGTTATGAGTCAGCAAGAGAAAGACTGAAGGGAAGAAGTTCCAGAATAAAACAGTTTAAGGGCCTGTTTACCATAGATAAATGTTTTACTGAAGTCAGTAAGAAGTCATGTACATATTTTTATTGTATAACTCTTGATCATAAAAATCACTAGAATGAAAAGTTTGTTTTCAGTTATTAAAAGCTAAAGAAAACAAAGCAATACTTTTACTAATTGACACTTTGGGACTTTGGTTTTATTTTTGAGGAAGTATTTAGGGAAAACCTAAGAATCCTGTCTGGATTGTCACTGCTGCACAGGATAAGGATATACTGCTTATCCTTCCATTTTAATGTAAAGAACTGTCAGAAATAATACTGTAAATAGTCAATGATGACGTGTTTTAGTAGTTACTTTAGGAAATCACTAGACGTATTTGGGACGTAGACTGGAGTAATGGAGAGTTTGGAAATACTAGAGAAAAATGGTAAGTTTAAAACAGACAAATACGAAATAGAGGAGAGAGAAAGATGAAGTAATTGTAATCCCATTTTGCTGCTGGGTTTCTTTTTTGGCAGCCTTAAGAGGATCAATTAGTATCAATATGCTCAAATCTGTAAGGCTGCAGTGTTTCCTGTGAAGTTCTATGGGGAAAGATTGTGTGTATTTTTTTGGGAAACTAGATTTTTACTTAGACCATTTCTGAAACTTTTTTTACCCCTAATACTACCAGGATGTTGGTAGATGTTGGACACTACAAGATTTCCTTGGAAAACCTTGAATAAGAAAGGGGACCTCTTCTATAAGGTAGAGCAGTGGAGTGTAAGGGATAAGGGAAGGCATGGGTTCTAAAACTAGACCACTTGGGTTTGTCTCCTGGCTCTGTCTTTAACTAGTCAAGGATACTTGTCACATCATTGCTCGGTGTCTCAATGTCCTCTTCTGTAAATGGGGGTAATAATGCTCTTTACCTCTAAAATGTTGTGAAGATGAAATTGAATATCACATAGAACAAAGCACTTAGAACAACAATTTGATAAAAAAAATAAAGAACCATGAGTTGATAAACGTCTGTATCATCAGCAATAACATGTGCTATTTGAAGATTAATGTTTGGAGGAAACCTTAACATAGCAGAAAAAATTCATAGGGTGAGACTGTTCCAAGGCAGAGTATATAAATTACAGGGCAAGACACTGTCTTTTAAGCAAATTTTATAATGCAGTGTGAAACAAGAAAGATGGTTAAACATAGTAATTTGTTTTGGAAAGGAAGAGAAGATGTTGCAGGTAGAAAAGGGGAAAGATGAGTTGCATAACAAGAATAAAGGCCTGGGATACCCTGCCGGTCCAGTAGTTAAAATTATGCCTTGCAATGAAAGGGACACTGGTTCGATCCCTGGTCTGGGGAGATCTCACATGTCTTGGGGCAACTAAGCCAGTGCGCCACAACTACTGAGCCCACGTCACAGAGCCCATGCTCCGCAACAAAAGAAGCCACCGCAGTGAGAAGCCTGTCCTCAGAAACCAGAGAATGACCCTTGCTCCCAACAGGAGAAAGCCTTTGATCAGCAGCAAAGACCCAGCACAGCCAAAAAAAAAATAAGAAATAAAGGCCCATGGCAAGGAAAGTACCTTAGGGAACTGTTAGGAAAGAAACTACGGAAGATAAGTCTCAAAGAATTATTGCCAGACGCTAAAGAATGAGCTTCACGGACAGAATGGTGAGGAAAGAAGGGGCAGGTACGTAAAGGATGACAAAAAAGGATATACTATTTCTCCCACCAAACTGGTAGCTCCTTGAGAGCAAGGACTTTAGCTTCTTTGACTTTTTAGTGCCTAGCCCTGTGCTTATCATACAATGGATAGTTAATAAGCATTTAATGAATTTATGAATGAGCTAATGGAATTATTGGATTAGTTAATAAACTTAATTCCTTGATTAAATTAGCAAATAACTTTTTATGAGCACTAGAAGGAAATAGGTCGTGTCTGAAACATCATTTAGCTCTTAAATATAAAAGAATAAGGAGAAGTGAAATTTATTTCCAGGGAACAGAAAAATTAAGAGTCAAATTATCAGGATGGGGAACACATGTATACCTGTGGCAGATTCATTTTGATATATGGCAAAACCAATACAATATTGTAAAGTTAAAAAAAAAAGAGTCAAAGAAATAATGAAATTTGTCAGGATTGCTAAAATAAAATTATGTAATAAAATATGGGAACGTGTTTTCTCCTTGAAATGCTTTTAAATTCAGAGATATTAAGAATGTACAGGCAAAAATGGCGGATGAGAGGTCAAAGTATCATCAATCAGTGAGAAAAGGCAGACTTTTTAAGTGGAAATGTTTCTTATCTCTGGATTTTATAAAGAAGTGACTATTTCACTGAAACATTTTCAGAGGTTCCTAGTACATTTTCTTTAAATGAGGAAAGAGCAATGTCTCTGAGACATACTTGCTTTCTGTTTCATAAATTAAAGACCCTAGATATGTTCAAACCCAACATATAAAATAAATGTGGGACTATTATGGCAACAACTAGAAGTAGGGATTAGAAGAAAAAAGAAACAGAAATTCTTAAACTAGAATTGTTAGGAAAGAAGATTATAGCTTTTGTTTAATGAACAAAAATAATAAAGAGTTGTTAGGTAATTGGGTTATTTACTTTTAATTAGGAAAGTAGAGTATATTAGATAGCATAACGTATTTGGGGGCAACATAATTCATTCAGATCATCACTAATTTGAGCAGCATGTTCTGTAAAGGCACAGAACACAAATGGCAACTAGTGTTGCTAGTGAATTAGAAGATGAAGGTTGTGGGGATAGTCATCATTTAGCCTTCAGCTATATGCATAGGCCATAGATACTCCTTGAGAAATTAACTGACGGACTTAAAAGAGTCCCATGGCCTGAAAGTTTTCAAATTAGAGTCTTCTAGTGGTGGTCAGATGTTAAAATTTAAAAGTGAATGGCAGGTTTTTCAATTTCTCAAGTATAAAATATCCCCTAATATTTTTTTCTTAAATGTTGATATCAAGCCCCCTTCAGTTCAGTTCAGTTGCTTGGTTGTGTCCGACTGTTTGTGACGCCATGAATTGCAGCACGCCAGGCCTCCCTGTCCATCACCAACTCCCACAGTTTACCCAAACTCATGTCCATCAAGTTAGTGATGCCATCCAGCCATCTCATCCTCTGTCGTCCCCTTCTCCTCCTGCCCCCAACCCCTCCTAGCATCAGAGTCTTTTCCAATGAGTCAACTCTTCGCGTGAGGTGGCCAAAGTATTGGAGTTTCAGCCTCAGCATCAGTCCTTCCAATGAACACCCAGGACTGGTCTCCTTTAGAATGCACTGGTTGGATCTCCTTGCAGTCCAAGGGATTCTCAAGAGTCTTCTCTAGCACCACAGTTCAAAAGCATCAATTCTTCGGCGCTCAGCTTTCTTATCTACTTGCAAATAATAGTGGAGGACAGAAAAGGATAAACAGTAAACTGCATATACTTTTTAATTCACTTGACAAATCTTTATGAGTGTCTACTGCTTGCAAGACAAAGGCTAACAACAAAACAGATGATGCCCCTGTTTTCTAAGCTTAATTTAATTGTAGTCTCCTGGTTTTGCTGTGCTCAAAATTCCTAGAAATGTTAGAGATGTTAGTTTCTCAGATATTACACTTGAGATGGTTTTTATTAGCTGTGTATATGTGTGTAGGAGGGTGGTGGTGGCCCAGAATCTGTATTTTATCAAACACTCTAGTGAGGGTGGTGCATATGTTTGGGAAACACACATTGAGACTCATTGGGCTGGAGGAAGATTGAACATTATTACTGTGCTGGAAAAAGAGTGTGATAGGAGGACAGAGCAGAGGTGGCCAACAAGCAGGGTGGGATGGAGAGGCAGTGGGGAGCTGAACACAAAAGGGTTTTCCAGAGCAGCTCGGTTAAATGATGGATGGGAATGGCATGACTAGGAGGGAAGGACGTGGCGGGCAGAGGCTTAGGGAGGGAGGAGTAGCAGACTGCTACAGACACAGGGACAGCAGGGCAAAGGCAAACAGCTCATGCCCGTACTCTGTTTGACATCTCTTCTTGCACTTAATGTTGTACCAGGGTTCAACAAGCATGTGTGGAGTGGATTCCACTCATCCCTGAAGATAAGACTTGTTTCCACCCTCTGAAGAAGCTTGTGGTTGGGGACATAAGTAAATCGTGTGGTTTAAATGATTCAAATTTGTGAAATGCTTACTGGTTATAAAAATACATGTAACAAATATGAACTGTGCAATTTATAAATTAGATCCCTTTGATTTCACCTCCCAGTTTAAAGCGCTAAAACCTTAGCCTTACTATTGAAGCTGCCTGGATTTCCCCAGCTCACAAACCTTACTGAGAGATCCTGATTTTTTTTATTTGTTGTTCCCTCTTCTTGACTTTAACTCTAAATAAATAATTTGGGGCCAGTTCTTTATTAACAACACATCCTCCATGAATCATAGTTTGTTGCTTTTCTTTGTTTCTGCTTTTAAATGTGATTCTTCTGATACTTAACTGCCAAGGTTTCCTTTTTTTTTTTAAATGGACCTGTGTTCACTAAATTAATTAAAATGGGGTTCTAGCCTTGTTGATGGCAAGAGAAACAGATGAAATTTTGCTTTTTCATATTTCTGAGAAATATTCAAAGCTGTCATGGTTTAAAGTTAGTAATAAAACTTTAGAGTGATTAGAATGCTAAAAAAACATAAAAATTAGTGGACTGAAAACATCTAAGTCCCAGTGGTACTATATTTTGGTGGAAGATTGGGGACAACTAAAACAATTGAAGAGTGAGCAGAAGTAAAGAAAACGAGAAGGATAATTAGTCAAATTGGTTATACATATTTTAAAATGTAAATTACATCTGTCTACCAAGATATGGATGTGGGATCTATGTGGGAAAATAATTTTTTGTTTCTTGATTAACAAGTTAAAGCCTATTAAAGGAAACCTCAAGAAGTTTTATTAAAAATTCTTCTCATATATTAGAATTTTGTTGTAAATATTGCTTAATAAGGTATTATGAATGTGTTGAAATCAGTTATTATTTTATAAATATAACCATTTCATGATTTTAAAGAGTAATTGAGAAGAATAAGACACTTCAAAGAAAATTATTTGGAATTACAATGTTTGTGCTATTTTTCTTAAGGGTCATGGAGGGAGGTAGATTTAATATGTACATTAAAAGTATTTTCATTAGATTTCATATCCGAAGGGAATAAGAGTATGAGTTTCTAAATACTACATTTCCACAGCTAAATTGGTAACTGGCCATTGTGGGATCCTCAATAAATATTTGAAATGAATAAATTGAATAAACCATGCCACTTCTTAAAAGATACTGTGTCTATAAGGCAATGTCATTCTTGTCTGTGATGTTAATTACTTTCAGATAGAATGACTTTATCAACTAGAAAAGTTAGGCATACTCATGTGTACATGAAATACCATGTTAGAAGAGCCATCTTTGTCTGCGTTCATAACTAAGCCTGGAAGATGGTTAGCTATCATCTTCCGTGTATTCTTCTCTTACGACGATTGTCTCCTTGTAAATCTCCTTCAGCCTCATTCCAAACAATCATAGTCCTGCTAGAAATATCCCATGGGATTTTTCTTCAGGTCTTTGTATCCTGAAAAAAGTACCATGACAAGAAGCAGGAGCCAGGGTCTCTAGCCTCCGTTTCTCAAGTCCTTTGCTGGCCGTGGTTATAGAAAAGTCACTGTGGCATAAGCCCAAGTTACGCTTTGTGTAAATGCATTGATTGGGCCAGATCACCTTTTGGGGTACTTCCCATTTAAGATCCTGTGAATCTAAACAAAAGGATGTAACTTAATAATTTTTCTGGCAAATAATGAACGTGTGGCAAGCACAGAAATGGCCAAGTCATGGAATTGATATTTAGGGGAATCTTGGCTCAACAAATATAAAATATTACTTGACAGTTTCAGTTTAGTTGCTCCGTCGTGTCAGAATCTTTGCACCCCCATGTGTTGCAGCATGCCAGGCTTCCCTGTCCATCACTAACTCCCAGAGCTTGCTCAAACTCATGTCCATTGAGTTGGTGATGCCATCCAACCATCTCATCCTCTGTTGTCCCCTTTTACTTCTGCCTTCAACCTTTACCAGCATCAGGATCTTTTCTCAGAAATCAGTTCTTTGCATAAGATAGCCACAGTATTGAAGTTTCAGCTTCAGCATCAGTCCTTTCAATAAATAGTCAGGACTGATTTTCTTTAGGATTAACTGTTTTGATCTCCTTGCTGCCCTAGAGACTCTCAAGAGTCTTCTCCAACACCACAGTTCAAAAGCATCAGTTCTTTGGTGCTCAGCTTTCTTAATAGTCCAGCTCTCACATCCATACATGACCACTGGAAAAACCATAGCTTACACTAGACTGACCTTTGTTGGCAAAGTGATGTCTCTGCTTTTTAATATGCTATCTAGGTTGGTCATAGCTTTTCTTTCAAGGAGCAAGCATCTTTTAATTTCATGGCTGCAGTCACCATCTGCAGAGATTTTCGAGCCCAAGAAAATAAAGTCTCTCACTGTTTCTACTGTTACCCCATCTATTTGCCATGAAGTGATGGGACCAGATGCCATGATCTTAGTTTTCTGAATGTTGAATTTTTCATTCTCCTCTTTTACTTTCTTCAAAAGACTCTTTAGTTCCTCTTTGCTTTCTGACTTGATGGTGGTGTCATCTGCGTATTTGAGGTTATTGGTATTTCTCCCTGTAATCTTAATTCCAGCTTGTGCTTCATCTAACCTGGCATTTCACATGATATACTCTGTATATAAATCAAATAAGCAGGGTGACAATATACAGCCTTTATGTACTCCTTTCCTGATTTGGAACCAGTTCGTTTTTCCATGTCCAGTTCTAGCTGTTGCTTACAGATCTTGGTCTGTATACAGATTTCTCAGGAAGCAGGTAAGGTGGTCTAGTATTCCTATCTCTTTAAGAATTTTCCACAGTTTGTTGTGATCCACACAGTCAAAGGCTTTGGCATAGTCAATAAAGCAGAAGTAGCTGTTTTTGTGGAATTTTCTTGCTTTTATGTGATCCAACAGATGTTGGCAATTTGATCTCTGATTCCTCTGCCTTTTCTAAAACCAGCTTGAACATCTGTAAGTTCATGGTTCACATACTATTGAAGCCTGGCTTGGAGAATTTTCAGCATTAGTTTAGTAGCATGTGAGATGAGTGTAATTGTGTGGTAGTTTGAACATTCTTTGGCATTGCCTTTCTTTGAGATTGGAATGAAAATTGACCTTTTCCAGTCCTGTGGTCACTGCTGAGTTTTCCAAATTTGCTGGTATATTGAGTGCAGCACTTTCACAGCATCATCTTTTAGGATTTGAAATAGCTCAGTTGGAATTCCATCACCTCCACTAGCTTTGTTTATAGTGATGCCTCCTAAGGGCCAACCTGACTTTGCACTCCAGGATGTCTGGCTCTAGGTGAATGATCACACCATTGTGATTATTTGGGTCATTAATACCTCTTTTTGTACCAAAAAAGTATTCTTGCCACCTCTCCTTAATCTCTTCTGCTTCTGTTAGGTCCATACCATTTCCGTCCTTTACTGTGCCCATCTTTGCATGAAATGTTCCCTTGGTATTTCTGATTTTCTTGAAGAGACCTCTAGTCTTTCCCATTCTATTGTTTTCCCCTATTTCTTTGCATTGCTCAATTAGGCAGGCTTTCCTATCTTTCCGTGCTATTCTTTGGAACATTGCATTCAGATGGGTATATCTTGCCTTTTCTCCTTTGTCTTTAGTGCCTTTAGTGTCTCTTCTTTTCTCAGCTATTTGTAAGGCCTCCTCAGACTACCGTTTTGCCTTTTTGCATTTCTTTTTCTTGGGGATGATCTTGATCACTGCCTTCCGTACAATGTCATGAAACTCTGTCCATAGTTCTTCAAGCATTCTATCATATCTAATCCCTTGTGTCTATTTCTCACTTCCACTGTATAATTGTAAGGGATTTAACTGAGGTCATATCTGAACGGTCTAGTGGTTTTCCGAACTTTCTTCAATTTAAGTCTGAATTTGGCAATAAGGAGTTCATAATCTGAGCCACAGGCAGCTCCTGGTTCCGTTTTTGCTGACTGGTGTTTGCTGTGACTAGAGTGTTCTCTTGGCAAAACTCTGTTAGCCTTTGCCCTTCTTCATTTTGTACTTTGTCCTGCTTCATTTTGTACTCCAAGGCCACACTTGCCTGTTACCCCAGGTATCTCTTGACTTCTTTCTTTTGCATTTTTGTCCTTTATGGTGAGAAGGACTTCTTTTTTTGGTGTTAGTTCTAGAAGTTCTTGTAGGTCTCATAGAACCATTCAGCTTCAGTTTCTTTGGCATTAGTGGGTTGAAGCATAGACTTGAATTAATGTGATATTGAATGGTTTGCCTTAGTAAACACATTATTTAAAAAATACCCAAGTGATTTTAGTCCATTTTGTTTATCCAATTGTAGTAGTTTTGAAATGCAGTACAGTTATGGCACAGTATCTGCATGCATGCTAAGTCTCTTTAGTCATGTCTGACTCTTTGCAACCCTGTGGACTGCAGTGCACCAAGCTTCCCTGTCCATTGGATTCTCCAGGACAGGAATACTGGAGTTGGTTGCCATTCCCTTCTCCGAGGATCTTCCCAAGCCAGGGATGAACTGGCGTGAATTAAGTCTCCAGCCTTGGCAGCCGGGTTCTTTGCCACTAGTACCACCTGGGAGGCCCCATGGCAATAGTATATAATTAGCAAAACCGGGGTGTAATCGACATTCTTAGTTACAGATGGGGATATCATATGTCCAGAGGGATTATTTACCCTTGAAGAGCAAGGACCTTAGTTACTTTGTTTGCTGAAATAATATGTGAATGACTAAAAAGAATAAGCAATTATAATTTTTAAAGATAGTGTAAAAATAACAGTGGGATTTAAAACTCCTTGAGCTAAGAGTGATACATTTTATTTAGTTTCATAATCAAACAACAACCGTCTGTCTTTACCATGGCTCCCAAATAGTGTATTACATGTACTTTCGTCACTTTAATTTAGGGTATTTTCCACATTTGACAAAGAACCACTACTCTTTACTCAGTAGTTCCTATGTGTTACATTTTTTTTTCTGGTATAGCAATTATAGTTGATAAAGTAATGGAAGTATGTTGACTTCATGAAATTTCTTTACTTGTCAATTGCTTTTTTAAGACTTTAACAGATCATAGGAGGAAGATTTGTTTTACCTTTTTTTTTTATATGAAGTTTTTTTCAGTTGATAGTCCTCTGAAATCTTCTTTAAAAAAGTTAATAATATCCTTTCTTATTTAGTCTCTTACAGCCTTAGAGCCATACACCATCTCAGCAGGCTTAAGCTATTCTTAGAGCAATGTAGAACTTGCCAGTGCAAGCGAAGAGGAGAAAGTGAAGGGGAAAGAGGAATAGTCTTTGAACTGCAAGATTAGTTTTCCTTTTCCTTGATATAAAATAAATACATGAATGTGTAAATTAGCAAGAAGTAAATTAAGTTTTTTGTGGGCTTAAAAATCATTAGTATTTCTATTGCATCTTAAACTGCTTTTGAAATCAGTTACACTTCATGGAAGTATCACCATTCTTATTTGTAATCACATTATGCATTTCGAGTCTTTATGCCCCTTGTGCCAAAAAAAAAAGGTGAAAATAATTTATGACAATTGAAAGGGGGAAATATAATTGTCTTATGCTTTTTATGTTTGGCCTAGTAAATTTAGAAAAAGAAGTTTGAACTAATGACAGATTTTCCTTGTATTACTCAGTTTTCTTCGGTTTTAATCCCTATATTTAGAAATAGAGCCTCGGTGTCAGTAAGTAGCATTCTTCACATCCACTCTTTATAGAGCATTTCTTCCTTCCTGAAATTCTTACAGCATCTCTGACAAGTGGAAGCTCGTGTTATAAGAAACCTTAAGAAATTCATCTAGTGCAGCCTTTCACCTTGAGAAAGGCTAGCTAAAGCCTTCTCCACACGTGGGTATTTATTCTACTCTTAAAGATGTACAGAGAAGTTAAAACCATACCAGGGTCAACCTGTGCTCACTTCTCAGATAAGCTTTATTGTCTGGCCCAAAGCCCGCCTATTTGAGTTTCCTTGTATTCCTCTTTACTGCTCACTGACTCTTGGATCAAGTCTCCATGCTAGATGCCATGGGAGTTTAGAGTGCAAAGATATTTTTTCCCTGAAGGAAAAATTAGGTTTTCTCTCTCTCTTGTGTAATGATGTTTTATGTGCTGAAGACTAATTAGGTCATCCGTTTGTAATTAGGCCACTTTGTCTTCTAGACTAAATAATCCAAATATTAGCTTTATTATAGGCCCATTGATAATCTTTTAAACGTTTGGCTTACATAGTTTCTTTTGACCCTCTCCAAGTTTTCCAGCAAGGTCTTGAATTGAGCCACCAGTTGTACCCAGCCATATGTTCATCTGACTTCTAAGTGGTCAACCTATTATTTCCCAAAATTTAAAGAATCCGCCTGCCAGTGCAGGAGACAGAGAGATGTGGGTTTGATCCCTGGGTTGGGAAGATCCCCTGGAGAAGGAAATGGCAACCCACTCCAGTATTCTTGCCTGGAGAATCCCATGGACAGAGGAACCTGGCGGGCTACAGTCCATGCCTGGCAAAGAGTCAGACACGACTGAAGTGACTTAGCATGTATGCACTCCAAAAAAAAGCCCATGAAATTATACCTGTTATTAGTTTTACATGTATTTAATGTGAGTTATAGATTTAGGAGTTTGTATATCTGTCTCTAACACTAGATACAACATTTTTAGAGAACAATTCCTATAAATTTGCAGTTCCTTTTCGTTACCTGATGCTTATAATAAAAATGATAAAATATACTGAACTCACCATAGCCCTGGTGCATGTACATACGTACACATGTGTACAAATGTAAATTATTCTGTCATTATTTGTTAAATACCTATTATGGATTTGAATAAGCTAAAAATCTCCTGCCTAGTTGATAAAGCAAGGTGTCAAAAAAGTCACAGTAAACTGTTATCTGTAATTAGAGGAGTAGACTGGGAATATAATGTTTGAGCTGTGACTTGCAGGATCAATTTCACAGAGTGGGAAGAGTCATGCTGGGAGCTGGCTCCTTAGGAAATTGTGGTTGGTTGTAAGAGTGGGATCCATGTTCTGGGGCACAGAGCTGAATAGGTTGACTGAGAAGAACTGGCCTAAGGAGCTAAAACCACAGGGAAGAAAGCCGTTAAAGAATCTCAAGTGGTTTGTATCTTAGATTAAACTGTAAATGATACGGCAATTGGATCAGAGGCTGGTGAGAAAAGAAGTCTGAGAAACTGATAAAGTTGATTTAGACCTTGGATAAGGCAGTGGGAGTGGGAATGAATAGGAGGTATAGATTCTAAATGCTCAGTGACCATTTTGATAGGGGCAATAAAAAAAGGCTGCTCCAGTTTGCCTCTTATCTTTTGAGCTTGGGCTCCTGAGGCCCCAAGAGGTAAGTTTAGGGCAATGAAGGGTGTGAGGTGGCGAGATGGGAAATGACTTTGATTTTTGAATTTCCTGTGGACCTGTGGGAAGCGACTAGAAGTTTTGGAGTAGAACTCAGGAGAGATGTTAGAGATGGATGGAGTATGGTGGTTGAAGTCATCAAGAGGCCATGTGAAATAGGAAGATGAGGGCATAGATGGAGCCCTCAAGGAAGAATGGAGAGAGGAGGGAAAAACCAGGCAGCAAGCAATTCAAGCAACCCAAGTATGGCAAGCAGAGCCTTAGCAGACTAGGAAACAGAGTCATGAAGCAAAGGAGAGTTGGGAGTGAATGTCTCATTGCCACAGAAGACTGAAAAGTGATGAGTGAGATGATTGGAAAACTGAGGGCAGTTTCACTGAAGTGTCAGTGTCCAAAGCCAGATGCCAGTGGTTTTAGGAGTAGACGAGGGCATGGGAGTAGCTAGCATTTGCTGGTAACTACTTTGCTGGAGGTATTTTATTAGGTATTTCTTGATTTAAAAAAAAATTTTTTTTTTGCTTCATTCTCATGAAGCAAACCCAGTGAAGGAGATGTTTTGTGGATGAGAAATTGTCTCAAAGAAATATTGCCCAAATTGTACAACAAATAAGTTAAAGAGCCAAAATTCAATCTCTAGTTCATCATTAGTCTTAAATTAGTGCTATGAATATAATAAGATACATAGGATTGATCATTATTTTCTCAATAATGAAATAAGATATGACGCCAAAAGGATCAGTATTCATGTATGTTTTATGAAACAAGGTTAATAACCTTTGTATTCTATTTATTATCATCAGATCAGAACAGTCACTCAGTCGTGTCCGACTCTTTGCGATCCCATGAATCGCAGCACGCCAGGCCTCCCTGTCCATCACCAACTCCCAGAGTTCACTGAGACTCACGTCCATCGAATCAGTGATGCCATCCGGCCATCTCATCCTCTGTCGTCCCCTTCTCCTCCTGCCCCCAATCCCTCCCAGCATCAGAGTCTTTTCCAATGAGTCAACTCTTCGCATGAGGTGGCCAAAGTACTGGAGTTTCAGCTTTAGCATCATTCCTTCCAAAGAAATCCCACGGCTGATCTCCTTCACAATGGACTGGTTGGATCTCCTTGCAGTCCAAGGGACTCTCAAGAGTCTTCTCCAACACCACAGTTCAGAAGCATCAATTCTTTGGTGCTCAGCCTTCTTCACAGTCCAACTCTCACATCCATACATGACCACAGGAAAAACCATAGCCTTGACTAGCCGGACCTTTGTTGGCAGAGTGTCTCTGCTCTTGAACATGCTATCTAGGTTGATCATAACTTTCCTTCCAAGGAGTAAGCGTCTTTTAATTTCATGGCTGCAGTCACCATCTGTATTGACTTTGGAACCCAGAAAAATAAAGTCTGACACTGTTTCCGCTGTTTCCCCATCTGTTTCCCATGAAGTGGTGGGACTGGATGCCATGATCTTCGTTTTCTGAATGTTGAGCTTTAAGCCCACTTTTTCACTCTCCACTTTCACTTTCATCAAGAGGCTTTTGAGTTCCTCTTCACTTTCTGCCATAAGGGTGGTGTCATCTGCATATCTGAGGTTATTGATATTTCTCCCGGAAATCTTGATTCCAGCTTGTATTTCTTCCAGTCCAGCGTTTCTCATGATGTACTCTGCATATAAGTTAAATAAACAGGGGACAATATACAGCCTTGACGAACTCCTTTTCCTATTTGGAACCAGTCTGTTGTTCCATGTCCAGTTCTAACTGTTGCTTCCTGACCTGCATACAAATTTCTCAAGAGGCAGATCAGGTGGTCTGGTATTCCCAACTCTTTCAGAATTTCCCACCGTTTCTTGTGATCCACACAGTCAAAGGCTTTGGCATAGTCAATAAAGCAGAAATAGATGTTTTTCTGGAACTCTCTTGCTTTTTCCATGATCCAGCGGATGTTGGCAATTTGATCTCTGGTTCCTCTGCCTTTTCGAAAACCAGCTTGAACATCAGGAAGTTCATGGTTCACATATTGCTGAAGCCTGGCTTGGAGAATTTTGAGCATTACTTTACTAGCGTGTGAGATGAGTGCAATTGTGCGGTAGTTTGAGCATTCTTTGGCATTGCCTTCCTTTGGGATTGGAATGCAAACTGACCTTTTCCAGTCCTGTGGCCACTGCTGAGTTTTCCAAATTTGCTGGAATATTGAGTGCAGCACTTTCACAGCATCATCTTTCAGGATTTGAAATAGCTCAACTGGAATTCCATCACCTCCACTAGCTTTGTTCGTAGTGATGCTTTCTAAGGCCCACTTGACTTCACATTCCAGGATGTCTGGCTCTAGGTCAGTGATCACACCATCGTGATTATCTGGGTCGTGAAGACCTTTTTTGTACAGTTCTTCTGTGTATTCTTGCCACCTCTTCTTAATATCTTCTGCTTCTGTTAGGTCCATACCATTTCTCTCCTTTATCGAGCTCATCTTTGCATGAAATGTTCCTTTGGTATCTCTGATTTTCTTGAAGAGATCTCTAGTCTTTCCCATTCTGTTGTTTTCCTAAAACCCCTAATTCCCATGTTACTCAGATCATCATCAGGCAACTGCATGGTAACCTAGTGACATAGAATCAAATATGTGTATATAATGAAGTATATCATAGGCATCGCTTCCCTGGTAGCTCAGTGGTAGAGAATTTGCCTGACAAGCAGGAGACAAAGGTTTGATCCTTGGGTCAGGAAGATCCCCTGGAGGAGGCAATCACTCTAGTATTCATGTCTGGAAAATCCCGTGGACAGAGGAGACTAGCGGGGTACAGTCTATGGAGTCATAAAGGAGTCGGACAGGACTTAGTGACTAAACACAAT
>NW_011494814.1:778229-778743 GCF_000754665.1 Bison bison bison | reverse complement strand
CTGTGAACTTCCAGATGTTCAAGCTGGATTTAGAAAAGGCAGAGAAACCAGAGATCAAATTGCCAACATCCGTTGGATCATCAAACAAAGAGAGTTGGAGAAAACATCTGCTTTATTGACTATGCCAAAGCCTTTGATTGTGTGGATCACTACAAACTGTGGAAAATTCTGAAAGACATGGGAATACCAGAACACCTGACCTAGTGGAGGTGATAGAATTCCAGTTGAGCTATTCCAAATCCTGAAAGATGATGCTGTGAAAGTGCTGCACTCAATATGCCAGCAAATTTGGAAAACTCAGCAGTGGCCACAGGACTGGAAAAGGTCAGTTTGCATTCCAATCCCAAAGGAAGGCAATGCCAAAGAATGCTCAAACTACCACACAATTGCACTCATCTCACACGCTAGTAAAGTAATGCTCAAAATTCTCCAAGCCAGGCTTCAGCAATATGTGAACCGTGAACTTGCTGATATTCAAGCTGGTTTTCGAAAAGGCAGAGGAACCAGAGATCAA
>NW_011494814.1:776618-778129 GCF_000754665.1 Bison bison bison | reverse complement strand
GACTAAACACACATGCACATGTGGGCATTACGATTAAGACTGTTGTGATGAAGACAAACATATACACACACTACATAAACACATAAAGGTGCTCTATCTTAAAGCAAATTTCATAGCAATGTAATGGTTTTAGGTACTATATAAAACAACTGGTAAAATGTTTTACATGGGATAGATTTGTGAAGTCTTTCCTCTCTGAATGTGTTACCAAGGCCTCAGGTAACTAAACTATGATTGCTATCTAAGGAATATCTAGGTGTCAGTAATTAACTATAAAATGCTATGCTGTGCTATGCTAAGTCACTTCAGTCGTGTCCGACTCTGTGTGACCCCATAGACGGCAGCCTACCAGGCTCCCCCGTCCCTGGGATTCTCCAGGCAAGAACACTGGAGTGGGTTGCCATTTCCTTCTCGGATGCATGACTCTTAGCGACCCCATGGATCACAGCCCACCAGGCTCCTCCATCCATGGGATTTTCCAGGCAAAAGTACTGGAGTGGGGTGCCATTGCCTTCTCCGAACTATAAAAGAATTAATGGTAAATAGTAAAATAGCATTATCTCCATAATAGTAAATGATATAAAATATTACAGATGTCTATGGTTTGTAGAGAAGGCAACAAGGGCCAAGCATTTTCTATGCAAATAATGAGGAGTGTAACTAAAAGAGAATTTTCCAAGAACATAGTTCTTGTCCTCATGTGACTCTCTCCCAGAGGTTTCCAAGTTTTGAAGCTGCTCCTTGGTGACATAATATGGCATTCAAGGGAAGAAAAATCCTAGGATTTCTGGTTTGGGGAATCTAGTCAATTTTGAGAAGTTCATTGAAGTAGGACTTCAAAAACAGTTGGGAACAAGTAGGATGGCATTACAGATCATTATAATAATAGAAAAAGTTTTAAGTAGAAAAATTAAAAAAGGAAGTTGTTTCTGAGAGCTGCGAACACAGCTAGTGGAGGTGATGGAATTCCAGTTGAGCTATTTCAAATCCTAAAAGATGATGCTGTGAAAGTGCTGCACTCAATATGCCAGCAAATTTGGAAAACTCAGCAGTGGCCACAGGACTGGAAAAGGTCAGTTTGCATTCCAATCCCAAAGGAAGGCAATGCCAAAGAATGCTCAAACTACCACACAATTGCACTCATCTCACACGCTAGTAAAGTAATGCTCAAAATTCTCCAAGCCAGGCTTCAGCAATATGTGAACCGTGAACTTGCTGATATTCAAGCTGGTTTTCGAAAAGGCAGAGGAACCAGAGATCAAATTGCCAACATCCGCTGGATCATGGAAAAAGCAAGAGAGTTCCAGAAAAACATCTATTTCTGCTTTATTGACTATGCCAAAGGCTTTGACTGTGTGGATCACAAGAAACGGTGGGAAATTCTGAAAGAGATGGGAATACCAGACCACCTGATCTGCCTCTTGAGAAATTTGTATGCAGGTCAGGAAGCAACAGTTAGAACTGGACATGGAACAACAGACTGGTTCCAAATAGGAAAAGGAGTATGTCAA
>NW_011494814.1:770591-776518 GCF_000754665.1 Bison bison bison | reverse complement strand
CTACCCTGTTTATTTAACTTATATGCAGAGTACATCATGAGAAACACTGGACTGGAAGAAACACAAGCTGGAATCAAGATTTCTGGGAGAAATATCAATAACCTCAGATATGCAGATGACACCACCCTTATGGCAGAAAGTGAAGAGGAACTCAAAAGCCTCTTGATGAAAGTGAAAGTGGAGAGTGAAAAAGTGGGCTTAAAGCTCAACATTCAGAAAACGAAGATCATGGCATCCAGTCCCACCACTTCATGGGAAATAGATGGGGAAACAGTGGAAACAGTGTCAGACTTTATTTTTCTGGGTTCCAAAGTCACTACAGTTGGTGACTGCAGCCGTGAAATTAAAAGACGCTTACTCCTTGGAAGGAAAGTTATGACCAACCTAGATAGCATGTTCAAAAGCAGAGACATTACTCTGCCAACAAAGGTCCGGCTAGTCAAGGCTATGGTTTTTCCTGTGGTCATGTATGGATGTGAGAGTTGGACCGTGAAGAAGGCTGAGCACCGAAGAATTGATGCTTCTGAACTGTGGTGTTGGAGAAGACTCTTGAGAGTCCCTTGGACTGCAAGGAGATCCAACCAGTCCTTTCTGAAGGAGATCAGCCGTGGGATGTCTTTGGAAGGAATGATGCTAAAGCTGAAACTCCAGTATTTTGGCCACCTCATGCGAAGAGTTGACTCATTGGAAAAGACTCTGATGCTGGGAGGGATTGGGGGCAGGAGGAGAAGGGGACGACAGAGGATGAGATGGCCGGATGGCATCACTGACTCGATGGACGTGAGTCTGAGTGAACTCTGGGAGTTGGTGATGGACAGGGAGGCCTGGCGTGCTGCGATTCATGGGGTTTCAAAGAGTCGGACACGACTGAGCGACTGATCTGATCTGATCTGATCTGACCTGCCTCTTGAGAAATCTGTATGCAGATCAAGAAGAAAGAGTTAGAACTGGACATGGGAAAACAGACTGGTTCCAAATAGGAAAAGGACTACATTAAGGCTGTATATTGTCACCCTGCTTATTTACCTTATATGCAGAGTACATCATGAGAAATGCTGGGCTGGATGAAGCACAAGCTGCAGTCAAGATTGCCAGGAGAAATATCAGTAACCTCAGATATGTAGATGACACCACCCTTATGGAAGAAAGTGAGGAAGAACTAAAGAGCCTCTTGATGAACATGAAAGAGGAGAGTAAAGAAGTTGGCTTAAAGCTCAACATTCAGAAAACTAAGATCATGGTATCTTGGTCCCATCACTTCATGGAGAATAGATGGGAAAACAGTGAGAGACTTTATTTTCTTGAGCTCGAAAATCACTGGAGATTGTGACTGCAGTCATGAAATTAGAATACGCTTACCCCTTGGAAGGAAAGTTATGACCAACCTAGACAGCATATTAAAAAGCAGAGGCTTTACTTTGTCAACAAAGGTCCATCTAGTCAAGGCTATGGTTTCCAGTGGTCATGTATGGATGTGAGAGTTGGACTATAAAGAAAGCTGAGTGCCAAAGGATTGATGCTTTTGAACTGTGGTGTTGGAGAAGACTCTTGAGAGTCCCTTGGACTGCAAGGAGATCCAACCAGACAATCCCTAAGGAAGTCAGTCCTGACTATTCATTGGAAGGACTGATGCTGAAGCTGAAACTCCAATACTTTGGCTACCTGATGTGAAGAACGGACTCATTTGAAAAGACCCTGATGCTGGGAAAGATTGAAGGTGGGAGGAGAAGGGGACGACAGAGGATAAGATGGTTGGATGGCATCACCGACTCAATGGACCTGAGTTTGAGTAAACTCTGGGGGTTTGTGATGGACAGGGAGGCCTGGCATGCTGCAGTCCTTGGGGTAGCAAAGACTAGGGCATGACTGGATGACTGAACTGAACTGAACAGTTAAATACTGAAGTTTACTTTTTGTCTGAAAATGAGGGTATATCTCTTCTTTTAAAAACTCATTGTTAATATTAAATTGCATTTTTCAATCTATCAAATGCAAATGGACTAGAATCTGACAATTGAATTTTTTCCTAGTCATTCAGGTTTTTTTTTTTTTTAATTTTGACTGGTTTACTTCTTTTGGTTTATGATAGAAACCTAAACTCCTTTTTTAGTTGAAATTCTAGTCGTGTTTGAGTTTATAAGATAGCAAAGAGCTTTTAAATGACCTCTTTATGAATGCAGTAGCTGCTACTCCCATTCGCATTTCCCTTGATCTCAGCATGGCTTTTGACACTGTCAATGTGCTATCATTTCAGAGGGCTTGAGGGAATTTCTATCCCTAAACACTCAATTTTACATCAAAATAACACTTGAGAAACAGTTTCATAGGCAAATATTTTATCTAAGTGATGTTTTCAAAAGTACTGAAAATTCTACTTAGTTAAAACAATAGTATTTAGAGGTCTGATTAATTCAGTTTTGCAGACATTTTCCACGTTCTCCAGCTACCTGAAGATATTTTAAAGGAGATATTTGGCCTCAGGTCTGTCTGGTTTGCTATGAGCATAGGTGGATGCATGTGTAAGTAGGCGCTGAGGTGAGTAACATGATGAACCAGCGGAGTTTGGTTTTCGAATCACAACTTATCTGGCTCTCTATATCTGTGGTGTTTTCTTGACATGAAATTAGTAATTTTCATACCCAACACTCTATTATGAAATTAATCTATTAGTTCTTCACATGGAAGATGTAATGTCTGAGATATCTGATGGTTCTTCTGGTGAGGGTACTTAAAGACTGATTTTTTTTCTCTTACAATATGCTCATTACAGAGGGGTGTACATAGGTAAATTCTGGTTTTGAGCTGTCAGGCACCCCAACCTTGCATTTCAATGTTATACTACAAATAGAGCTCTTGTTCCAGAATAATTAGTTTTAAAGCTGGTGCCAGCTTTTGGCCCTTAAAATTTTCCCTGTTTAATTTATTATGTTAAGCTCATTATTACAACTTGCAACTATCTTGCAATTTATAGATTTCTGGATTTATTTTTGAAATGTCTTTCATTGGCCACTATAATTTTTTGGAGCCCATTGCTACATGTTTAAGTTAGAAAACTATATGTTTTCAACAGTGGTAGAGAATGTATTTAAAAATATATGTTAAAAGCATTTTACCATAAAATATTTTGCTTATTCGTAATAAGTCTTATACCAAATGCATAGTTCTTTGTCATAAAACAAGTCTAATATTTTTGAAGAAATAAGCTGAAAAAGCTGAGCTGCTTCTGGGAATTCTGATTGTGAAAACCAAATGTGATTATCCTGGACTTGGGTCATTGATTACAAACATAGCAGCCTGAATTTTTTAGAGGGGGGAAAATAGATCTGAGATATTTCCCTTTAGACTCTTTTGGATTTCTGAAGAAGAAAAGGGGAAGGAAAAGACCAAAAGACACTTAGCAAAATAGTGGCACTGGAATGGGGCAAGGTTAAGTCATTTTAAAATGAATGAGCACAACTAGTTCCAGCAGCCAGTGTTCCATTTAGAAAAAGCCATTGGTAGCCCATTGCGCTAGACTCTGAATGGACGTGGCAGGCAATTTTTCAGTGAAATGGACCTGATATAATTGGAATGGATCCAGCAAGGTTTTCTATTGGACACAATATGATGCGTTATGAAGTAAAGACAGTACAAATAGACATGGTCTAAGTGGACCTAAAAGCTGTAATCATTGATATGCAATGCTACCTTTTTTAAAGGAAAAGTTTCTTGGCTCTGGGGAAGAAGAAAGACATCATGGTTGACTTACCTGTAAAATATTTAACACAACGATAATAGAGGCTATGATTGGCTTTATATTGTTTCCTGAAATTTATGACTAATGTACAGTAGTAATTATACTGGTAATTCACTTTTATGTAATCCCTTCAACTACTTTCATGAGATAAGTGGTAGGATCCTCATTTTCCAAATGAGATAACTGAAAGGCAGGAACGATGAGACTTGCCCTGGGTCCTATAGTACAGAGGTCCCCAGCCTCCAAGATCTGATGCTGAATGATCTGAAGTGGAGCTGGTATAGTAATAGAAATATGGTACACAATAAATGTAATGCTCTTGAGTCGTTCTGGACCATCCCTCCCCTCCCCCGTTGTGGAAAAATTGTCTTCCATGAAACCGGTCCCTAGAGCCAAGAAGGTTGGGGACCTCTGAAGCAGACCTGAGATTTGAACTCAAGTCAGCCTCATTTCAGTCTGTGCTGTGCCGCTGATGTTCTCCAGTTGTGCCAGTCACACAGTCTTTCCTATCTCGGGCACTCCTTGATCCGAGGGCACTTGCAAGGGTTACTTGTTAGCAGCTGTTGCTCCTGCAAATCTAGTACCAGTGACCTTTGCATTTGGGTTGTGTACTTTATATACCTGTTACAAAGATGACTGGAGCAGTTTATAAATATCACCTTTGCCATATCTGTGGAAGGAGGTATTTTTAATTCATTCTTTCCCTATGTTGTAATTGGTCCCCCAAAGTAGTAGGCTTAACTCCATAAAAGTAAATTTTTGCTTACTTTTCTTTATGACCATTGATAGAAAACTGAGATGAATAAATATGTCAAAGCTTCTTGACTTTTTCTGCTCTCTTGAAAAATTTAAGAAATTATGGAAGCTCAGTGTAATTAATACAAAAATAAAGCAAATTGTTAAATCTTATATATTATTTGCTAGAAGGATTCAAGTGAAAATTCAATGGTATGGATGCTAAAGTAGCACTTTAGATATAAAATGTAGACAGAAATAAACATAATTGAATTAGCATGAAGACATTAAGTGATAAAATGGATGTTTTTATTGACTAAGGGTGAGTAGTTGGACTATTATAATCAAAATCTCAATCAAAGCATCTAAGATGTTTAAGACTTAAATGTGACTTTGATATAGCCTCTGGCAACATTTGAGGAGTTTCCAGACAAAACTGAATCATTTACATGGCATCTTATTATGGAAGAAATTTTGCTTGATTCACTGTCAACCCAGATTATTATTTTTTTCTTAAAGCAAGTGATGCACCAGTATTTATAATGTCTGTTGTATTTTTTAAAGTAAATTATAACTGGTGCTATTTCAAATGAAGTTAATTTCCAAGTCAATATATGTATGAGTACAAATGGATACATACACACAGCTATTTGAGCCTTCAGCTAAAATCAAAATTAGTGGGACATTTTAACATAAATTAAAAAAAGCCTAATCCATGTTACATATTATAACAGGCCAGAGTTTATAATACTGTCAATACGTTCTAGAGTTTGTTTAAATTTAACACATCAGTAATGATCCAATATCTTATATAATTGTCCAACAAAAAAAAATGTGTGGGTTTGTGATATTTTAAATATGATAGTATGAACTGCAAGGTTGGGAAGAATCTTAATCCAAATTCAAATTTGGATGTCTGATGTCAAAAAGTCTGGTGATTCTCAGTAGGTTGTAGAGAGAAAGAGGAGGTACAAATCTCTGAGCAGAATGGTCTGGTAGGTGCAAAGGGCTTTTTTATATAAGCTTTCCTGCTTCTTCAAAAGATCAGGTGTGATGGGACATCTCTTTCATCTGAGTCATGGAGAAGCAGGCATAAACCATCACTTTTCTTTATCAATTTGTAATATCTCTAAAGTTCTGGAAATGAAACAAGACTGACTGCATCCTAATCACTTCTCATCAGTATCGATAGCATTGCGTCAGATATCATAGTCATATAATATTATTTCTTGGATATATGCACGGTCATATAGAGAGACTATGCATAAATTGTTACAAAGGACTAGGTTTGTTTATCTTTAGGGTTAGAAAGTGTTGAATGAGTCTTTAGCCAATTAAGAACTGAAAGGACATCTGTCCACCAGCTTCACGTTCAGTTACTATTCTTCCTTGAGTTCTGTTTTCTCTTTGAGTCAGAGAGATACAAAGCATATATATATATATATATATATATATA
>NW_011494814.1:763784-770491 GCF_000754665.1 Bison bison bison | reverse complement strand
ATATATACACGTTGTGTTAAATTCAGTTTTTCTGGAATTTTCTTATCAGTTTCAAATCTAAGGGAAAATAATGGTGGCTACAGAGGAGGGACTAAAACAGGTAGTTACTCAAAATATTTTAAGCATTGGGTGTGTGGTCACATTGGAGAGTTAAACTCTTCAGACTTTTTTTTATTCATAATTTGTTTCACCTTGTTTCTTTTCTAATACAAGCTTCCTATAGTACTGTACACTGCATATTACTGTCTATAGTATAGTAGCCACTACCTCCATGTAGCTATTTAAATTTAATTAATAAAGTGAAATCAAATTAAAGAATTTCTCAGTAGCACTAGCCATATGTCAGAGGCCCAGTAGCCACATGGGGCTAGTCACAGCTATACTGAACAATGCAGATCATAAAAGGTTTCTATCATGCAACATAGATAGTTCTATTTGACATCACCGATTAACTGGGACCTCAGATATCCAGATGCTTTCTGTGTCTGAACCTCCAGTCCCGATCTTTCAGTCCCAGAATGTTCTGCCTGCATGATTGTCTTTGCTTTTTAAAAGAACAAATAGCTGAGTTTTAAGTGGTTTTCATCTTTTTAGTGTCCTTTGCATGTAGGTGCTCTTTAATAATCACAGTAATTCTCCCATACTCTGAATATATATTAAAACATTTTTCAGTTAGGCTGTGATGAAGTGTACTTTCACCACTCCTCTTTGGTGATGTGGTTCAGTGCCTTGATTTTATTTCATAGAAACACCACTGTTGCACAATAAATTATATTGAAATAAGTGTGGCGAATCATGACATAAATATCCCCTGAAAATGAGGAAAAACAAGTTTGACACTCAGGTGGCTAATATATCACCCAGATATTAGGAAATGGATTGTACTGTTGTTGATAGGAAACAAGAGGATGGAAGATGATTTCACTAAAATATAAGAAGGGAGAATAAAACAGGAAAAATAATAGGGCTTATTATTTTTAGCTCATTTGCCTTGTTGTGCTGTGTGTAGGGGTGAAATGCAGACCATTAGCAGGTGGCCATTGTTTAAGAGTGTTCCCTCTTCTTGTTACTCTCTGACTAGTGTGGCGTCTTTTCTGCAAGTGTTGGTGTTGGCAGTATTTATGTCTGCTCTTCTGTGGATTCTCTCATTTGCATTGCATTCATTTATTGAATTCATGCATCCTCCACTGTGTCATTTCCCTTTCATACTTCAGTTTTGTTTTGCTTTTTCCATCAATGCAGGATTATAATTCTTAACTTTCAATGCATTGGATATTCAATAGAGAAGAGTCACTAAAAAAAAGTATCCCCACACCACCTTTTTTAAAGTAGCAGAAATTTCTCCTTTCCTGCTGTGGAATAACAGAGAAAACAGAGGTCATTCTTGAAGGTGAAAGGTATAGGGTGAACTGGAACGAGTCGTGGGTGGGCAGTGTCAAGAGAACTGTCAGGACTGGCTGCCTTTGAAAGTAGACAATGGAATTAAGAAAATCTGCTGACTATAGCCAGCCATAACTAGGAATTTCTAAAGTTGGCTGCTCTCAACCCATCAATTGAAAAGCAGTCTGTGTGTTTGCCTTGACTTTTTGGCCAGAGATTGGCAGAGCATCAGAACAGCAGATTCCCAAGAGGAGGAGTAATTTCTTAACAGTTTGCTGTATTTGGGATGCCATCATAATTTAATCATTGACACCAAAAAGTGTACAATGGAATGCATTGTGAGACAGTGATTGGCACCTAGAGTCACTTATTATTTTGTCAAGAATTTGACGTGCCAATCAATTGCATGAGCAATGTATGCTTGCTGGAAATTGATCATGAAATACCTCTTGTTAAGCATCTTGATATTCTTTGCTAATGTACATCATCTCTGGGCTTTAGAGCTTTTACTCATGCTTCAATTTCATAACTAAGGGAGGGGGTTGATAAAAGGTATGAGCTAATGAAATCATTTACAGCAGAATAATACTTTTTATAATGTACTCCAGAGTGAGTTGTCACACTGACCTCATTATTTATTTCCTACATGATTATCAAAGTAAAATGAGCTCACTGTGGAGAATTTTTAAATTACAAGGAAATATAAAGATGAAAATAGATGATTCTACCAATCATAGTAATACTATTTATAATTCAGAACTATTTCCTTCCATATTTTAAAATTATCTGAGTATACTTTGAAAGACTGTCTTTAAAAGTTTTGTTTACCATATCTCATATCATTAAATATTATTTAAAAGTGTGGTTTAAATAGTATACAATATATAATATACAGTAATCTAGCTAACAAATCCTCTATGATTGAATATTTAGTTTCTTGTGTGTTTACTGTTATACATGAACCTGTGATGAACATTTTAGGTACATTTTATATGAAATGTTTGCCTTCCTTTGATTATTACATGAGGGAGAATTATGATGTAGATATATACATCAAAGAAATTTGACATGCAATTGACTATTGATCAAATGCATGGGTTGGGGATACCAAACTCTAGGCAGTTGAAAACCAACATTACGTCTGTTGACTCTCTCAGAGTCAGGGTGACTCTCTCAGCCTACTGTTGTCTTTACTGAAAACACAGTCAATTAACATAAATTTTTGTGTCATATGTACATCTATTTTATGCATTCATGACATACCTAGCTTTTTCTAAAACTTTTTCACTTTTCTAGGCAGTGCAGTTCGTCTATAAGTTTTTTGAAATTGCTGCAAACCTTCCCCCAAATTTCCAATATATTTATTGAAACAAATCTGCTTATAAGGATACCCATGCAGTTCAAACTTGTGTTGTTCAAGGATCAACTGTATATCGACACATTGATGTCTAGCAAGTGTGCCAATGTTTCTGTCAGCATTGTATAAAGGGAATATAATTTCATTATATTTTTATTAATATTAATAGATTTCTTAAAGCATTTAATTTGATAGTGAAAGTTAGTATTCCATTGAAAATTGTCTAACTCATTACTGAATAAATAATTTTGTTATCTTATTCTTCTGTCATTTAATGGACTCTGCCTACTTTTACATTAGAACTTTAGTGATTTTAATTGATTGCTGTAAACTGTTTGTTAATGGTATAACCGTTTATACCCTTAATAATTTCTGAAGTTTTACTTTTGCTCTATAATTGTTTTTATTTTAGGATATAAGCATTTTTCTTTTTCTATGTTTTAACTTTGTACATGCTTCCTTTTGGAATTTTTTCATTATTTTTCCAGTGGAGAAGTAAGTCTTCCCTACAGAAGACAAGACATACACTGACAGTTTAAAATATGTTGGAATATTTTATTTCTTACTCCTAATTTTGCCATAGTGCTGAAGTTATATTGGTGTCTAATGAGATGTGGGTTTGACTCTCATCCTTAGGACAATATGTGGGATGTAGTGGGTGCTGAAGAGAAAATTGAACACCCCAAATGATTACGTAACATATACTGGGATTCAGGCTTTGTTTCTTGGTTTGCCATATGTCAGTATTTGTATTTGAATCATACTGCTTTAATTACTATACTTGTATAATAGTATCCGGTATGGGGGGGGCTTTACTTTTCTAAATTTTCTTTGAAATTCTGACCAATTTACTTCTCTCGGTAAATTTTGTGATCATTAGTCAACTTACTGAATATCCACTTCGCCTTTTTATTAGGATTTAGGAAGGACTGGTATTTCTAAAATACCTCATCTTCCCATTGAGAACTATTAATGTATAGTTCTCTTACATATGTGGGTATGTGTGTCTATGTATCTGTCTGTATGTATGTATGTATATATTCAGGCATTCTTTTGTGTCACTTAGAAAAGTTTAGCACTTCTCTTAAGATTTAATGAAAGTGCCTCTTAAATCTTACCTGCTCCTTTAAG
This sequence comes from Bison bison bison, assembly GCF_000754665.1. Taxonomy (NCBI): domain Eukaryota; kingdom Metazoa; phylum Chordata; class Mammalia; order Artiodactyla; family Bovidae; genus Bison; species Bison bison. The sequence goes on along the minus strand of NW_011494814.1, from coordinate 766,623 downwards.
CATATGATTTTTTGCCAAGTCGCTTCAGTCGTGTCCGACTCTGTGAAACCCCATGGACTGCAGCCTACCAGGCTTCTCCGTCCATGGGATTCTCCAGGCGAGAACACTGGAGTGGGTTGCCATTTCCTTCTCCAATAAGCATATGATACTTAACACTTTTTCCACTTAGTTTGTTAGGTTAAAAAATCTATCCTTCTGTTCCCTACTTTCCTTTCTAGTTGTTTTATTAAAACCTATTTTTCATTAAGACAGACTTCACACAACATAAAATTAACTATTTAAAAAAATTATTTGAAAGGGAACAGTTTAGTGGCATTTAGTATATTCACAATGTCGTACAGCTAGCCTCTATCTAGTTCTAAAATATGTTCATCTCTCCATTAAAAAAAATCCTTTTGGTTAAGTGTTTACTTCCCATTTCTCTTGCCCCCACCCTTGGCAACCACCAATCTATATTCTGTCTCTGTAGATTTAGCTTATTCTGGATATTTCCTACAAGTAGAATCATACCACATACCACCTTTTGTCACTGATTTTTTTCAGTGAACATAATATTTCTGAGGTTCATCCACATTGTAGAACATATCACTACTTCATTTCTTTTAACGGCTGAATAATATTCCATTGCCTATATATACCGCAGTTCTATTATCTGTTTACCCATTGGTTGGTGTTTGGGTTGTTTCCGCCTCTTAAGCTCTTGTAAACATTGCTCCTGCAATCATGTTGTACATGTATTTGTTTGCATACTTGTGTTCAGCTGTATGTGTGTGTGTGTACCTACAAGTGGAATTGCTGGGCTCCATGGTCATCCTTTGTGTAAGTTCTTGAGGAGCTGCCAAAACCTTTTCCGCAGAGGCGAAACTGTTTTACGTTCTCACTGGTAACGTACGAGAGTTCCAATTTCTCTGTATACTTGCCAGTACTTATTTTCTTTTTCTTCTTTTATGTTTGTAAATTATAACTCTCTTGTTAGGTGTAGAGTGGTATCTCATTGTAGTTTTGATTTGTATTTAATGAAGAGTGGTGTTGAATGTATTTTAATGTACCTCTTGGGCAAAACCTTTTGTTTTGAATTAGGTTTACTGAGACTAAATTACTTTTACAATTTTTAGATTTAGGTACATTTGTAACATTTTCATCATTTACTGAGACATTTATGTTTAACATTCAGCCTTTAAGTTCTTTTATGCCATAGCATCTCCATTAATTTTGATCATTTCTCAGTTAACTGGAGTATATTATTAAGTAATTTTAAAGGGATTTTTGGCTAGACTTTCTGAGCTCTTGAATATCTGACTTTATTATTATTATTATTGTACTAAAATAATTATTATTTTTATTATTATTGTATTATTGGCTTGTTACAAAAATCTTGGCTTACAGACTTTCCCCTCTTAATTAAATTATTGTTAGTGTCGCTCATTTGTCTCTCTCATGGGGTTAAAATGGCAAGGGAGATATGGATGCCAACAATAATTTTGTTACTTTGAAGATAAGCTGGTTTTCTCAGAGGTTTGCGAGTTTTGTTCTCCCCCTCCCACCGGGCCCTGTATTAAAAATCTTTATCCAGGGTGTATGGAGGTTTGTAGATGTGTGAGAGAATTTTTCTCTAGTTTCCTGTGGACTATGATGTTCCTCCTGATTTGCATCCTCTTTGCCTCCTTAAAGATTTATCTTTAAATCTCTGAAGTTTTTCTTCAGTTGTGTCCCTGAGTCTGCTTTTATTCCAATTGTTCTTCTTTTTTACTCTCTCATTGTAATATATGTGATTCAAAAAGTAGATCTGTTTTCTGTTCATAAAAATCCTCTCATTATTTTCGATTCACTCTTTTCTTCAAAGTTCTGAATTAGCAATGCAGTATTGCCCTCCATTTAGTGCTTTGATTTTCTGCAGTGCTCATTGTACCATTTGTCATATGTAATGTAGTTTATTTTTCCTCTTGCATGTTGTTTTCTTTCTTGCCATGCCCAGCTCTTTGCAATCTCTCAACTCTGTCTTTACGTGTCTTCTTAAAGTTGTTTCAAAGACTACATGGCCTAGAAATGGGAGGAACAGAGTGTAATCCCAGGCCTACATGACGGCACACTGTGCTCTTGTAGTTTTTAAGTTATTTTTAAAGAAAAATAATGTTTTTAAAAATAACTTAAGAATGATAGAATGCTCTTGCATGAAAATCTTGGTTATCAAAAGTTTTATCTTATAAATGATCACAGAGTAGATTCATAATGCTTTACAATTTCATATAGCAGATACTGTGTACCTATTAGAGCGTCATCTTGTACATAAATATATAATTATCTTTCCAGGAAACAGATGAAGTAATAAAGATGGGGAAATTTCACTTTTTACCTGCCTCTTTTCTGTGTTTGTGATTAATACATTTGCTTATATTTTTTGAGTTCTACAGACATCTTATTTTGCTAGTTTGTAAAGTGGGGAAAGAATGAGCTTCAGAATGTTTTACAGATGTGAGTTTGCATGGCTTTTTGATCACTTTTGAATTGTGTGAGCTTCACCAACTTATGCAACTTCTGAGCCTGAGTATCACACTCTGTACCAGTGCCATCTCCAGGGAGCTTGAAGGTTGAATGAGATGAGGATACATTTATGAACATGGAATATGGTGTATGGTAGCACTGAGAAATCATACTTCTTACTGAGTATTCCTCAACTGAATGCTGTAAATCATGTACCACATTAGGTCCTGGAGAGTCAGCTTTGAATAAGACATATCTTGCCTTTAAGGAATGCAAAATTTAGGAGGATATACACTGATCATAGCAAACACCCTCTTCCAACAACACAAGAGAAAACTCTATTCAGGGACATCACCAG
>NW_011494814.1:759189-763684 GCF_000754665.1 Bison bison bison | reverse complement strand
AGATGGTCAACACTGAAATCAGACTGATTATATTCTTTGAAGCCAAAGATGGAGAAGCTCTATACAGTCAGTAAAAACAAGACTGGGAGCTGACTGTAGCTCAGATCATGAACTCCTTATTGCCAAATTCAGACTTAAATTGAAGAAAGTAGGGAAAACCACTAGACCATTCCTGTATGCCCTCAATCAAATCCCTTATGACTATACAGTGGAAGTGACAAATAGATTCAAGGGATTAGATCTGATAGAGTGACTGAAGAACTACAGATGGAGGTTTGTGACATGTATAGTAGGCAGTGATCAAGACCAACCCCAAGATAAAGAAATGCAAAAAGGCAAAATGGTGGTCTGAGGAGGCCTTACAAATAGTTGAGAAAAGAAGAGACACTAAAGGCAAAGGACAAAAGGAAAGATATTCATTTGAATGCAAAATTCCAAAGAATAGCAAAGAGATATAAGAAAGTCTTCCTCAGTTATCAATGCAAAGAAACAGAGGAAAACAATAGAACTGGAAAGACTAGAGATCTCCTCAAGAAAATTAGATACCGAAGGAACATTTCATGTAAAGATGGACACAATAATGGACAGAAATGGTATGGACCTAACTGAAGCAGAAGATATTAACAAGAGGTGGCAAGAATACACAGAAGACTATATGAAAAAGATCTTCATAACCCAGATAATCACGAGATGTGATCACTCACCTAGAGCCAGACATCCTAGAATGTGAAGTCAAGTGGGCCTTAGGAAGCATTACTATAAACAAAGCTAGTGGAGGTGATGGAATTCCAGTTGAGCTATTTCAAATTCTAAAAGATGATGCTATTAAAGTGCTGCACTCAATATGCCAGCAAATTTGGAAAACTCAGCAGTGGCCACAGGACTGGAAAAGGTCAGTTTTCATTCCAATCTCAAAGAAAGGCAATGCCAAAGAATGTTTAAACTACCACAGAGTTGCAGTCATCTCACATGCTAGTGTAGTAATGCTCAAAATTCTCCAAGGCAGGCTTCAACAGTACGTGAACTGTGAACTTCCATAAATTCAAGCTGAATTTAGAAAAGGGAGAGGAACCAGAGATCAAATTGCCAACATCTGTTGGATCATTGAAAAAGCAAGAGAGTTTCAGGAAAACATCTACTTCTGCTTTATTGACTATGCCAAACCCTCTGACTGTGTGGATCACAACAAACTGTGGAAAATTCTTTAAGAGATGGGAATACCAGACCACCTGATCTGCCTCCTGAAAAATCTGTATGCTGGTCAATAAGCAACAGTTAAAACTGGACATGGAGAAACAGACTGGTTCCAAATTGGGAAAAGAGTACATCAACGCTATATATTGTCACTCTGCTTATTTGACTTATATGCAGAGTACATCATGTGAAATGCTGGGCTGGATGAAGCACAAGCTGGAATCAAGATTACCAGGAGAAATATCAGTAGCCTCAGATAAGCAGATGACAGCACCCTCAAGGCAAAAAGCAAAGAAGAACTAAAGAGCCTCTTGATGAACGTGAAAGAGGAGAGTGAAAAAGTTGGCTTAAAGCTCAACATTCAGAAAACGAAGATCATGGCATCTGGTCCCATCACTTCATGGGAAATAGACAGGGAAACAGTAGAAACAGTGTCAGACTTTATTTTTCTGGGCTCCAAAATCACTGCAGGTGGTGACTGCAGCCATGAAATTGAAAGACGCTTACTCTTTGGAAGTAAAGCTATGACCAACTTAAACAGCATATTAAAAAGCAGAGACATTACTTTGCCTACAAGTATCCATCTAGTCAAAACTATATGGTTTTTCCAGTGGTCATGTATGAATGTGAGAGTTGGACTATAAAGAAAGCTGAGCACTGAAGAATTGATGTTTTTAAACTGTGGTTTTGGAGACTACTCTTGAGAGTCCCTTGGACTGCAAAGAGATGCAACCAGTCTATCCTAAAGGAAATAAGTCCTGAATATTGATTGGAAGAACTGATGCTGAAGCTGGTTTCAGTACTTTGGCTACCTGATGTGAAAAACTGACTCACTGGAAAAGACCCTGATGCTGGGAAAGATTGAAGGCAGGAGGAGAAGGGGAAAACAGAGGATGAGATGGTTGGATGGCATAACTGACTCGATAGACATGAGTTTCAGCAAGCTCTGTTAGTTGGTGATGGACAGGGAAGCCTGGCGTGCTGCAGTCCATGGGGTCGCAAAATGTTGGACACGACTGAGCGACTGAAGTGAGCCTGAGTGTTACACTCTGTACAAGTGCCATCCCTAGGTAGCTTGAGGGCTGAATGAGATGAGGATACATTATGAATGTAGAACAGTTCTTGGAATATGGCAGCAGTCATTTTACTTCCTCAGTATTCATCTACTGAATGCTGTGATTCAGGTACCATGTTACGTCCTGGAGACTCAGCTGTGAATAAGACATATCTTGCCTCCAAGGAGTGCAAATTTTAGGAGGGTATGCAGAAAAGGAAACTAGCAATAATGATAATATCCTATAATAAGACTGAACTAGAGAGAGACTCTCCTTCTCTTATTTACCTTTTTACTCCAGTTCTTGGCATGGTTCCTGACCTCTGAATGCCCCTTAACTGTGGTTGAATCAGCAATTTATTCTATGAATACCAGGATGCATTATGTGAGAAACAGCCAGGTTAGAGGTTAAACAGAGGGCAGGTAGGAGGAGCACAGAAGAAGACCATTATTTTGTCAGGGAAGGTTTTTAAGCAGAAGTTATACTCAAGCTAAAGTTTTTGCCTCCCTCTTCCCTCTGTAAATTGGATTAAATTTGTGCTCTACCAAGAGACTTGATATTTCAAGGAACCTTACTACAATATCTTTTTGGTAAAATGAAATCTTTTGTAATGCAAATAATTACTTCCTAATTTATATGTGGAACAAGTTAAGATTTTTGTATCTCAGGTTTTTTTTTTTTTTTCTTTTTTCAAAGGATGGTCACAATGGCCTATCTTTGCAATAAGTAAAAACATCCTTACAGTAATTGAATGAGAAATTGATTGAATTTAATCTTTCATTCTTCCACATTCTATAGAGAATAAAGAAGCATTTTTAAATGTATAAATGCCCTTACTGAAGTAAGTAAAGAAGGCATATTCATGTAGATTTCATTGGAAATTAAGATTTGACTGAGTCATTTTGAAGTCAGTTGATCTTTTCAAGTCATTTCTCCAGTATTCAGTTTCCCCATATGCAAAATGTGGCATTTGGACTAGAGTATTTCTAAGTTCTATTATAGCTTTAAAATTCTCTGGGAGGAAAGGAAAAAGAAATATTAATGACAATTTATCTTATAATTAGGGTAGTAAATTACAAATAGTAAGCTGAGATAGAAATGAAAATGACTCTTAAGATTCTTAAATTATAGATAATTATAACTCTGTTAGGCTCTTTGAAGATGCTGCTGCTGCTAAGTTGCTTCAGTCGTGTCCTACTCTGTGCAACCCCATAGACGGCAGCCCACCAGGCTCCCCAGTCCCTGGGCTTCTCAAGGCAAGAACACTGAAGGTGCTAGGCAGTCATTTTATTAAAAAAATGAAATTCAGGATTGGTTCCTTTGTACAAATACTATAGTTGATTGGCCCTTTTATATGGATACCCATCCTGTTGGATTGAAGGCCTATGCTACTCCATTATGACCTTATTTCAACTTAGCAAATAATATCTATAGGACTCTATCTCCAAATAAGACCACATTCTGAAGTCCTGGGTACTAGGCCTACAACAGACGAATTTAGAAGGCTGAGAGGTGATGTAATCAACCCATAACAGCTTCTGTGAATACTCTATTTATTCTTGTCCTTTCTAACAGGTTAGCCAGGACACAAATACAGTGCATGAACTGGGAGAACGCCCTCCTGTACCCATGACAAGCATCACTAATTGATCCTGGCAAACTCCCCCACTAATTACAGAAGCAGACTCAAAATAGTTTGTCAGAGTGGGGCATAAAATAACACCTATTTCTATGCAGATAGATTTATATAGCCAAATGGACAAACAATTCTCATATAAATACATTAAGAAAAATTTCACTTCACAATAATGTAATATTGAATCACTTTAATGAATCAGATAAAGCTTGTGTATATTCAGTTCAGTTCAGTCGCTCAGTCGTGTCTAACCCTTTGTGACCCCATGAATCACCACACGCCAGGCCTCCCTGTCCATCACCAACTCCCGGTGTTCACTCAGACTCACGTCCATTGAGTCGGTGATGCCATCCAGCCTTCTCATCCTCTGTCGTCCCCTTCTCCTTCTGCCCCCAATCCCTACCAGCATCACAGTCTTTTCCAATGAGTCAACTCTTCACGTGAGGTGGCCAAAGTACTGGAGTTTCAGCTTTAGCATCATTCCTTCCAAAGAAATCCCAGGGCTGATCTCCTTCAGAATGGACTGGTTGGATCTCCTTGCAGTCCAAGGGACTCTCAAGAGTCTTCTCCAACACCACAGTTCAAAAGCATCAATTCTTCGGCACTCAGC
>NW_011494814.1:753520-759089 GCF_000754665.1 Bison bison bison | reverse complement strand
ACCACAGGAAAAACGATAGCCTTGACTAGACGGACCTTTATTGGCAAAGTAATGTCTCTGGTTTTGAATATGCTATCTAGGTTGGTCATAACTTTCCTTCCAAGGAGTAAGCGTCTTTTAATTTCATGGCTGCAGTCACCATCTGCAGTGATTTTGGAGCCCAGAAAAATAAAGTCTGACACTGTTTCCACTGTTTCCCCGTCTATTTCCCATGAAGTGATGGGACCAGATGCCATGATCTTCGTTTTCTGAATGTTGAGTTTAAGCCCACTTTTTCACTCTCCACTTTCACTTTCATCAAGAGGCTTTTGAGTTCCTCTTCACTTTCTGCCATAAGGGTGGTGTCATCTGCATATCTGAGGTTATTGATATTTCTCCCGGCAGTCTTGATTCCAGCTTGTGTTTCTTCCAGTCCAGCATTTCTCATGATGTACTCTGCATATAAGGTAAATAAGCAGGGTGACAATATACAGCCTTGACGAACTCCTTTTCCTATTTGGAACCAGTCTGTTGTAGCAAGAGGCAAAGTTCTTAAGAAAAAAATTGAAATATGAATGAACAGTAGAAAGTCTACTTTTTATTAATCTGCCCTTGCGACTTTTCTTCTCTGAAGGGTATTCACAATAATATGAATAGCCCAGGGTGTACTATATCCTTAGTATTTAAATTTTGTTTCAGCATTAAAATATACTTTTATCAAAATTTGTGTTTTTTTATTTATCAATTTGGGGAGATTTTGTGTATTGTCTCATCTTTGTTTAGAAATATATTTACAGTGGTTTAACCTGAGGAAAAAAGAGTTTGTAAGAGTATTATGTCACTTTGCCATTTACCTATTCCTCATTCACATATTCATTACGAGCTAGCCTTATGGGCACTATCTTGATGTATCAGTAATTGCTTAGAACCACATGTCACTAGACGCACGTGCCTGTTGACCACTCTGTGTGCACCTAGGCAGAAGTGAGGTATGCTGCAAAGACAAAAATAGGTGCTAGATTTCACAAATTTAAAAAAAGAATATAAACTCTCTCCAGTATTTTCCTGTTGATTCCATATTGAAATAATGTTGTGAATAGATTCAAATAAATATATTTAAAATTTTCAACTCAGCTAGTCCTTTAAAATTTTTAATATGGCTAATAGAAATTTAAAATGTCTTATGTGACTTGCATTATGTTTCTTTTTAACATTGTACTGAAGTATTATTGACTTACAATCTTGTGGTTTTCTGCTACACAGCGGAGTGACTCAGTTACACATATATTGTTTTGTTCATTTTCTTTTCCATTATGGTTTATCCTAGGATACTGTATATAGTTCCCTGTGCTCTACAACAGGAACTTGTTGTTTATTCATCTTATATCTTATAGTTCGTGTCTGATAACCCCAAATCCCTAATCCTTCCTCCTTCACAACCATAAGCCTATTCTCTATGAGTCTGCTTCTGTAGATAAGTTCATCTGTGCCATATTTTAGAGTCCACATGTAAGTAATATCATATGGTATTTGTCCTTTTTATGACTTACTTCACTGAGTATGGTAACCTCTAGGTTCACCCATCTGGCTGCAAACAGCACTACTTCATTTTTTATGACTGAGTTGTATTCCACTGTGTGTATATACACACATCATATCTTCTTCATCCATTCATCTGTTGATGGACTGGTATGATGGACGTGCATGGTTGTTTCCGTGTCTTGGTCATTGTGCGTATTTGGTTTGCATTATATTTCTGTGGGACAGGGCTACTGTAGAATTACCTAAGCAATCAGTCAAGTACTGCTGTGCCAGTTCTGACACTGTACATAAATGCACTGATGATGATGGTTCATTGATAGCTCTTATCTGTGAGTCATCTGTGGCATATATGAAACAGCAGGCTTTTATTTATCTTTAGCCAGCAACATAAGAATATATGCAGACATATAAAGGAAGGAACAGTCTATACTTTAAATGACTTTGGAAACTTGATATCCTTTGTGACTTTCCTTCTTATGCTTAAGTATTCGAATGTATTTGTACTTCCTGTAAATGAGGAGGACCAAGATTCATAAATACTCTTAAAGCATTGTTTTTCTAGAAAGTTGTCAAAGACATGCTTAATTATACCTTCTCCTAGCTACCTTCTCAGATGTCTACAGATGTAAATAGTGTACTTCGTTAGGTCTTTGGATGCACATGACTTGCTTCTCCTTGTAGTTTTTATCCTAATTTGCTTTAATGTGTTATTTCTTTTCCTTTGGTCTGCCTTTCCTTTTAAATTATATCTCTATCCTGTGACTGGCTTATTTACCTTGGCTCCATCTCGTTGGTCTGGTTATGTCTTAACATAGAGGGCACTCTAAAAAATATTGAACTAAAAGGACACCTGCTGAGGTTTAAGAGATTAACAGTAATTCCTCCATCCTCATCCTTTATCAGAGTTATTTTGACTTTATGGTGTCACATGTCAGAATTCACCTAAAGACTCGAGCAAACCATTGGGGATGCTTGTATCAGCAGTAAGTTGATTGATTGATTAGGCTGCATCATTTTGTTTTACAATATAAACATTATTCTTATTATAAAATAAACTCATTAAATATTGACCATTTAGTTAGTATTTTGACAATGCTTCCACGGTCTCCTATACATTTACTTCTTTAGAGATTACCTCTGAATTCATGAACTCAATATTTAAAGTTAGAAAATTTTGTTTCTCAGCTTTAATCCTCACATACTCTTTGTTGTTGGTTTCTTGCTTGTTAATCCTCCCCACATTTCTGCATTCAGGGATTGTCCCCTTTTGACAATAGCTTAAATGATTTCCCCAAGATTACACTGTGAGTACAGCTAAGCCACAACTCACTGCCCCTGTCTTTGATCTCATGCTCTTTTCTTCAGTTTAACCTAAGAGCAGTCTAAGTGAGAAGTCAAATTTTGGATTATGAAGTCATATTCCCACCTCCCTGCTGGCCCTTTCTTCTCTGAGTCAATTTCATTGCTGGCTTTCTGCTCAAAAGCAGAGACTATTCACTCTTACAAAAATGACTTCTATAGCCTACTAATCAGGGCAAAACTTTTCCTTTTATTAAATCTAGTTCTATTATAATATTCATTCGTAGGAATGGTGTTTTTTTTTGGATTATGTTCATTTTTTTCCTGACATTTAATAATCAGGAATCTGAATCTCTGTTGGGGGTAAAAGGAAGAATGATAACTGTTTCATTCTATTCAGTCTAAAATGCCATTCAGAGGCATAGTGGTCCTCTTTGTCAAGTTTCCCTGAAGCATATCCTTGTAGGAACAACATTTTCTACATGATGGCAGTGGGGCTTCAACTGCTTCCCCAAGGATGCCTTCTGAGACACTGGTTGCTAGTTACATCTTAAGACAGTAACCCCAGAGTACTACTGGAGCACAAAAATTCACATGGTGCAAATTTTTATTGTATTTTAATACGAATAAGATTTATGTGATTAAAATTCAAAAGGTACAAAAGAACATATCAATTCCCCCCAACGCTGGCCTTCTGCAACTAGGTTCCCCATTTGTGAGTCAACCACTTCCATCAATTTGTATAAAAGAAAAGGGGGTGGGAAGAATGTGAATTTGTTTGTGTATGCATGAAATATGTATACTGCTTTACTCTTTACCTTTTTAACATCATGGTTTATTTTGGAAATCATCCCATGTTAGTAGATAATGAAGTTACTTTTGTTTTTAATGGCTGCTTGCCATTAATTTATGATATGACATAGTTGATTTCACAGTGCTCAGTTGCTCAGTTGTGTCCAACTCTCTGCAACCCTGTGGACCTGCCAGGTTACTCTGTCCATGGGATTCTCCAGGCAAGAACACCGGAGTGGTGTTCTCCTGGGGATCTTCCCAACACAGGGATTGAACCTGTGTCTCCTGCATTGGCAGGCAGATCCTTTACCACCAAGCCATCTGGGAAGTCCAGTTGATTTCACAGTATTCTATTATTGAACACTTAGATTACTTTTTGCTGTTAAAATCAATGTCACAAATGATCATTTTGAACACATAATTTTATATGTGTGTGGGAGCATTCTTTAGGAGGTCAGATTCCTAGAAGTATAATTGTATATGATGATGTGCTCACTTATAGTTTTGAGTGTGTACTTTCATCCATTTTTTGGAGAAAGAATCCGTGTTCATGATACAAAATTCCTTTAAAATGAGGAAAGAATGAAGTATCTCAACAATCAATAGAAATAGAGTTGATTGTAATCTTTTGCAAGTATAGGCATGTGTGATATGAGTGTTGGATAGATATATTACGTAGATACCTTTTATCAGGAATATTTTTATCTTATTCTTCATTTACTCTTTAGCACTAGTTCCTACTCAGGAACAATTTAGCTGCCTCCAAAAGACATCTGACACTGTCTGTAGGTATTTGTGGTTGTCAAAAGTGTGCGTGTGGCTTTGTTACATTTACCTGGTAGAACCTACAGATTCTGCCAAATATCCTGCAATATTCAGGAACACCTCTATCCTGCCCAGAAAAAATGACTTCATTGGTCCCAAGTCAGTGATGCCAAGATTGGGAAACTGGTCCATAAGGATCAGAAGGCTTTTCCAAGTTGTTGAATCCGTAGAGATGCCAGGCTTCCATGCTGCCATTCATATGAGAAGCATCACAATTTTTCCTCCTCAATCTCCATGCTGAACTGTAGTTATTATTATCTCACAGCAAAAGTGATGGTTCCACTGACATTCACTGTACTTAGCTGGCCTCTTTAGCATGACTACAAATATGGTACTCATCAGTTCGGTTCAGTTCAGTCGCTCAGTCGTGTCCGACTCTTTGCGACCACATGAACCATAGCATGCCAGGGCTCCCTGTCCATCACCAACTCCCAGAGTCCACCCAAACCCATGTCCATTGAGTTGGTGATGCCATCCAACCATCTCATTCTCTGTCATCCCCTTCTCCTCCTGCCCTCAATCTTTCCCAGCATCAGGGTCTTTTCAAATGAGTCAGCTCTTTGCATCAGGTGGCCAAAGTATTGGAGTTTCAGCTTCAACATCATTCCTTCCAATGAATATTCAGGACTGATTTCCTTTAGGATGGACTGGTTGAATCTCCTTGCAGTCCAAGGAGATCCTGGTGTTGGATCTCAACACCACAGTTCAAAAAAATCAATTCTTCAGTGCTCAGCTTTCTTTAGAGTCCACCTCTCACATCCATACGTGACTACTGGAAAAACCATAACCTTAACTAGACGGACCTTTGTTGACAAAGTAATGTCTCTGCTTTTCAATATGCTGTCCAGGTTGGTCATAACTTTCCTTCCAAGGAGTAAGCGTCTTTTAATTTCATGGCTGCAGTCACCATCCGCAGTGATTTTGGAGCCCAGAAAAATAAAGTCTGACACTGTTTCTACTGTTTCCCTGTCTATTTCCCATGAAGTGATGGGACCAGATGCCATGATTTTCATTTTCTGAATGTTGAGCTTTAAGCCAACTTTTTCACTCTCCACTTTCACTTTCATCAAGAGTCTTTTGAGTTCCTCTTCACTTTCTGCCATAAGGGTGGTGTCATCTGCATATCTGAGGC
>NW_011494814.1:731249-753329 GCF_000754665.1 Bison bison bison | reverse complement strand
CTCAAGAGTCTTCTCCAACACCACAGTTCAAAAGCATCAATTCTTTGGCACTCAGCCTTCTTCACAGTCCAACTCTCACATCCATACATGAACACGGGAAAAACCATAGCCTTGACTAGACCACCTTTGCTGGCAAAGTAATGTCTCTGCTTTTGAATATGCTATCTAGGTTGATCATAACTTTCCTTCCAAGGAGTAAGCGTCTTTTAATTTCATGGCTGCAGTCACCATCCGCAGTGATTTTGGAGCCCAGAAAAATAAAGTCTGACACTGTTTCTACTGTTTCCCTGTCTATTTCCCATGAAGTGATGGGACCAGATGCCATGATTTTCATTTTCTGAATGTTGAGCTTTAAGCCAACTTTTTCACTCTCCACTTTCACTTTCATCAAGAGTCTTTTGAGTTCCTCTTCACTTTCTGCCATAAGGGTGGTGTCATCTGCATATCTGAGGCTATTGATATTTCTCCCGGCAATCTTGATTCCAGCTTGTATTTCTTCCAGTCCAGCGTTTCTCATGATGTACTCTGCATATAAGTTAAATAAACAGGGTGACAATATACAGCCTTGACGAACTCCTTTTCCTATTTGGAACCAGTCTGTTGTTCCATGTCCAGTTCTAACTGTTGCTTCCTGACCTGCATACAAATTTCTCAAGAGGCAGATCAGGTGGTCTGGTATTCCCAACTCTTTCAGAATTTCCCATAGTTTCTTGTGATCCACACAGTCAAAGGCTTTGGCATAGTCAATAAAGCAGAAATAGATGTTTTTCTGGAACTCTCTTGCTTTTTCCATGATCCAGTGGATGTTGGCAATTTGATCTCTGGTTCCTCTGCCTTTTCTAAAACCAGCTTGAACATCAGGAAGTTCACGGTTCACATATTGCTGAAGCCTGGCTTGGAGAATTCTGAGCATTACTTTACTAGCGTGTGAGATGTGTGCAATTGTGCGGTAGTTTGAGCATTCTTTGGCATTGCCTTTCTTTGGGATTGGAATGCAAACTGACCTTTTCCAGTCCTGTGGCCACTGCTGAGTTTTCCAAATTTGCTGGCGTATGTAAGGTAAGGAGCAGCGACTGCGCTTTGCTGGAGCAGCCATGAAGAGACATCCTATTTCCAAGGTAAGAGAAATCCAAGTAAGACGTTAGGCACTGAGAGAGGGCATCAGAGGGCAGACACACTGAAACCACAGTCACAGACAACTAGCCAATCTGATCATATGGACCACAGCCTTGTCTAACTCAATGAAACTAAGCCATGCCATGTGGGGCCACTCAAGATAGACGCGTCACGGTGGAGAGGTCTGACAGAATGTGGTCCACTGGAGAAGGGAATGGCAAACCACTTCAGTATTCTTGCCTTGAGAACCCCATGAACAGTATGAAAAGGCAAAAAGATAGGATACTGAAAGATGAACTCCCCAGGTTGGTTGGTGCCCAGTGTGCTACTGGAGATCAGTGGAGAAATACTGGAGGGATGGAGCCATAGCAAAAACAACACCCAGTTGTGGATGGGACTGGTGATAGAAGCAAGGTTCGATGCTGTAAAGAGCAATATTACATAGGAACCTGGAATGTTAGGTCCATGAATCAAGGCAAATTGGAAGTGGTCAAACAGGAGATGACAGGATAGTACTCATAGTTTGTCAGTATTCCCACATGTGTTCTAAATTTTTTGGTTTATTTTCTCATTTTGATGGAGCACATCCTCTGGTAATCTGCTGAGAAAGGGTGTGTGAAAAGTAAACTTGGGGCACCCTTGACTTTCTAAATATGTTTTCTTTTTTATTTAACCTTCCCATCTGGTTGATATTTTGTTTGGAATTTGAGGGAGGAAATAATTTTACTTGAGATTTGAGGTTATTTCCCCATTGTCATAGTGAGACATTTTGATGATTGTTTGTACGTAGACTCTTCCCTGGATGTTTTGAAATTTCCCACTGATCTGTGTGTCATGGTTTGTATCTACTTTCTTTCAGTATTTTGGGATCTTAGTGGACTGTTAATCAGAAACCTTATCCAATAGTTCTGGAAAATCTTCTTAAATAACTTCATCGAATTCTTTCCTGTTATTCCATTTGGGGATGCCTATTTGAATTTTGGAATTTGTGAAATATTTGTTTTCTTATATTTTTACTTTATCTTTTTGTTGTCTAAGAGATTGCTTTAAAATTTTACCATTAATTTTATCGATTTTTTTCTCACATATATTATAGTTTTAATTTTTAAGAACTTTTTGTTTTCTTAAGTGTTCTTTTATTCTGTTCCAATTTCTAGATGCAGTCTCTGTTTTTTATGATAACTAATAACAAGAAATCATTTGTTTTTCACTTTTCTTGTCTTTGATTATTCTGCTTCTTCCAAGTTACCATTTTCTGTGTGTTTCATCTAGTATCTGTCTTCCATGTTAGAGACTTTTTCAGCTGTCTTGTAACCTTTGCTTGTCAATTTCTGGTTAAGTGGATTGGACATTCTGAATGAACTAATTGGGCTTGTTGACTTTGAATTTCATCACTGAATAGTTGAGGTGAATGCTATAGGGAACTTCAACATCTCTTATCTTTAAATTTCTCCTCTTGGACTGGTCATCTTCCTCAAAGATAGAACTTTCTACCTCTTGTCTTGGAGGGCTGCAGGTGTTCTGGAATCCCCCTGGGAAAAGGTGTGGGGTTCCCAGAGTGTGTATGATCACTTAACCTCCCTGTTTGGAGTCCTCAACTGCTTCTGGTTATCCCCTAGTTTATCCATCTCCAGAGAATAAACCTCCAAGACCTCCCACTCCTAATTCCCCAGAAGTAATCCTGGCAACTGGACTGGCATCTAATTGCTTCTCAAGCAGATTTCATACAGTCTGGCTTATTTTAACTACATACTTCCCTGCAACAGCACACTCTCTCCCTGTTCATTAGGTCACTGGTACTCCAAGTCCTAAAACCTTTGTGACTTCTGTGGTAGACTGGCTTAGGTCAGCTTTCTCTCCTTTGGCTTCAGTTCCTTTGTCTCAGTAGTACTCAATCAGTTGCTGCTAATCCATTTTCTAACTACCTAGAAAAACTTTATGGCTGATAGCTCTTCTCTCCTTTTCCTATCCTCATGGGTTTATGACTTTTGAAGACTAATCTTTCTTATAGTTTTAGTGCAGTGTCAAGAGAGCATTCATTGTTGGTCCAGGCTGCTATCTTAGCTGTGTGACTCTTAGAGATTCCATTATGGTAGGATATTGTAGAGTTGGCCTTTTCTCTTCATGGTTTGCTGCTGCTACTTCCTAGATTGGATTTCCACTCTGGCTCCCAGAGCCTTGGTTGTAAGCTGCTAGAGCTGTTTCTCAAGCAAAGCCAGGTCTCTAGTTCATTGCACTGACACCTCTGTTGATGGCTGTGACACTAGCCATATGAAATTCGTTGGCCTTGCATGAGTTTGCCCTTACTTTATGCTCCTGATTACACTTTTCATTAACTCACCTTTGATCCTAAAGGACATGTGCATAATCTTTTTGAAAATGTTTGGTATGCCAATAACCTAGGTTAATGTCTGCGAGCATTTGGTGGTCAGAGGCTGTGAGCTGAAGCCCATAGACCAGATGTCTCCTCTTGGTGGTTTCTAGACCCACCTTTACACAGGGACACGTGTTCATTGACTTCTCTTTACCATTAGGGGACACTGTACTTGTGAAGCTACTTTCATTCACTGATTCTGAAGGCTTTTACAAATTTCAAACCATTCATCTTTTCAAGATGCTAAAGGTGTTGGTCCCATAAAGAGATAATACATGCTAGAAAAGGTACCTAAAATACAGTGACATCAGTTATTTCAGTTAATTGCAGAAAAACATTCTAGGACTCTTGATTCTTACTCCTGCTTCCCAACTAACCAAGAGGACAACTAGTAACATGCAAGATGTTGACTGAATTATTTTGTACTGTTTTCAAATTGATTTTGATACTGTTGTTCTAAGGAGAACTCTAAGATCTGCCTGGAAATGGACCTTTTAAAGCCTCTACCCAGGGTTTTCTGTCCGGAATTTTGCCTTGTAGGTTAGTACAGTCAGACTGGATATGGGCAGTTGATTTGTGTTTCTGATCAAGGTTTCTGTGTTCCAATAAAACTTTATTTCTGGATACTGCAATTTGAATTTCATGCAGTTTTCACATGCCATAAAATATACTTCTGACTTTTAAAAACTATTTTTAAAATGTAAAAGCTGTTTTTAGCTCATGCATGTATAAAAGCTGGTGGTGAGCTAGGTTTGCCCCACAGACAATTGTTTGCTGACCCCAGTTTAAAAGTTTAGAGTGCTCGTCCCCTGTTGCCAGACTTCATCCCTGTGATAATAAACTGAATGTCTCTTGGTGTAGAAACACTGTTTGGAATTGAGGTAGTCATGCTCAGCCTTCTGCTTTGATGGAAGAATTTTTCAAAGCCAGTTCAAGCCACTTCTTTGTACCTCTTTTGACAACCCTTTTCTCTCCTTCCCAACCATTTTTCTTCTATTTCTTTACTTTTCTCCTTTGTATTTTCAAATAATTTCAAGGTTTTTTTGAGTAAAGACTATATATTACACGCTGTGCTAGTTGCTTAAGAGATAGGAATATAAACCAGAGACATAGCTCCCTTATAGATGAAACACAGTCATGGAAGAGACTTTTTTCTTTCTGCCTAAAGTCAACAGGATAGTCCTAGGTACAGGGTTACGGAAAGTGATCTACAGAAGTTGTGTCAGCAGAAATTGGGTAGGTATTTCCCCCGACCTGATATTGTAGATGACAAATACACGCACTTTCTTTTGCTTGCATTTATTTCCATTTGGGGGATGCCAGCAACATCAAAATAGTGAGTACCAGTGCTTGGTTTTAAATGTTTAATATTACCATATTTTCACTACTGTAAGAGACTTCTGTCTCTTTAGATCTCTTCTGATAATTTATTCATTAACTTAAACTTCTTTTAAAAACTTCTTTGGCAAAGATCTCTACTTAGTAAAGATTCATGATTGAATGAACAGAGGACAAGGAGGAGGCCTAGTGATGCACTCTGTGCACTGAAAATAATAAAACAGGAGCATTAAAAATGAAGGAAACCAGTCAAAGGCTGTAGAGTCAAAGAACAACACAATTATAGATTTCCTGGTAGTTACAGTAAGTAATATAGTCTCAAATGAATACTCCTTTATTTCACAGAGGGGATTGGCATTTGTGCAATATTCTTTAGTTAAATTTCAATTTATTGGATTTTTGCATCACTGCAGATTGATCTATTGAATTTGTCACAGTGGCCTTGTTTTTACCTTGATGTGTTTAATACCTGCTGGATCAGAATGCCAATCAATTTAGGTTAATTTCATTAAGTTTGCTAAAGCTTTTTAAATTAAAGTCACTTCTGGCATTACCAAGAACAAAATGTAGGCAACATACACTCATATATTATTGTTCCAGAAAAAAGAGATTGGTAATATATATTCTCTCTAACATTTCCTTACTTGGATTTTTAAATTCCCTTAATTATTTACTAGATGATAAATCATTTAACATTTTAAATTTTAATTATCTGCCTGATCATTGCTTAGTATTCTGTGCCAAACTTTAAATTCAACATAGATTTAAGTTCTCACTAAATAGATTTCAATTAAATTCCTCCCAGCTTTACTAGGAAAGAAATGGATTGTGTTTAATAAATTGTATTATACTTTTCATTGACAAATATAAACTGGGGAATGGTTCATGGCAAATAGCCTTTTAATTCATGTGCATTTTAGTTTTCAGAGAAGTCACAATGCACTAGGCATTTATGTGAAGTCTAATCATGGTTATGATTTTTTGAGTAATATATTTTGCAGTGAGCTCTGTAATATGCAATTATGGAACTCAGCCTGCATTATTAACTGATTTTATTAACTATCATTAATGCAGTATTTATAAATATTGCTGGGAGAACTGTAGTTACATTTACTAAAGATAGACTCAAGAAGAAAACTGATGAACTACTACTATACTAGAACTCTTTAAGGTGAGCAGACTGCATTGTTTCTAAAACCACCAGTAATTCAGAAAAGGGCAAAACCCCCAAACCATAAAAAAGTAGTTATTTGATTACATTCTGTTCCTTCGTGTCAGTGGCATGAAGGCGTCGCTGCAGTTTTCTATGGGGAAATTGAGCAAGCTAAAGTTTGTCCTGACATATGCTAGTCTAGAATTAAAGAGATTTTGGTTATGTAAGGGTTCAAGTTACTTTGACACATTATGCAGGTTACTTACAAATTCTTGCCTAAACATAGGTATCTTCTTTATCAGAGAGACTAACATCAGATTTTAATCATATCTTCGACCCACAGGATTTTAGGTTTCCAACAGGCCACCTGTCTCAGACATTTAAAAATTCACAGGACAGATGGGAAGGTGAAAGAACTTGTCCTTGGATAAAGAAATTCTTACATTGCAGGAACATTCACAAGCAGAGCTAGCCAATACATCACACATGTATACTGTATTTGTCTAGTGTTAAGGTATCATAATCACATTTTTCCCTTTGGTAGTATAAATATAGAATTCATTATTTATCTCCTGTTGGTGGGAAGAGAAAAAAATCATAGCTTGTAAAAAAAAATCTTTTGTTCAGGTGAACCATGAATCAGAAAAGAAGACAATATTTTATATTAACTTTCCCATATCTACTATTGGTAGAATGTGTATCTTATGTAAGCCTGCACCATCATATTTAAGAATTGAGATCTGGAGCTGGTTTGCTTGGTTTTAAATTTCTTCCTGTCCACTTGCAAATAACCAAGGCAAGTTACCTGGTGTCTCTGTGCTTCAGTCATCTCCTCTGTAAGATGGGGATATACAGGTCTTTTAGAGTTGTTGTTGTTGTTTTGAGAAGATGACTGCAGGATAATACAAAAAAAGTGCTTTGGATAGTGTGTGACACCGGGAATCAGTATCCAGTAAATGTTGGGTATTAAAAAATGATACTAATCACACGTAAAATGTGAAAGAAAGACGTAAAGCTTATACTTGGAAATTAAATTTTTAAAATTTCATAGTCACATTTATCTCTTTGGGAGAGAATCTGTCACTTGGCTGAAGCTTAGTGTTCAAAATCATCAAGCGGTTGGAGCATCAGTGGATTATGCTATGAACTGTGGTTGATGAATTACTCACACAAACATTATTTAGGAACATGTTACAAAATTGAATTCTCAGGCCCAACCTGAGAACTACTCGATCAGAAACTTTGGGTGGGACTGAGAAATCTTCAGCATCCCCCTAGATGATGATATGATGCACAGTGAAGTTCGCGGGCCCCTGGCTTAAGCTTGTATTTGTTGAGGGCCCGCTATACTTACTCTGGGTAATAGGGAGAGAACCTGAACACCATAGACTAGATGCTCTGGAGGAAATCCCATATGAGGACAGGCACATGAGAAATATATGAAGAAGCACTAAAAGACAAGAATTTCAGGTGATAAAAGTGTGAAAAAGCCAAAACAAGTAAGTGAAGCTGCTGAATGATTGGGGGTACAAGGGAACCCCTTGGAGAGGGTGTTCTTAGAAGATCTGTGGATATGACACCGGAGGTTAAACTTAACTTTGAGAACCATAAATAATGAGATGAATCTTCTAGATTGCCAATCCTAGAAGATGGAACACCTAGTGCAAAGGCCGTATGATGGAGAGGCCTTGAATGAGGCTCTCTTCCTAGCCTTCTGTTCTGTTCTGTTCTACAATTACAGAATTGTAATTACAATACTGACTGACAGTTTTATGTGCAAGGGGCAAGTTTTCCTAAGTTCAAAACAAATTAATCACTTTAGATTTCAAAAAGTGAAACTACATTATTTCAATATTGTGTACGCTATAAAATAATTGTAAATAATTAAATTTAACTTATACTGTGGCAAGACTGATAATAATATGTGTAAAGCTTTACTTTTTTAATCTTTACATAATAAAGTGGGTAAATAACAGGTAAGGAAAAGCATGTTTAAGGTGACTATATAATAGGTAAGGAAAAGCATATTTTTGGAAGAACTTGTGCTCAAATCTCAGCTTCTCCACTTATTAGTGTTACCAGAATTGAGGCAGTCACATTTTCTGGGCCTTAATTTTAGTGTCTATTAAATGGTAATATAAAATCTATCTTTCTAGGTTTAGTAACCCAGTTTTGAGATAGTAAAACCATTTAAACAAGTGAACAGGTGAACAAAAAGTAGTAATTTTTATTATTTCATATTTAGTTAAAAGTCTGAATTGATAGTCTGTGAGCCAAAGAAAAGTCTGTGGTTCCATCCATCTTATAAATATAGACTCTTACTATTTTAAAAGGTCATGACTTTTTGAAAACTTAAAACGTTTTTTTAAAAAGCACGGAACCTTAGGAACTGCTCTTAAAGTCTGCTTCCTACAGTAATTTCCTCCCACGGTTTTGACTTCATCTTGGAAGTCCCGCCATGTGCCCTTGGCAGCCTGTGTGTGCCCGTGAGACGTTTCTTTTCTAGCTTCTCTAGCTGACATGTTTAGTTCATGCGTGCTCCTGACTAGTCTTTATTGTAGTTCATATTGAAGGAATATGTCCGCGAGCATATTTTGGAGAGTTTGAGTTAAATACACATAATTCAAAAACAGTGAACACTGGAAGACAACCAACATTTCAGCACGTATTTATACAACTTGGGTGACAGCTTAGCAAGTTAGGGAATGTTAAGATAATTTAAATGTACTTAACAGATATAAAGACCAAAGTTATCTTCTCAGATTAAACTTTTAGTATTTCTTATATCAGTTTTCCTGAAAGTATTAGAAGGGGAGAATATTAGGTGCATAAGGCACATGTCGGAGAAGGCAGTGACAGCCTGCTCCAGTACTCTTGCTTGGAGAATCGCAGGGATGGGGGAGCCTGGTGGGCTGCCGTCTATGGGGTTGCACAGAATCGGACACGACTGAAGTGACTTAGCAGCAGCAGCAGCAAGGCACATGTTCGGCTTCCCTGGTGACTCAGACAGTAAAGAATCTGCCTGCAATGTAGGAGACGTGGGTTCGATCCCTGGGTTGGGAAGATCCTCTGGAGAAGGGAATGGCAACCCACTCCAGTATTCTTGCCTGGAGAATTACATGTACAGAGGAGCCTGACAGGCTATACTCCATAGGGTTGCAAAGAGTTGGGCCCAACTGAGTGACACAAGACACATACTGGGGCTTCCCAGGCGGTACTAGTGGTAAAGGACCCGGCTGCCTGTGCAGGAGACTTAAAAGAAGTTGGTTCGATCCCTGAGTCAAGATTATCCCCTGGACAAGGGCATGGCAACTCATTCCAGTATTCTTGCCTGGAGAATCCCATGGGCAGAGGAGCCTGGCAGGCTATGGTACATAGGGTCACAAAGAGTTGGATGCGATTAAAGCATCTTAGGACATGCACACAAGGCACATTAATTGAATGCCTATTATGTACCAAGCACTATCCTAAGTGTTATATATATGATTATATGTTATTCTGATGCGTACATGATTTTTGACTTCTCAAAACCCTGTGAGTTATGTACTACCCTTTCCATTTTATAGATGAAAATAGCAAGGATCAGAGATACAGAATAACTTGCCCAAATTTACAGCTCATAGACTTTAAAACCCAAGTATATCTCACCCAAAAGCTCCAGTTCACTGTCTTCTAGTCAGTAAATGCTGTATACTTAAAATTAAATTTGAGATTGAGGAAACTGTTACTAACATATTGGTGGGTCACTCTACTTGGCACACTGATTCTGTTTCACATGCTGGTTCTGTGGTCTTACAGGAGTATATGTTCTTGGGAATAGAAGCTTATGTTGGACTCCACAGTGTACGTGGGAGATGCTGGAGAGGGATCAGTAGTTGCTAGCCCTTTAGCCGAAAATGTGGGGGAGAACAGGAAAGGCAGGGTTCCTGTTTGCTCTGTAGTGGCAAATGGAGACAATGAAGGGCTTGAAAAATTAAAGTCATTATAAAGTGCTTAGGTACTCTAAAGGAAACAGCCTGGGGTTGGGTAGAGGCCAATAAGGTGAAGGGATAAGATGCAGGAAATAGAAATAACTGCTGTGAAGAGGTGACATTTAACCTGAGCCTGAAGCACTGAAGAGCAGGTCCTAGAGCTGATTGTGACCCTTGATTATCAGGGAAAGCCTGAGTTGGCCACTCTTCTGCAGAGATGGGCAATGAGCCCCAGGCTTTCTCATCACTGCAACAGAATGGGCACCGTAGTTGGCTCAGAGTGGACCCTTCAAGGTGACTAAATTCTGCAAAGCTCTGAAGAGAGAATTTTCTTATGTATCAACTTAAGTACATCTCTGTCAATCTAGAACTGTAAGGCACTTATACTTAATCTCTGAAAAGTAAGCTTTTTACTATAGAAAATGTCAAATAGACAACAAGCAAGAATATAGAGTAATGGATCTCCATGTTCTCATATCTGGAGTCAACAAATATTAAGATTTTTTCCAATCTTATTTTATCTAAAGTTACGACCAACCTAGACAGCATATTAAAAAGCAGAGACATTACTTTGCCAACAAAGGTCCGTCTAAGCAAGGCTATGGTTTTTCCACTGGTCATGTATGGATGTGAGAGATGGACTATAAAGAAAGCTGAGCACCGAAGAATTGATGCTTTTGAACTGTGGTGTTGGAGAAGACTCTTGAGAGTCCCTGGGACTGCAAGGTGATCCAACCAGTCCATCCTTAAGGAGATCAGTCCTGGGTGTTCATTGGAAGGACTGATGTTGAAACTGAAACTCCAATATTTTGGCTACTTGATGCGAAGAGCTGACTCGTTTGAAAAGACCCTGATGCTGGGAAAGATTGAGGGCAAGAGGAGAAGGGGACGACAGAGGATGAGATGGTTGGATGGCATCACTGACTGTATGGACATGGGTTTGGGTGGACTCCGGGAGTTGGTGATAGACAGGGAGGCCTGGCACGCTGCAGTTCATGGGGTTGCAAAGAGTTGGACACGACTGAGTGACTGAACTGAACTGAAAATCCACTTCACTTTTTTTCCCTTTGGTACTTTCCACCAAGTTTCAGACATTGATTCTTTACAGTGGTAAATACCTCAGTGTGCATATTTCATTGGTGAGGGCATTTTTATTTACATAGCTTCTCAGGTGGCTCTAGTGATAAATAACCCGCCTCCCAATGCAGGAGACATAAGAGACTCAGGTTCGATCCCTGGGTCAGGAAAATCCCCTGGAGGAGGGCATGCCAACTTATTCCAGTATTCTGGCCTGGGGAATCCCATGGACACAGAAGCCTGGCAGGCTATGGGCCATCCAGTTGCAAAGGGGAGATTACAGAAGTGACTTAGCATGCACACATGCAGAAAATTATTATTTTTAGAACCAATAATGATTATTTAATCTTCTGATCTTTAAAGACATTTAATACAGAAGCTCAAGTATGACTCATTAAAAAACTATGATGAAGTTGACATCTATGAAAACACGTACCTGGATCTATGTCTAGGTTTCTGTTTCCTTTTAGACTATTCTCAGGCTCATGACCTGCCTATCCAAAGGCTACAGTTTCTTACTCTTTACAAGGGGACCAACCAAACTTCATCAACTTCCTGTTTAAAAAAAAAAAAGCCTGAGAGGAGTGTCTACACTGCAACTCACTTAGAAAGTTACTTAACAGAACCTCTCTTTATTGATCTCTGTGGTGGCAGATGGTATGAAATCTGTACATGTGTCAGAAACATTATTTTTCAAAAGTTTGCTCTGATGTTTTTTTCCCCAGACATTATTGAATGTTGATTCTCTCTGTATAAAATACAAGTAGAATTGAGTGTTGGGTAGACTTTGGACAAACTTCTATCACTCGGCAGGCAATTTCTTGAACTGCCAGGACTGGCCGCTTGGCACCCAGCACTGGAAATCTAGAAAAACATGTATCTATGAAATAATTTCTTTTGACAGAGAAAGAGGAAGTCCCAGTGACACCTCTTAAAACCATAAAAACCTGACACATCAACTACTTTTACTTTAAAAACAAACTGTGCAGTATGAGTTTGGCTTGAAATTCTCTGCTCTCCTCATTCATTATTTAATCTTCTTTTACTTTGTTCAGACAAGCAATCTGCCTATTGTGAAGCTTCACACAGCCAATTACCTCAAGGTGTTTAGTTCATTTATTATTTAAAGCATAAATCTTGTACAGGTTGTCCATTGACGACCCTCTGAGTAGCTGTAGTAAATGCCTTTCATCCTTGTGGCCTCAGTCAATGCTCATGGACCTACCTGCTGAGCTTGGCAGGCCAGGCAAGGTGCTGGAACATGTAAGATACCAGAGGTAATTGCACTTCCTTTTCTGTTTAAGTGTGCATGTGAAAGATGTGCACACAGTAGCAAATTTGGGGTTGAAATGTAAGGGAAATGAATCTTCAAGTGCAATCTTCCCTTCTATAGAGAGCTTATTCGATGTTTTAGCTATTGTTATAGGCTGAATATTGAATTTAGAAGTTTGTTTCAAGTATGTCTAGTGACATCACACTTAAAAATATTTTTGTGGAAATATCAATCTTTCATATTTGTTGTATTTGTCCTTGAACCCATTTTCCTTTTCTGACTTTCTTTCAGTCTTGTGTCATGATACCAACAATGACCAATATGAATTACTTTCAAAAAGGCTAGCTTAAGTATTGTGCAGGTTCTGCTGATGGGCTTATATGCCATTAAGAGTCTATCCTACACAGAATGTGCCAGGTGTTTAACTGGGGACTGGTACTAATTTCAGAGCTAATACTGAGCTGTTCCACATCAGTGCTTTCAGCAGGTGGCTTGAACTGACAGTGTAAAGAAAAAAGTGAGAGAAAATTACCATTGTATTTTAGAATTTCTCTGATTGAATTGACTGATTATACTGTCAAAGGAGCATTGGGAAGCTGGCAGGGTTATAGGCAGTGAAGAAATGACAGAATTCTTTCAGAAAGAGCTTGTCTGTTGGTTTTTGCACAGCCAAATATTTCAAAATGATAATAAGGTTTGATGTGAGGTTTGAATTCAGCACTTGTGAAAATCCATGTGATCTCTGATTGGTATTTTAAAGCTTGGATATTGTATAAGGAGAGCCAGTGGTATTCTTATTACCATTTTCTCTTATAAGACAAAATATTAAAACACTCTGAAGTCCCATCAGTAAATGTTAAACTACTTTTAATATTTGCAAAAGAGTTTTATAAAGATTTCATTTTTGTTAAGTTTTACTTATTAGAAAATGGAATAGAAAACTTACCAAGTGAGTCAAGATAACTGCTGACTTTCCCTGGTGACTCAGTGGTAAAAGAATCCACCTGCAGTGCAGGAGATGAGGGTTCCATCTCTGATTTGGGAAGATCCCCTGGAGAAGGAAATGAGCTACCCACTCCAGTATTCTTGCCTGGAGAATCCCACACACACAGGAGCCTGGCGGGCTACGGTCTGTGGGGTCGCATAAGAGTCAGACATGACTTAGTGACTCTATGACTGCAACACCAGTTGAAAACATTTGTTTTATGCAATCGGTCTTGAATTATGATTTAAGATCTTATGTTTCAGAAGAAATTCTTAGTAGTAACATATTATTCCTGGTTGTCTCTTAAATTCGTGTTTGTTTATTCTAAAATGTTATTAAATATTTTAACATATTCTTTAAATTGATCATATAAAAAATTAGAGATACAGTCTCCTGCTTTTAGTAGAATAATGGTAATAGTAGCTAGTATTGAATCGTTGCCATCTAACAGGTACTTTACAGTGTCTTACTTTATTTTCACAGTAACTCCATAAGGCATCCCCATTTTACTTAGAGGCCAATCAAGGCAGAGAGAGGCTGAATAACTTTACCCGATGCCAGAGCTTGTCAGGGCAGAGACGGGATGCTGACCCTAAGAACCCCAGTGCTCATTCTCTACTGTAACGGAGCACACAGAGGAGAGAAGCTGGTTATACTTGACTTTTTTTTTTTTTGGCTGTCAGCGCACTCACTGTCCTCTATACAGGTGACAGGGACTTAATACAATAATTTTCCTTTTCATGGTTATCCCATTATGAATTTAATAGAAGTTTTGATACAGAGTCATGAAAATTCTTAAGGGAATTGTTTTAAAATGTGGAAAAAAACGTATTCAAAGTGTTCTGTAAAAGACACCAAGCGGCACATTTAGCAGAGTGTAAGTTAGGTTTGGGGCGGAAAAAAATCAATCAGGATAAATGGGTCAGCATTCATCATTTGTACAACAAATACTTATTGTACTGGGTGCCAAGCACTGGGCTTGGCCTGTCGGAAAGCACTGGGTGATTTATTTTTGTTGAGCCGACTCCCTGGTGGGATTATTCACAAACAACTTTCGATGTAAATAGGAAGCTTTAATTGCAGGAGAGCAGGCTTCCAGTCTCTCTGGGTGGACCGTGGTGCGCGAGTTTTGTTCCGTTGCATAATCTAGTAGGCACTCCTCGTATTCTCATTATTCTGCTGCAGTGTAACAAACCAGCAGGAAACTGCATTCCATGGGATTTCTATGGGGACTACGGAGAATTCATTCCAATGCTTACAGAGCAGCCGCTTGTGGCTCAGAGTAGCTCCAGGGCTAATGTGAGGAGCTGTGTAGCTCTACTTGCTGCTGAACTGTAAAACTGAGAGCATGTGTACTGTAAATAAGACAATGTCAGTAGAACTGTTGCTCATCTGGAGGCCTTATCAGAGCATTGGTTGATAATCTCTTATTGTTGAATGAGGGGGAAAAAAGGGAATTTGAAATGTCATACCATGCTGAAAATGTGAATACCTGTTTCTTCACTCCCTTTAAAACTTGCTCCAAGTTTTGTTGTATTTCACTTGGAGTGAAATTGGAAAGAAAGAAAAATTGCTCTTCACTCCTCTAACTCCCTCACTCTACAACACAAAATAACTGGCAAGGGGAGCGATACTTTCAGTAACAAAGTCTCTCCACTTAGACTTGTAGGGGTTAAAGGAATCCCTATACTGGGATGCTGTTGTTTAGTCGCTCAGTTGTGTCTGACTCTGCAACCCCATGAACTGCAGTCCTCCAGGCTCCTTGTCCATGGGATATCCCGGGCAAGAATACTGGCGTGGGGTGCCATTTCCTTCTTCAGGAGATCTTCCCAGGGATTGAACCCATGTCTCCAGCATTGGCAAGCAGATTCATTACTACTGAGCCACCAGGGAAGCCCCTGTGCTGGGATAGGTTTGTTTGATTCCTGCGTTCTGTCTACATCCTCTAAGGACCCGGTTTCCTGCATCCCCAGGCATGGGGAGAGCGCCTTGGTTTTGTTTGTGGAAGAACCGTCCAGTCTTTAGTCACATCACATGTTTGGTGGCTGCCGTCCTGGGTGCCTATTTCAGTAGGACTGTCAGCCATCCCCCAACCAGGCCTCCTGTGTCTCCACCACTGCGGCCTTGGCTACGGTGCTGCCTGTCTGCAGGGCCTGCTTCATAGGCCAGACCTGCGACCTGTGAATCAGAGAAGGCCCCGCACTGGGTTTAATCCTCTGCTGTCATTCCCTTCAAATTCTTAACGATGATTAATCAAAGGGCTCCACGTTTTCATTTTGCACTGGGTTCTTTGTACAAATCGTGTGGCCGGTCCTATTTGTATGAGCCTCTTCTCCCTTGCTACCCTCAGCACTAGAGAAATTGCCTCCTTCAAGGACCAGCTCAAGTGTGCTTCATGTGTGAAGCGTTCTGATTCCTTCGTAGACGTGAGCGTCTTTCCCCCGTGTGTGTCCCTCAGTTACAACCTGCATGGCACCCTCCTTGAGCTCACTATGTACACCTGTCTCCTTCCGCCAAGGTGGGCTCTTGGAGAGAAGGCGGCGCCCTCAGTGAATCTTCTGTTCTTCTCCCTCCATATCCTAGCCCGATGGCTTTCAGTGTTCCATAAATGCTTGTTGAATTGAAGTGAATTAAATAATTTGCCCTTTTATCTGAAAGAGTAAAGAAATTTACATTTAATATAAGGCCCCTTTGATAGACATACTGCCTTCATTTCTGTTCTCTTCTGATGTTGAATTACGGTGCTGGCTTCCATCAAATGGCAAATGTGATGAGATGGTACACATTTGATTCTGCCTCACTTATAAATGTGGGGTGGAGAAAGTATAAATGAAATCATTTCACTAATTTTAAGACATTTGAAGAATATGGAAATTGAGCTTAGGAGGAAAAGGTTAACTAAGGTTAAAGTGAATGCTTTTCATTTCGCTTAGCATATCACTAAGTGGAGATTTAAAGGCAATCCTCTTTTCTCACCAAACTTCCCCGTACTGCTCCTGGATTTCCTTTTAGCATAATTTGAGTAAGATGTTGTAATAGTTTAAATCATTTTAATTTTGCATGGTTCCCAAGTGCTATTTTCATACAGGGAACATTTCATAATATGGTCCCCTGAACCTCTTAGAGGAGTAGAATTTGCAGTGCTTGTTGTCTGCACAGGCAGTGGAACCCTGGCAGTTTTACAACCAAAATCGATATTCGGGGGGTTGTTGACTGAGCACAGAAGAGAACACAGTTTGCTGTGCTGCAGCCATTGTTAGCAGAGGGGCCATAACTGACTTTGGATGTCCTGTACACTCTTTCCAGCTGTAGGAAAATGTGTCTTGGGGTGTTTGAATTTCGGGACAGAGGGCTCCCAAAGCATCTTCCCAAAGCATTCAAGGCAAGTTAAGAACCAATAAATGAGAAATGGAAACAGGAATGAACATATAACACAGCCACACATTATAAAGCTAAATTTAAAAGCCAGCCTATAAAAAAACCAAATCTTATTGAACATGCATTGGTACTGTTGAAATATAAAATCTCTGGCCTATAAAATATATCTATTGAGTATGATGCTGTTTTTCTGAAAATAGACTTATACATTTACATACGGATTAGGGTCTTCGGTCCTGAACTTGTCCACTTTTGGGTGCATATTTGAGAGCAGAGTTGGACATGACTGAAGCAACTTAATACACACACACACACATTTGTGAGCAGTGTGACATTAAGAAGAAGAGTTAGACAGAACAGTTTGCCACATGGTAATATGAGGGAATACCTAACTGCTACATTTAGAAGTAAAGCCCAACTTCTAGCCAGGGTTATTCTTTTTTTTCAGATTATTTTTAATTGGGTGTAATTGCTTTACAATGTTGTATTTGTTTCTGCTGTACAACAATGTGAATCAACTATATGCATACATATATCCCCTCCCTCTTGAGCCTGTCTCCCCACAAGCCTCTTCCATCCCAGCCCCTAGGTCCTCGCACAGCACTGACTGAACTCCCTGCGATACAGCAGCTTTCCGCTAGCTATCTGTTTAACACGTGGTGGTATATATGTGTCAGTGCCACGCGCTCCATTCATCCCACTTTCTCCATCCCCACTGTGTCCACACGGCTGCTCTCTATGTCTGTGTCTCTGTTCCTGCCCTGCAAACGGATTCATCTGTACTGCTTTTCTAGATTCCCTGTATATGGACACACTAATACATGATACTTGATTTTCTCTTTTGACTTCACTCTGTATGACACTCTGTGTTCATCCACATCACTACAAATGACTCAGTTTCATTCCTTTCTTATACCCTAATAGTATTCTATTGTATAAATGTACCACATCTTCTTTATCCATTCCTCTCTTGAGGGACATTTAGGTTGCTCCCATGTCAAAACCAGGGTTATACTTGAATATGGGAAGTCTAAGACAGTGCCTGTGCCATGCATGTACAGAGGATAACATGCTTTGTGATTGTGAAAATCTTTGCTTAAAAGTAAGTGAAACAGCTCTGGGAGGATGCCACATCCCGGGAGTGTGGTTGTCTTACCCAAGCTTCACATTCAGCCTTAGTGGCTCCTACCTCTCCCAGAGGAGGGCTGGAGGGCCATGATCATCTTGCCTAATTTCTGTGGCTTGTTTTTCTGTTTAGTATTCTTTTCTTTACATATTTTCTCTTCTCATGGATTGCTCACTGGACTCTCTGAGCACACTTAGGAGAGCACAGCCATGGAGGAGCCCACGATTGCTTACAGAGACTCAACTTGGACCGTGTGCTCATTTGGGACCCATTTGCCCGTAAATATAGTCATTAAAGTTGGGATGAACTCAGATACCAGAAATCTTGAGACAATGTCAGCTCTCTTTAGTATATTTTAGAGACCAGTTGCTATATGCAAGACATAGTGTAAAGCCTAAAGGGTGTTCAAAGGTTAATAGGACTGGTCTTTGCCTTGAGGGGTAGGTCAGGCCACAAGGAAAACAAGATGCCAGACAAGTGGCCTGGGAACTCTCAGATGAAACAACTCAACCAAAACTCTGAGAAGTGCATTCTTACAAAGACATGAGTCTCGCCAGAGAGGGGAAGTATTTTACAATTTTTAAGAAGGACTTTGAGCTTACTTGGAATCATTTCCAAGTTGGAGCCCTGAAGAGTAAATAGGAATCACACTAAAAATCATGCCACCTTACGGCGTAGACCTCCAGCTGCCATCCCCTCTTTCTCTGTCCTGTCTGTGTGGTTGGCCTGGAGTTCCCTGGTGGGACCCAGCTGGCGCAACAGGACATGCAGATTGCATTTGCCTCTCTGGGTCCCTTCTGTGTCTCAGCTCCTTCCTTCACTGATTCCACACCCCATTTCCCTTTTTCCTTCTCACTGTTTACCTTTGCTTTCCTCCTGCTTCCTCTCAAGCATGAATTCCTGCTGATAATCTTGGAACTCCTAGGCAGTCCCAATTTTAATAAAGTAAAAATTGGGTTTTTCCCATTGCACTCTGATTGAAGCTACGTTGTAATAGAAGACCTTTCTCCTAAAGAATATTTATGTATTTCCAAAATCATGTTTTCAGAAAAGGAATACTTAACATACAATTAAAAAGTTAAAAACTTTGTAAGAGAGCATTTTGGGAGTTTTGTAGCCCTCTGGTGGAGTGTCAAGAGAACCATAATGGAAATATTTGATGACTTTAGATTTTAACTGTTTCAATATAACTGAATAACACACTTAAAATTTTTTTCACTCTTTGATTTGAGGGCAGTCATTTTGTTCAGAGATCTGTGATTAAGTAGCTCAACATTTGTTTTTAATGCTTATATTTTTGCATTGATATAAACAACTCTGGCTCAAATTCAGGGAGTGAATAAAGTATACAGTATTTATGAAACATTTTCCTATGTTTTCCATTTTTGTTACAATTTTATTAAGTGATTAATCACAGGAATCTAAAATGGAGGGGGCAAGTGAGACATTTGTGGGCTATGAATACAGAACGCTGCTAGGATCTCTGAGTGCTGCTTTGCATCTATGCTATGCCAATGAACAGTCACAAGTCTTTGTATGATAGCAATTTGACATTGAGGAAAGAACATTGAATTGAAGTCAGACCTGAGATTCAGTCTGTTTTCTCACCCTGTAGATACATGATTCTGGAGAGGTCACAGCACCTATTTGGAAGACTTCGCATCAGTGAAGGGTAGCACAAGACATAACTTCTAACATGTCTTATAGTTCTGTGGTTTGGGCATTTTTTTCACATTATTAAAACAAAAAAATGCAGTACAGTTTCTAGGAGTGTTACATTGTTGTTGGAAAGATGAGCTTTGTTGAATCTTTGGAAGAAAATGCACATTTATGATAATTCTAAAATTATGATTATATAAATTAGTTTAAAAGATAAAAGCTCACTCGTGTACTGAGACTTACTTGAGGGTATAAGTCTTTTCATTTCTGTATTCCCATTCTGACTTAACACTTGGTATATAGTGGAAATTACAAAAAGTAATTTTTTAAATTACTTTTTATTGGTGTATAGTTGCTTTACAATGTGTTAGTTTCTACTGTACAGCAAAATTGATCAGCCATATGTGTATACATATATCTTCTCCCTTTTGGACTTCCTTCCCATTCAGGTCACCACAGTGCATTAAGTAGAGTTTCCTGTGCTATTAGTATTCTGGATACATTTTAAAAATTTTTGGATAAGCCCTTAGAAATTGAATGAATGAAAATCAATGAATGGACATTTAAAAACTATTGATTTATTTTCATTCATTCATTCAATTTCCAAGGGCTTATCCAAAAATTTAGATGCGTCTAGAACAGATTTGTGAAATGGATTTCATGTTATCGCAAAAAGTTATCTACTTAAGTAAACCTACAAATAATTTTGTTAGCAGAGACTATTTGCCTTATAGGCCTTGGGTAATAGTTTGGGTCATATGTAACTATTTAATTTTTTAAAAAGGATTTGTTATTAATCATGTCATATAAAAGTATATTTTCCAGATAGAAAAATATTTTTTTAAAACTTGGGAAGTTTTAATGTTTTTAAAATTGCTTGTTTTGATTTTTCTATAAACTGGATTTAAAAAAATGGAGGAAAAGAAATTAGCCTGATGATATTGTAGTATTCTTAATAATTTCACATGTATATGAAAGGATTTAAAAATATTTCAGATATATATGGACTTGGAAATTACTAGGTTGCATTTTATTTTTTCTCTTGAACAATTTTCCCCAGACTGGGTTATAGCAAGATAAGTTTCATCATCATCTAGCAAGTTTTATATGCCAAGTTATGAACTCCCAGATATTATAGTTTAAATAGCAATGATGCCACTATAATATTAATGATAAATGGCATACATTTGAAACATTTAAAAATGATCATAGCCTTACAGCCAAAAAGAGCTGGAAGATATTAATGGTATAGACGTTATTTCATGTGGATCTGAATTATGTATAGCAGAGAGAGACAGAAAGAGATAAATTACATAATAAATCAAAGTTCACATGGTATATTGTTTATTTTTTAAAAAACTACACAAACTTTCTATTTATGCAATATGTCAGCTATTTGAAAAAAAGATGAATAGTTCCAGATTCAGATTTGTTCCAAGAGTGAATATTTAGCATCCAATAGTGTCATACTGCAGAGAAGGCAATGGCACCCCACTCCAGTACTCTTGCCTGGAAAATCCCATGGATGGAGGAGCCTGGTGGGCTGCAGTCCATGGGGTCGCTGAGAGTCAGACACGACTGAGCGACTTCACTTTCACTTTTCACTTTCATGCATTGGAGAAGGAAATGGCAACCCATTCCAGTGTTCTTGCCTGGAGAATCCCAGGGACAGAGGAGCCTGGTGGGCTGCCATCCGTGGGGTCGCACAGAGCCGGACATGACTGAAGCGACTTAGCAGCAGCAGCAGTGTCATACTGAATGTAGGGAAATAATTACAGTGTATGTTTAACTATGAAGAATTCTAGGAAAGCATTGACTTCTTACACTTTGAATGTGCTTTTATTCTCTGATCAATTTGTACCTTTTGTGCCTTTTTGATTATTAAAGTCAGGTGTTGTTATCTTCCTTTCAGAAACTGTAGCAGCAATATGTTCAAAAGTGTGTATAAGATTATATTAAGGCAATTATTAACAGGAAATGTTTCTTCTTGATAAATTAATTGTAATAAAACATGATTGCAGAGCATTGCTAACATTGGGAAATGTTATTTGATGAATATATAGAAATTACCTGCAGAATCCACTGGTGATCAGGAAAATTTTGTTGGGCTTTCCTAATATTTTAAGATTCTGAACAAATGCCTAGGTAAGGGGAGACTTAAGTGGTTTTTATATTTTTTCAGACATAGTTTATTGTAAAAATATTAATACTGTGTCACACTCTTTTTAAGAGGTTACAACTCCTAGGAGTTGTAGGTACAGGTGCTATTACAAGCCATCAACTTGTCTTATTCTGTACATTATGCTTCAGTATGCTCCTAACCAAAAGAATTAAAGAACTACTGTTGTACTTGCATAGGATCCTAATGTAGAACTTAAAAATGTCCTTGTCTCACAGGTGAAAGAGCCCTGGTGTGGTTATCCTGGTGATTACTCCATCTAAAGTGATTTGCATGTGTGCCAAGTAATTTATTCCTGCAATGATTTTGAAAATGTTACCATAGATCATACATGCATGTATTCATTCATTTATTTAACAACACTTACTACAAGGTAATACCCAGGGATCTAGAGAAAGAGATGTAAATGTTCTTGTCTGTCATCTCTTATTTTTCCCTGTGGATTTGGTTA
>NW_011494814.1:713114-731149 GCF_000754665.1 Bison bison bison | reverse complement strand
GGATTTGGTTAGTTCTGTTTCTACTAATGTCCTGACATGCACAATCACCATCCTGTTTTGGGTCCCCATCAATTTGTTTGTCGGTCACCTAGTCCAGGGGTCTGTTGATCTCCATGGAATGTCTTTACAGGTAAATCAGAGGCTGAATGGAGGTTCTTCAAGTGAGATACAGAAATGATTAAATATTTTGGAGAAGAGAGGGGAAGCAAGAAAGAATAATCAGGATAGAGTGGCAATAGAGGACCTTAGAGACAGCTCAGGTGAAGAGCTAGCAGGGATGGTAGGATTTGAGGTTGTGTGTCAGGAGTGTCCATGGAGAGGAGATGCAAGAGAAGCATATGGACTGTAATGGCCACAGATGCTAAGCACCCGTGAGGGAAAGTTGGTTACTTCACAGGTCATTTCATGTCACTTATATGTAGATTGATGTGGAAAAGGAAACAAGAAGAAACATTTGGGGAAAAGAATTCTGTCGTTGCTGATACTTTAATGATGTAAGTATGTCCTAAATTATTGAAGTTTTCCTCTGATAGTTATACAAAATTTTTATATCTAAGAATCCATAGAAGAAACCATAATTGATCTGATGTGTTTGACACATATTGATTTACATAATTTAAAATGTAGATAGTAAAGGCAGAATTCTTGTATGTTATCAGATTATGCCCAAAATACATTTCTATAAAGTTCTTCCTGTGCTTTTCCAGAATTTGAAGGGTTGCCATCAGATGAGATACATATTGCCTAAAATTTTAGAACTTACATAGCCTGTTTTTTTCATTTCTGAAAATAATCTCATTAAAAACCTGTTTGTACAAAAACTATTCTTTATGTTTTTGACATACTGACCAAGGTGAAACTGAAATTTGACCATTCAAAGATTTCTTTCCTTTAGGAAGCATGTCTACTTGCTTCAATGGGAAGCAAAATAAAATGGAAGAGATGTTTAAATAGTTTTTTATTCATAGTTGTTAACAATGTAACAAGCAATTAACTTTTTGGCATAGTGATAAATCTGCTTCTCTACGAAGGTGTTTTGTGTTTTAATAAGTGGCAATGCATGCTAGTATATTCATTTTTATTGAAAAGTTGAGTGAAAAAATGGAATTTAATTCATAAGGTATTGCCTTGGGCTTATTGAGATCTTATGTGCAATATCCCAATGGGATGGCATCATATTCAGCAGAGTATTATCTTAAAAAAGTAATCAGCAACAAATCAAGTTAAAGTATCCTAGTATTTGTGGAGTGTTATCCTTGATCTGGGCTTCCCTGGTGGCTCAGATGATAAAGACTGCCTACAATGCGGGAGACCCAGGTTCGATCCCTGGTTCAGAAAGATACCCTGGAGAAGGGATTGGCAACCCACTCCAGTATTCTAGTTTTAAGAATTCCATTGACAGAGGAGCCTGGCAGGCTACAGTTCATGGGGTCACAAGGAGTCAGACATGGCTGAACAACTAACACTATCATCTTTGATCTACTCGATCTCTAAAATAAATTTAAAAACAAATTATTTGATAATGCTGAAGCAGCATTATTGGAATATGGTTTTAGAAGAGCAACAAAATCAAAGGTTAGTATAATTACTAGGAGATAGTACTTACAAAGTTCTTATCATCATGTGTTCATTTATTTATGAATTTGCTATTTGTTCATTCACTTAATTTTATTACATATCTGTTCTATTTTTAGAGGGAATAGATAAAAGGTCTTATTTATCTAGAAACTTACCAACATAATTGTGATTTATACATGCTTAGTGAAGACAAATGGTACCTACGTTGTAAATGTCAAACAATAGCACATTTTAGCTATATAAATTTTTTATTTAAAATTGTGGTATGATTATATGTGTGTGTATATATATACACACACACACACACACACACACATAATGTAAAAATGACCATTTAAACCATTTATGTACACTATTCAGTGGCTTTAGTTAAATTTACAGTGCTGTGCAACCATCAGCACTATGTACTTCCAAAATTTTGTCCTGACCCCAGAAATTCTGTACCCGTTCAACAGTAATTTCCCACCACTGCCACCCCACTTTTTATTCCCTGGTAAACTCTATATTCTGTCTCTATGAATTTGTCTATTCTGGGTATTTTATACAGTAGAATCATATAATATCTTTTGTGTCTGGCCTATTTTACTCAGTATGTTTTCTTGGTAGATGTATATTATTAGTCGCTTAGTTGTGCCCAACTCTTTGCGACCCCATGGACTGCAGCCCACCAGGCTTCTCTGTCCACGAGATTTTCCAGGCAAGGATACTGGAGTGGGTTGCCATTTCCTTCTCCAGGAGATCTTCCCAACCCAGGGATTGAACCCGGGTTTCCTGAACTGCAGGCAGATTCTTTACCAGCTGAGCTACAGGGGTTGTAGCATGTATCAAAACATTGTTTTTTTTTTATGGCTGATAACATTCCACTGTATGTATAGTCCACATATTGTGTGTTATTTATGGTGTTGATGGACACTGGATTATTTCCAACTTTTCTCTATTGTGAATAATGCTGCAGTGAACATTGTACATTGGTGTACAAGTATCTGTTTCAGTCCTGTTTTTAATTCTTTTGAGTATACACCTTGGAGTAGTATAGCTGGGTCATGTGGCAATCTCGCATTTAAGTATTTGAGGAACTGCCAAACTGATTTCCATAGCAGATGTACCATTTTACATTCCCACCTGAAAGTATTAGGCTTCCAATTTCTCTGTATCCTCACCAGAACTTGTTATTTTCCATGTTTTGTTTTTGTTTTGATTATAGCCATCCAGTGTGTGTGAAATGATATCTCATTATGGTTTGAATTTACATTTCCCTAATGACTAATGATTGTGAGCATCTTTTCATGGGCTTATGGACTATTTATATCTGTTTTCATAGAAATGTCTATTCAAGTTCTTTGCCGCCTTTTAAACTGGGTTGTCTTTTTGTTTAGTTCTTTATGTAGTCTGCATATTAAACTCTTAACAGATAAATGATTTATAAATATTTTCTTCCTTTCTCTAGGTTTTCTTTTAACTATTATGATTTTTTGATAATGTCCTATAGTTTTTGAAAGTTTTTGGTTTTGAAGTCTAGTTTTTCTAATTTTTCTTTTGTTTTTCATTCTTTTAGTGTCATATTTAAGAATGATGCCAAATTGAAGGTCATAAAGAATTTCTTTTGTTTTCTTTGGACAGTTTGATAATCTTAGTTATTGTATTTGGGTTGTTGATCCATTTTGAGTTCATTCTTACATGTGGTATGATAGTAGGGCCCAACTTCTTTCTTTTTTATTTGGTTGTTCTAGAACCATTTGTTGAAAACACTGTTCTTTCCCCATTAAGTAGACCTGTCACCCTTATCTAGAATCAGCTGGCCAGAGATGAATGGGTTTATTTCTGAAATCTCAGTTCTATTCCATTGGTCCAAATGTCTATCCTCATGCAAGTACCTCACTCTTTTGATGTCTATGCTTTATTGTAAACCAGGAAGTGTGAGTCTTTTTGAAACCAGGAAGTGTGAGTCTTCCAACTACTATTTTGATCATTTGGGATTCTTTGACATTCCAGTGAATGTTGGGATTGGCTTTTCCATTTCTCCACAAGAGGCTGTTAGAATTTTTATAGAGATTGAGTTGAATCTGGAGCTCACATTGGGCATAGTCATTTTGATACACTTTGGACTTGACTGGCTAGTATTTTGTTGAGGACTGGTTATGTGAATTTTATTGATTGCCAGACTGGATTTTCTTGAATGCATGCTTCAACAAAACATTGTCAGAGAAATGACGGACTTCTGAGTCTTACTTATCTGAGTGAATCCAAACAAATGTTTACTTAAATTTTTATAACTGGCCTTTGTATTTAAGTAATACAAAAACAGTTTCATCTGTGATGTTGGAGTGTCAGATGATGGATTAAACACTTTATACATTGTTTTAAAAAGTAGTAACAATTAGTGTCCTTACTTCACAATGTGGACATAGAAGCTTGGAGCTAGTAAATGGTAAAGCCAGGGTTTTTAACTCCTGTTTTTAGTCCTTGACTCCTGACTCCTAACTTTATAATGTCTAACCTGAGACATGAATCTATTTCAACAATGCAAAGAAAGAATAGTAGTGTCTGTAACCAAAGAATACCTTATGATGGGTTTGCTTGCATGTCTTCATTTACCCTAGTTCAGAACTCTTCAAACACAGTAATAACTGAATGCAGTAGAAATTCACAGGACTAGAGTAATTATTGTGCTATATTCAGATGCTATAGATGAGTGGATGAATTGATGGAAAAATATTACAAGAAATTCAAGAATGGCATGAATAAAATCTTTATAATCTAAATGCTCATGAATCAGTCTTTATCATTTCTAAACATCTTAGGCATTTTAAAGGACAGCAAGATTTCTCAGTAAAACAACGTGATTTTTCTGTGTAAATGTTGTGGCATAACAGGTGTGTTGGCTAGTGATAAGATACTCTGCCAAGCAACAAATAAATAATTGTGCATGAATCCCAGGAAGATGTTAGCCCTGGGGTATATTTGAATGTGATTTTTAAAATGGCATTCTATTTTTCTCTCCACATCAGAAATAGCTGCATACCCTATCTTGAATAGTGAGACTGACACTGCTTTTCATTGAATGAATCTTATTTTTAATATTTTAAAATATTATCATACAATATATCATGAATTCACTTCCCTCACCCCCAGCCTCTTTACCTGGATAATGCATTTAAAATCTCTTTGGTCATGTTTCCATTAAGAAGTCTTCCTAGGTTTTCTAAGCCTTCGTTAGTCACTGACTCCTAAGGCCTTCCATGGCACCCTGTTCTTATCCCTTTGTGGCAGTATCACCCTGATTTGCAGTTTTCTGTTTACTCAAGTAGAAGTCGTTCAGTTGTGTCTGACTCTTTGTGACTCCATGAACTGTACAGTCCATAGGATTCTCCAGGCCAGAATACTAGAGTGGGTAGCCTTTCCCTTCTCCAGGGGATCTTCCCCACCCAGGAGTCAAACTGGAGTTTCCCACATTGCAGGTGGATTCTTTACCAGCTGAGCCACAAGGGGAAGTTACTAGCCATCCCTTTAAGACATAAGTTCTTTGAGGGCAGAGAATGGATTTTGTTTAACAGTGTAACCTGTGCACACTCTTCAATGGCTGGCTCTTAGGAAATTCTCAGTATTGAAAAGAGATAATAAAATAAGTTTGTGTTACTTGCAAATATTTCAAGTGCCTCTTTCAATACAGTCTACCCCAACTCTAACAGTTGCTTTTCTTCACTTGGGAAAGTTCCTGTTCTGTAATCAACTTTGTTACCATTTCCAACTGGCAGATCTGAGGAGGTTCATGAAGATGCTTCATAGAGGGAATTCCTTCATGGTCCCACGGTTAGTACTCGGTGTTTTCACTTATGGGACCCGGGCTTGATCTCTGGTCAGGGAACTAAGATTCCATGAGCCAAGTGACATAGAAAAAAAAAAAAAAAAGACTTCATCTATATACCTGAATATATTACATTTTTGTTTTCACTGGAAAATTATATACATTTTAATGTTTTCATGTCACTGACCAGTTATTCCAGAGTAGAGTATGGGGGCAGTTGGACTGTGACATCCGCCATGCCACTGATCATCAGGCTCCATTTCACTGCCATAACTAGTACAGCTTCTCCCTTGTTGATCTCCAAATAGAAACACATCTGGTTGAAGAGCAGACCCTTCCTAGATGGAAAGACACTTGTCTCCTGGGAAGGGATGTTGACAGCCTTTAATAATAGGGCATTGGATGTGATTGCTTTTATACTATATTGAAGTGAAGTGAAGTCACTCAGTTGTGTCTGACTCTTTACAACCCCATGGACTGTAGCCTACCAGGCTCCTCTGTCCATGGAATTTTCCAGGGAATAATACTGGAGTGGGTTGCCATTTCCTTCTCCAGGGGATCTTCCCAACCCAGGGATCGAACCCGGGTCTCCCGCACTGCAAGCAGACGCTTTACCATCTGAGCCATCAGGGAAACCCTTTTACTATATTAAGAATAGTCATATTATGAGTACTGAAAACTGGCAAAGTTAATAAGCCTGA
This sequence comes from Bison bison bison, assembly GCF_000754665.1. NCBI lineage: Eukaryota > Metazoa > Chordata > Mammalia > Artiodactyla > Bovidae > Bison > Bison bison. Next base: position 725,065 of record NW_011494814.1, on the reverse strand, counting down.
AGAAGCCTTTTCTTGCTTCACCATCCTTGTGAATGCACCCCTCTGTGTTGAGCACTGGCGCTTGGAAGTGCTGAGTTTCCTGTTTGCTGAAGTGGTGGTCTTTATAGGATACAGGGTCAAGTAAAAGATATGGAACAGACTGATTTTCATTTAAAAAAATTTTTTTAAGTCACTAAGTCTGTGGCAATTTGTTACAGCAATAATAAAATTTTAAATTCTTTAAAAAAAATCAGTTGGTGTCTAAGATAAAAGACTTGCATCAAATCCTATTCTTTATTCTTTTTTTTTTTCTCTTCACGTATCACTTCTATGCTGACCATATGCAGGTTTTGGGTGACATCTTTGGTCCCCAAAGGAAATAGAGTAGGGAAGGATGAAATCAAAATATCAAGTAGTAAATGTGTAGAATCAAATTTGAGCTTTAAAAGAGTATGTTAATGGGACCAGTTTGGGCCTGAATTTGTGTTGGTTGGTGGAAGACAGCTAAAGTTCATTAAGAAAACTTCCTAGAAGAACTGTCCTTTACATGAACAACGTCAAAATAAAACAGCAGACTTGGAAGATAATAGATGAGATATAGGAAGTGGAAAAATAGGCAAGGATTTCAAAAATGTATTGCCTTCTGATTGAAAAATGGATTATTTCCATCCATGAGTGATGTTCAAAGGTTTAACAACAGACTAGCCTGGACACTGGACTTATCACAACATGGGCCACAGGAGGAGTGTCCTAGGCCCTTCTAAGATGTTACACTAGGTGGAGGCAGAGATGAGATTAGTTAAAAACTGGTATGGAAATATAGCAATATTTTATTAAACTGATGAGTCTATCTAGAGTTTTCTACCCTCCTACATTTCCAGTAATGATGGCACTGTTTGTTCCATCATTCCAGAGATGTCGCTACTCTGATGTTCCAGAGTAGTGATGTCTTTGGAAAGAGGAAAGATGAAGTATTCTTTGGAAATTTATTTTGTGTAGTTGAGAGGTGTGAGGGTATTCATCTTTAATAAATGAAGCATTTCAATAAATAAACTCAAGTACTTTTATGAAATATACCTGTATTAGGTATTATATTGGCATGAAGCCACCATTTTCCCAATGCACAGTATGTCTTATCTTTTTGAGTAGCAGAATTGGAGAAGGCAATGGCAACCCACTCCAGTACTCTTGCCTGGAAAATCCCATGGGCGGAGGAGCCTGGTAGGCTGCAGTCCATGGGGTCGCGAAGAGTCTGACACGACTGAGCTAGTTCACTTTGACTTTTTACTTTCATGCATTGGAGAAGGAAATGGCAACCCACTCCAGTGTTCTTGCCTGGAGAATCCCAGGGACGGGGGAGCCTGGTGGGCTGCCGTCTATGGGGTTACACAGAGTTGGACACGACTGAAGTGACTTAGCAGCAGCAGCAGCAGCAGCTCTACAGGAGCCCCTGATGCTGCAGCTCTAGTGCAGTCACTCTCAGTCTGATCTCTTGGGTTTGCATCCTGGTCTCTATGCCCTGCTGGATATGGTTTGTGGACTGCTGCTGCTAACCTAGAATAAACTGCAGTGAATCGCTCAGAGGGGACTAGAGAAAGAGGAGGAAAAAAAGCAGTTAAGATGATAAGGGAACACTTTGAGGAAAGAATCTGCCTGCCAAGGCAGGATATATAAGAGGTGCGAGTTTGATCCTTGGATCGGGAAGATCCCCTGGAGGAGGAAATGGCAAACCACTCCAGTATTCTTGCCTGAAAAATCCCATGGACAGAGGAGCCTGGTGGGCTACAGTCCATGGGGTCAGAAAGAGTCAGACCCGACTGAGTGTCTGAGCACAACGATGTTTAATATAGTTCTAGATGTCAGGGAAGAGCATGATGAGCATCAGCTACGTGGGACAGTGAGCGCCTGAAGCAGACACGTGGACAGTAGTTTCTGCAGTGATGCCCCAGCACACAGTATCCTGAGGCACACGGTGCTTCTCACAGAGGTGGGGAGAGAAGAGAGGAAAATGAGTAGAAGGTATGTTTTCTTAGATTTGATTCCTTGTCATGTCCTGGTTACCTTAACTGTCAGTCTTAAGTAGGCAGAAGTTGGGAGCCAGATTAAAGGAAAGGGAGAAAAGTAATAAGAGGGGAAAGTGGCTGAATGTTTGATGGAAATTTGTCTGGAATGAAGATGGGAGCTAAAAGAAAAGTCAAAGCAGGGGATTTTGAGAGATGGTCAGAGAAATTAGAACACATAAATAGAACAGAGGCCATCTGGTGGGTTTGATATTTGTGGAGAATACTTTCTAATACAAGATTGGAGTGAGAGAGAGTAAGAGAGAGAATTCTTGATGGTTTTGGCATCTTAAAATCTCTTGTGCAAACTTGGTTTAAAAATATGGTCCTCTCAGACGAGGCTGAAGTCTGAGTCATTGACTATGACTGACAGGTGTCAGTTTTGTTGAGAAAAGGGAGAGAACTGTTTTACCTGGAGGTTGGGTTATCTCCATTAACAACGCAGTTAATCTTTGTAGTTAATTCTTACAGTTTATAAGAGTGTACATATTCTTAATGTAGCAAATAACCTTCCACATTTTAACCCTCAAGTAAAGGACAGGGGAGGGGTGAGTGAAATGTTTTATTGAATTCAGTAGAACTGGTAGGTTAGAGGTAATTGTATAAGGATGTGGCTATAGACTTGAAGCTAGAAAGTTTCATATGCTTGTTACCAGGTCTGTCAGGAAATACAGGAACGTTTTTGCATGTACCTCATTTTGCCATCACTTTGATATTGTGAGAATACTCCTCAAATAAAAGATTGTTGGATGTTAAGCCTTAGTCTTCAAGCTGACTCACATGGCATTTATTTTCTCCTGATTGAGGGAAATAGCACTGGGAGGTGGTGATTTCAGATTGAACAACCAGGGAACCAAATTAGATAAATTTGAAACTTGAGTACTCAAAGATTGCAAGGTCATTAGTATGAATGTGTAGGTGTATAATGAAAGTACATGGTTTGTGTATATTTATGGAAACAAAACAAACCAACAAAAAAACAGGTGGGGGCAGGCAGAGGAAGGAAGTATTTTTAGTTACTCACGTGAATATTGAACTCATCCATAATAAGGACTGGGCACTAAATGGAGGAAGTGATGGCAGAAAATCAGATTGTGTAGGTTCAGATATGGAGAACAGGTGTTAAATAGGAAAAGGGAATATCTAAATCTGACTTAGTGGGATAATGGGACAAAAAGTCCCTCCCATAATATAAATTACTGTCTTCTGATTTGAGAAAAATTCTTTCACGATTTCATATTTCTGCAATATCATTAGAAGAAATTGTTAATGTAACTTCAAATTTTATCTTTTAAACATTGAGTAGTTTGGAAGGTTATGCTTAATAATGCTTTTATGTTGTCTAATTGGTAACTTGTTAACATTTTTATTTAATGTCAGCGAGGAAAAAATTAAAATTAAATGGCTACTATAAAATGTGATTAGTGATTCAAATGACAAAAAGGAAAAGTCTTTTGTCTGGGGTTACACGTATCTGTGTGCAGGCTTCCTCCTTACCAATATTCTCCTTTTACTTTCTGTCAGCCCGTTTTCATTGCATGTAAAAAGCAAGTGAACAATCTTCCAAAATCTCCCCCCATCTAAAACCATTTCTTTCCTTTTAAACATATATTCAGACAAACCCTACAGCGCTCTTCATTTATCTCTTTGTTTCTCTGTGGTTCTGCTGTGGCTACCACGTGTGTGTATGGCTTTCCTACCAATAATATAGTAAATTATTTAACCTATAAGAGCTTTCTTCTTGAAATCTCCCTCTCTTCCCACAGGTATAAGGATGTATACAGAGCATTCAATAAGTAATCAATGAATGATGGATGAGTGAAAAATCGACTGAATGAATAAATCACACGGATCCTTTTTGGAAGATGGCAATTGCATATGTTGGGTCTAGATTTTAAATTTACTAACTGAAAATATTGTCATTTTAGTTTTTAAAAATACATTTAATATTTTTCCTGATTGTCTTTTCACAGTAACAAATATGTGAGTAGTTTGATATTTTCAACACTTTTCTCTGGAATCCCTCTCGGCTCCCTTTGTTTTTCAAGCCCTTTCTTCAACTACATCAGATTAAGCAATATCTCATGGCACATTTTATTTTACAGGTAGTTTAAATAAACATCATTTTAATATCCCTAGAAAACCAAACTTAAAGATAGTAGCCAAACAAAATGTAGCAGTAAAATGAGTGGGCATATAGTTGTGTTGCTGCTGCTGCTAAATCGCTTCAGTCATGTCCGACTCTGTGAGACCCCATATCGGCAGCCCACCAGGCTCCCCCATCCCTGGGATTCTCCAGGCAAGAACACTGGAGTGGGTTGCCATTTCCTTCTTCAATGCGTGAAAGTGAAGTCGCTCAGTCATGTCTGACTGTTTGCGACCCCATGGACTGCAGCCTACCAGGCTCCTCTGTCCATGGGATTTTCCAGGCAAGAGTACTGGAGTGGGTTGCCATTGCCCAACTGTTATAGTATAATTATATTATTCTTATCATATTTAACTTTTATTACCCTTGAATTTGACAATGTTAGGCATATAATCATTTTGAAATTTTTTCTGCTCTGGGTTCCAGACTCTTTCCTTTATATTCAGTTTGTAATTGTCCACATGGGGATCTGGTCTCATCCAGTGGTCATTTATAATTTCTCCCTCTTCTCTTTCATGCTAACATGTAAGCTGGCTCAAACCTTCCCAGCATTAAGACAACTTCTCTTCACTCTATGTCCATTTCTAGTTATATTTTCTTTCCTTCACAGCCAAATTTCACAAAACTACAATGAATGCTCTGCTACTGCTGCTAAGTCACTTCAGTTGTGTCCAACTCTGTGCGACCCCATAGACGGCAGCCCATCAGGCTCCCCCGTCCCTGGGATTCTCCAGGCAAGAACACTGGAGTGGGTTGCCATTTCCTTCTCCAATGCATGAAAGTGAAAAGTGACAGTGAAGTTGCTCAGTCGTGTCGGTCTCTTAGCGACCCCATGGACTGCAGCCTGCCAGGCTCCTCCACCCATGGGATTTTCCAGGCAAGAGTACTGGAGTGGGGTGCCACTAAATTTCTGCTACTCCATGGGAATCTGGCTCTTGGTTCCCCACTGTCTCCCATCCTTCTACTTTGTGGGAATTCTTCTGGCACTGCCCACTTATCATCAACATTCCACAGGCTCTTTAACTCCCCTCTTTTGACTTTGTGGACAAGTACCTTCTACCACAAAACCTCTCTTCCTTTGACTTCAGTAACTCCACTGTTTGGGAATCCTACCGCCTCCCTTTAAGTTGCCTTTATGGCTCCCTTTCCCCCTAGTTCTCCTGTGTCTTTTGATGAACTTAAGAAATCTATCCTTGGATTTTTGCTGTCTCACTCTATGCTCTCTCCTACAGCTCATCTAAGCCCAGGAGGACTTAAATCACATGCTTTTTCATCCACCTTATCATATCTCTTTATGGCAAGTTCAGACCCATGTGATCTCCTGGCCAAAACCTGCAGAGTGTCCTTATTACTCTCTGTGACGTGTTCCTGGTAATCTTGTAATTGTACTCGGCGTTGAATTCAGAGTATTCCTAAAGTGCACAAAACTCACTTATCTTCATTGCTTATAATCTTTTAATGACTCCTCATTGTCAAAATACAATGGTGAAATTCCTTGGATTAGCTTTAAGCAGTTCTGTGTTCTGACCCTTGCTGAATTCTTCAGCCTCACAGTCTTCCTCCACTCCTCACATTATATATACATATGTGTGTGTGTGTGTGTGTGTGTGTGTGCGCATTGTAAGTTGGTACTGCTTTATGATTTAGCATTTTCCCCATGATGTTAGTTTTGTCCAACACACCCACCTCATTACTGCCAGTATCCTTGAGAACTCTCACTTTTAATGACTTGTCTGAAGGACTCCTTATCCAATGACACTGTCCTTGATTTGAGATATAATTAACCATTATTTTATTTGTAGTTTCATGGTATCCTGAACTGCTTTTCCTGCCCTCTTGAAGCTTATACTTTAGTTAGAAACATAGTTTAAACAAGCAATTCGAACCTAGTATGATTGGTACTTGGGAAGAATAGGGTGCCACAGAGCATTTCAGAAGGATGCTTGACTCAGACTTTAAGAGGAAGTGATTGCTGGTAGGAGATTGGAAGGATGAGTAGGTCTTATCTAGGAAAGGGAGAAGAGGGAAATGGGAATGATTCCAGGAGGAAAGGCACTGAGGAGTTGAGGGAGAGAGGAACTGACAGTCTTCCTATGGCTGGAGTGTAAATTCAGGGTGTGGAATTGGAGAAGAGATAGGATCTGTTCATGCAAAGCCTTTGCAACATGTTGATGAGTTTGGCGCTTATGCTAATAGCAGTGGGAAGACATGTAAGTGTGAGTAGAAGAGAAACCTGAGCAGATAAAGGTTTCTCTGATTATTGTGATGAGCAAAGATTGGAAATGGGCCACAAATAGAGGAGTTAGGAGGTTACTACAGTGATTCAGGAAAGATGATGGTGACTTATAGTAGGTGGTAGCCCATATGGATAGAAGTCAATTATAGAGATGATTAGGAATAAGAGAATTTTTAAGTGATTGGATATCTGAGGAAGTATGGGAAGAAATCCAGGATGCTTCAGTGTTTTGATGTGGACAGTGGGTGGTGCCATTTAACAAGAGCAAACACCACTGGGGAGAGTCAAGCTGGCCAGCGAAGGTGAAAATCTTAGTTTTGTGTTTTGAGGTTTCTGTGTGATGTGAAAATAAGGATGATTCCTAGGCAATCTGAAGCCAAAAGACAGTCTGACTTGTTTATTGGCTTTTACTGAGTTGTAACATTTTTGATCATGTCTCAGTCATCCTTGAATGCCTGTGACTGTCATACAATTGGCTTTCAAGAACTATTGAGTGAGTGAATGAACGAATGAAAAGGAAATACTCTCTAGGTTGACCTTCCCTACCTATTCTTCTCCCCAAAGGGTTGTATTTAGAATTTGTAGCCAATCAAGATTATCCTGTTAACCTTTTCAGAATTCTTATCATGAACACTTCTAGTATAGCAGAAGAACTGGAAACAAGAATACACCCTAAAATATCAGAGATAAAGGTAGGAGCTGTTTCCCTCCTCAGAGTTTATAAGCAAATCTTTTCTGATTCCAGGTTGGTACTGCTCTCTCACTGTTTCTTCCCAAGATTCAGTTTGTTTGTGACTTTAATGAAGGTCTCACATAGATACTCCTATTTTGTGTTACCTGTGTTAATGTTCAGAAGATGAAAAATGACTGTAGTTTTAAACTCCAAGAAGTTCAGATTTTTGCAAGGCAAAGTTACCTACATAATGAGAAAAGGAGTCATGCCTTTCAAAGTGTATATGGATGGGTGTCATTTCCCCCTTGTATTATATTCATTTGAACTTAATCTGATGTTATCCCTAGATATTTAAAAAAAAAAGTAGTAAAGATTCTTGTGTAAAATAACATTGCCTCAAAGATAGCCAAGTGAGTTCTTGATTGAATGGAGACTTTTTTGAGAAGTCATAGGCACGCACACACCTGTCTCATATAAGGGCCTCGTTGGACTGGGTTATAATGCTGGCCAAGGAAACTCTTTGGAAGAGAGCCGCTGAGGAACCGCAGATGTTCTGGGTTCCTTTGGCAGTGAGGCACAATGTGAGTTAAGGTTAAGACTTGGGAGCTAAAGAATAGAACTAAGCTAGGGTTTTGGTTTTTTTTTTTTTTTTTCTTTCTTTCAGCAAGCCATCCCCAAGGTCGTGGACTCTGTCTTAAAAATTCTGGAAGTCTGAAGTGATTAAGAATTGAACTTTCTTATGTTTATCATACACTACTAGGAAAGAAATCAAGTGAATCTGAGCTCTGATGAGGAATGCGGGGGCTTCAGTCAAGGTAGCTGCAATCAGAATATAATTCAAGATGCTGGGCTAGGCGATCCCTGATTTCTGCAAAAAGACAAGTAGAGACCAAAAAAAGTCACTCTTGATCTTCACTTTTAACTTTGCTTTGCAAATTAAGTCTCTAAAATAGTGTCCTTGATTGAGGTGAACCATGTGCCCTTTTCCGTTATATTTCGCTTAACTCTCTCTCTGCAGTGTAAGTACACTCTGGTTGTGCCTGGGTATTTGGAGACTTGTTTGGCTGAAAATACTGCAATAGTTTTGTAAGACATTATCTTGCAATACTGAAGGGCTTTTATAATTTTATTGTAGAGGTGTCTGGTCTCCAGCAATGAAGCAATAGAATGTAAGTGTTTTTTAAGTGAAACTTTTTTTTGCATGGATACCTTCAATTGTCATCTCTTTTTGTGACTCTCAAGTATTTTGCTCTCTCACCAGATTTCCTTTCTGCTATTCTATCTGAATATCAAAGTGTATATGCAGCATCAGGACCACTTCAGTGTCATAGCTCTGAAACTGAACTCATGATTTGCCACTCACATCTGATCCAGTTCCAGTGTTTCCTATCTTAGTGCATGGCATCACCACCTATTGAGTTATACAATCAGAAATCCTAGCTAGGAATGTATTTTTCCTTCTTGCTTCTCCTTCATCCTATATCCAGTTCATCAGTAAGCTCCATTGCCTTTTTTCTTTAGTATTTCCAGAGTCTACCTCCCTCTCTCAAATTCCCTGGAGATCACTCTAGTCCAGTGGTTCTCATCTAGGGGCAGTTGTGTCCCAGGTGGGCATTTGGCAAGAGCTGGAGACATGGAAACATTTTCGTCTCTCATAGGGATTGCTACTGATATCCAGTGGGCAGAAACCAGGGATGCTGTTATGCATTCTGTAATGCACAGGAAAGCCCCCCAAACACAGAATGATCCAGTTTCAACTAGCAGTTGTGCTCAGGTTGAGAATACCTGCGCTAGCAGAGGCCAGCGTCTTCTCATTCCTAAATTACCACATTAGCCCTTGAACTGCATTAGCCCTTCCTGCAGTTAATCTTAAGCAGTGCAAAGCCAGCACCAGTACCCTTCCTGACTTCTCACTAGTGTCAGGATAAAAGTGACACTTCCTCATCAGGGGAGGGAAGGCCCTGCAGGGTCTTGCTGTGGTTGCTGCTCCAGCCCTTATCCCTGTTGTTGCCAGCTTGCCTTCTGTTCTCTTGTTGTCGTGGCTTTTTTTCTCATCTTTGCCCATGCTTTGGTCTTCCTGCCTATGACTTTCACACATGCTCTTCTGTTTCTGGAACAGAATTCTCCCAACCTTTATCTTGTTAATTCCACTTGTTCATTCTTTAGTTTGTAACTTGAATATCTGTGTACTTAAGAGTCCCTTGGACTGCAAGGAGATCCACCCAGTCCATTCTGAAGATCAGTCCTGGGTGTTCTTTGGAAGGAATGATGCTAAAGCTGAAACTCCAGTACTTTGGCCACCTTATGTGAAGAGTTGACTCATTGGAAAACACTCTGATGCTGGGAGGGATTGGGGGCAGGAGGAGAAGGGGACGACAGAGGATGAGATGGCTGGATGGCATCACTGACTCGATGGACGTGAGTCTGGGTGAACTCCGGGAGTTGGTGATGGACAGGGAGGCCTGGCGTGCTGCGATTCATGGGGTCGCAAAGAGTCAGACACGACTGAGCAACTGAACTGAGCTGAATAGTGCTTTTTGAACTCTAGATTAATTTTTTGTTATGAATTATAATAGACCTGGACTTTTGTTATATCACTTAATATTGTTGTGAATCTGTTTTTCTCTTTTAAAAATGGGTATCCATAAAATAATAATAGCCAAAAATAGCTTAACACTTAGGCCAGGCACCCTTCTAGGTGCTCTGTATTTTTCTTTGACCCTCACTACAACCATATGTGATAGTTGTTACTTTACATTGTTACCGTATTTAGTAGAGTCTCAGATGCCTTTGCCTCAATGTCTCTGAAATTAGGTTGTGTCTTATTGTCAATGGCATCTTACATTTGGCAGAACATGGTATTAATTCCATTTTATGGATCAGGAAGTTGAAGCACAGAGAGATTAAGTCTCCTGCCCAAGATCACATAACTGATGATGATAGTGGCAGGATTCCAGTCCAGGAAGTCTGATGCCATGGACCAGATCTGCTTCAATTCAGTGCTTTCCTGCATTATAATGTTGCTGTGAGGATTATCAAGATTATATAGATGTCAAACATGTAGCTCATTGATGTATAGTAAGCACTGAATAAATGTCAGTTATTATTATTGGTACGTTTATTGTTTCTCTTTTTGTATAATTATTTCATGCTATCTCTTCCATAGAAAGGAAGATTTCAGAAGCACTAGACTTCTGTCTTCTGTTTCTCACTGTATCCATTTCTCTTAGCATTGTGCCAGGTAGTAAGTGTTTTTATTTTGACTGAATAAATGAATACATGAATGAAGAAAGGAACTATTAAGGGGAATTGGAGTCCTGGCATTTGACGTCACAAAGATTTGTCTTGTACGCTTAGTTTCTGCCTCTCTTATGACACTTACCCATGCTTTGTTGTAACATTTATTTGTGTAATTGTCTTTTGTCTCTGCACTGGATTATAAACTTCCCACATACATGGCATTGCAACCCCTGGTACCTACTACGGTTTTATTGTATAGAAGACACTCAGCACATACACGTTAGACTAATTGACTCTTGAGTCACCCTAGCACTTAACGCTATTTTTAGGACCCAGTATTCTCATGGAGGATTGTCTCTCTGATTTTTCTGATTGTCTCTCTGATTTTTTAGAAAAATTTAAAATTTTTCTAGGTTAAAAAAAAAGATTTGTTTTATTGAAATATAGATGATTTACATTATTATATTAGTTTCAGATATAAAGGCATAGTGACCCAAATATTTTTATGAATTATTTTCCGTTTAAATTTATTACAAAAATATTGGCTTTATTCCCTATGCTGTACCGTATATCCTTGTAGCTTATCTACTTTGTAGAGAGTTTGCACCTCTTAATTCCCTAACCCCAAATTCCCTCTTGCCTCTTCCCTCCCTCTACTGGTGGAACCACTAGTTCTCTATATCTGTGAGTCTGTTTCTGTTAAATTCCTTTGTTTGTTTCATTTTTTCAGATTCCACATGTAAGTGATAATGTGCATTTTTGTATTTCTCTGTTTGACTTATTTCATTAACCGTGATATCTTCCAGGTCCAACCATGTTCGCACAAATGGCAAAATTTCATTCTTTCTTATGGCTGAGTAATATTCCATTGTGTGTGTGTATATATATGCATCAGCAGTCCATGGTGGCGTAAAGAGTCAGATGCAACTGAACTGGATATACCACACCCTTTTTGTCCATTCTTCTGTTGAGGAACACTTAGGTTGATTCCATATCTTGACTGTGCTATGAACACTATAGTGCATGTATTGTTTTGAACTAGAGTTGTCATTTTCTTCAGATGTATACCCAGGAGTTGAATTGCTAGATCATATGGTAGTTCTGTTTTTAGTTTTTTGAGGAACTTCATAGTGTTTTCCATAGTGGTTTCACCAATAAATATGTTGGACTAATTGACTTATGAATCACCGTAGTACTTCCAGCTTTGTTCAAGACCCAGTACTCTTCTGGGGAAATGTTCTGTTCAGTTCAGTCGCTCAGTCGTGTCCGACTCTTTGCGACCCCATGAATCGCAGCACGCCAGGCCTCCCTGTCCATCACCAACTCCCGGAGTTCACTCAGACTCATGTCCATCGAGTCAGTAATGCCATCCAGCCGTCTCATCCTCTGTCATCCCCTTCTCCTCCTGCCCCCAATCCCTCCCAGCATCAGAGTCTTTTCCAATGAGTCAACTCTTCCCATGAGGTGGCCAAAGTACTGGAGTTTCAGCTTTAGCATCATTCCTTCCAAAGAAATCCCAGGGCTGATCTCCTTCAGAATGGACTGGTTGGATCTCCTTGCAGTCCAAGGGACTCTCAAGAGTCTTCTCCAACACCACAGTTCAAAAGCATCAATTCT
>NW_011494814.1:693575-713014 GCF_000754665.1 Bison bison bison | reverse complement strand
CAAGAGTCTTCTCCAACACCACAGTTGAAAAGCATCAGTTCTTCAGCGCTCAGCCTTCTTCACAGTCCAACTCTCACATCCATACATGACCACAGGAAAAACCATAGCCTTGACTAGACGAACCTTTGTTAGCAAAGTAATGTCTCTGGTTTTGAATATGCTATCTAGGTTGGTCATAACTTTCCTTCCAAGGGGAAATGTTATATATGGAAATATTTTTTAACAGTGTAATAAAACTTTTTGCCATTGAGTTGTTCTTATTTCCCAATTGTCTTAAGAAAAATAGCAACTGAACTTCCCTGCATATCTTTATAGACTTACTCTAAGTAATAAGGAAAATAGACCTCATACCTGATTGAAAAATAGAGATAGAGAGAGGTATATGAGTATAAGTTTTCTTTATTTCCGGTTTAGTCTGTGTTTAAGAATTAGTGATCATTTTTCAGAAAGGATTGAAGATAATTCCTTTATATGCTGGCCTTGAAAATTAAAGAAATGAGAAAACAGTTTTTAAACATTGGAGGTTGTTTGTCTGAATTACTCACTGTGTGTAGAATAATGAATTTATTGCCTTTCCAATTGGCTACATTTATTGGAAAGCTAAAGAATAAATCTTTTTATGGCAAGGAGAATGTTAGGTCAGCGGCCTAAACAATTTACCTGGCTTCTTCCTTTTGGATCTAGTTTCATGTCTTTGGCAGCTGAATGCAAAGGATATTGCATTCTGCCCTGGTGATGCCAAAAGTTCACAGAAGAGAGCATTTTTGGCAGATTGTGCTTGTTTTAAGGACAAAGGTGTTTGAATTTCACACTTTAATTTTCAGGGATGTGTTCATACACTAGAGGTGAGAGGTTCATAAAATCATGTAATGTGTACTAAACACTTGGGGATACAGCATGTTTCACCTTGATTGGCTGCTCAGAAAGTTCCATAGTGGCTTTTGTTATCTGGACTGTACATTGAGCTGGGCCCTGGAGGGAACATTGAGTAGGATGGAAATTAATTATTGTTGTGTAGATTCAGAACTTAAACATCTTAGAACACAAAAGGGAGGATATTTTTACTAATTGCAATGGCCTTATTGACTACTGACATAACTTACCTCAGAAAATTGTGCCTAATGGTAATACTTCTAAGCCAAAAACAAATGAGAGTTTATGGGCCACCAGCACTCAATCTCTACATATACTTTCACTTGTATTATGTTTAAGTTACTTTGTAGAAAAGCAGCTGGGATATAGCAGGATCTTGTAACATATGGTCATTTTATACATTTTGAAATATGTTGCATTCACATTAATAACTATTTAGATATGACTATTTGGAAAAGTATTTCAATTCCACATGATTACAAAAAATTAGAATTAATGTGTGGAGTTCTATTACAATACAAAGATAAGCAGAAAACAATACAAACACAACTTTTTATTATCTATATATACAAGTGGATTCATGAATCTATATTATTTTCATTGTCAAAAAAATAAAAGATTTTTTTTTCTCACAAACGGTGAAGAATGATTTACCTTCTTTGTGCTAAGTGCTGATACTATTCTAGATTTTTAAAAACATGCATATTCTTTTGCACTGAAGTTCTACTTCTAATGACAAACTCCTACAAAAAAATCACAGTGTAGAAATGTGTAGAAATGTTTATTTCAGTATTCTACTATCAAATATTTGGGAGCAACTTAAATATGTTTCTATAGGCAATTGAATAAATTATTATATTCATTGAGTGAAATGCTGGGTAATATTTAAACAGATTGCGATAGATTTATATGTGTTGAAGTTCATGATATGTATTTCCAAGTTTCAGAACAATGTCTACAAGATGATTTTATTCATGTAAATAAGGTGAATAAGGTATTGAATAACATACGTGTATGTTTTTGGAGTTTATATCCCTTTTTGAGAAATACACAGGAAATAGTTTCTAATGATGATTTGGGGGCGTGGAAAGACTTAAGGCTAGTGGACTTTTGCTTTTGCCTTTGTGTTCTTCTATGTCGTTTACATTTTTAAAGAAAATCATAAAATATTTGTATTTTAATTTAGACATGAAATACTCTAAATTGAATCTTTAGCTCTTGGATTGGTTGTTTCTCATACTGGAAACCATTTGCTAAACAAGTGAGTGGAAAGTGTGGCAGAAATAGAGTATCTATTTTAATGTTCTTGTGGCACAATTAACACACACACTCTCCATGTCTTCCTGGATCTTGCAGATGACACATCTGTGGGACCCCTGTGTATAGGATGCTATAGCTCCTGCAGTTAGTCTTAGGATATTGTTCTGGCGACCCCTGTCCCCAAACTGGTATTTGTGGTCCTCTCCTTTAGGGTTCGTCATTATAGAGACTTTCCTTAGTCTGCAAAAGCGTATTCTGTTGTCAGAGCTGAATTATATGTTGGATAATGACTTTTGCTCATTCCCTCCCCTCTCTTCCTAATAGATAGTCGTGCTATTTTTGTTATGATAATAATGGATGCTTAGAGATTTTCCCTCCAAATTCTTTGTTTTACGCCCATAGTTTACATAATGTGTTCAGAATATTGGTGAGTCTTAAATCTCATTCGGTAAATGGTAAAAATTAAATTTAGGGAAAGCAACTGAGTCTTTTCAGACCATGACTGAATTAAGATGTATAGAGTCACCAGTGAATGCTTGAATGTGTGCATCTTATTGTGCCTGAAGAGAGATACTGCCTTTATCCACAAAGTGAATTCTAACTGAGGAACCACTTAAAAAAAAAACAAGCATTTTTAAGCAGAAATTTAAAAAGATGATTCTGACACGGAAGAGAGTGTTGGGAAGAAACAGTAATTTAAAGCCAGATGTAATATGTTTTTGTACTTTGTAACCAAACTAATGTTAAGCTTTATAAATTTATTGAGGAACATTTAGCCCTTTTATTACAGAATTAAAGGTAGAGAGAACATAGGTAATTGTAATTAAGTGAGGCAACAGCATAATGATCAAGATAGAAAGATGGTTTAAATTCTTCTGGGCCAATTCTCTGCTCAGTGTCGTAGGTCATGCCTACGGGGCACTTGGAAAACTGTTTTCACGTATATGGGTGTTGGGGTCAGCACTAGATGAATAGCAGAAAATAGCTGGATCATGTTTTAATCTGGAAGATTTGAAAATGCCAATCAGACACTTGGCTTGCTCTAGTTTTCAGAAATACTAAGTGAAATGTGGATCATAAAGCAGATTTTGGCTCTAAAACACTGAATTAAAATTATTCTTAGGAAGGCTTCAATTAACTCCACAGTGAAACTACCAGTATTCTCAATTTCGTAGCTTGAGATGCTTGTGAGAGTGGCAGATGGCCACACAAAGCAACCATGTTATTTTATTTCCAAATTTATGTAAACTGAACTCATAAATTAAAAAAATATAAGACTTCTCAATTTTACCACAAGAATCCTAGGTCCCAGAATCAAATCCTGGATTTTAGAAAGTCCTCTAAATTCGTTGGTGAGGTTTTTAAAAATAGTAATGTATGTGATTTAAGTCACCTTCTTGTCAATGGTTGGGATATACATGTCTTTTCTTCCTGTTCAGCTCATCTGCCACATGTTGACCACAGTGGTTCAACAGGAATGCTTTGACAAACAGATCAATTTGGGATTAAACATGGCTGTGCAAGTACTTAGCTAGGAGACTTTAGGTAAATAATGTGACCATTTTAAAACTTCTCTGCTTTCATCTGTGAATACATAACCATACTGTTTAAGGATTTGGTGAGAAAAAACCCTAGGAAGCAATTAATTAGCCCGACACTAAGAACATAGTAAGTGCTCAGTTATTAGCTACTTTTATGACATTCTTTTTTTAAACATTGGCCAATGGGACATACAAGGAATGGGTTATAATTCCTTTAAGTTTTGTAAATGTTAAAAAAAATAGGTCATATAGTTAAATGATTAGGAAGCATTCTCTTGAATGAGATAGCCTTTAGATGTGGGTGTATGTTCTACAGTTTAACATGCGGTATAGCCTGGACACCAGCACTTCAGAATGGATGCTGCCAGATGGATCTTTCCAGTACGGACCAGAAGAAAACCAACCAGGCCCTTGGAAGCCTTCCTTTTAAAATCAGTGATGATGCTAGCATTCTGTATCATGACATTGCTATCAGATGTCTGATTAGAAAATATGGCATTCTACTTAGTTATATTTTAGTCAGTCCTGGGTTAGGCAAAATCATGTTTTTCTTCTAACCTCCTTGATGAAATTCTTAGAATGAAGTGGATATTAGAATTGATGGGGGCAGGGGCGGCATGCTTAGATGCTTTAGTAAATACCTTTTTGTTCCATCTTATAAATTAGAAGACCCAGGGAGAAGAAGGTCTGACTGCTGCCTTTTCTACTCTGTGCTTCCTCCTAGGAATCAGTGCTTCCCCATGCTTTAATTACAGGATCCTCATAGAGACTGGGTTTTAATTATTCAGGTTTTTGCCAGGACTGAAGTCTTTTTTTTTTTTTTTTTCCCTGAACCAAATCGGCCACTATAGAATGGAGATACAGATAGTGCAGGAAATGGAGGTGAATGTGTATCCACTTCACAAAATATCTGAGAATGGTGGTTGATAGAAAAATAAAAAATCTGTTACCACTGGCTTCTTTGGTGATTTCCTTTTGTTTTTGTCACCTAACAAATCAAGAGAACAAAAATAATTGTGATTAAATTGGAATTTCCAACTGGGTTCTAGTAACTTGAGATGTTACCATGACAAAGAAGTAGCATTCATGTTCCTGTGATCTCTATACAGTGATTGTGCCCTTGAGACTCAGACCATTCTGTCACTAGCAGAGAGTCACCTCAATTGAAATCTTATCTAAACGTTTGCCTCATTTGCTACTCGGTGGTAAAAGTTCTTTTTAAGCAGCATCCTCTGTGGTTTGCATTTTAATTTACTTTACATGTGAACTGTGGAGGGAGGGAACAAATGATTGTCTCCTCTACGTATCCTCTTAAAACACTTATTCTGAGCCTGGTCAAGTTGCTAGTTCTTGTCCTTCTGAGTGTTAGAGTCTTCTCTTTTACCATCTCTTTCATTTAAACAAGTTCTCACTTTGTTTGACCCTGTATATTTTTATCCAATTGAAGATTCATCTGAATTTTTTTTTCTTTACTCATTGAAACATCTGTTAGTAGTTTTTCATAGTATTAACATTGTGGGAGTTTCTATGAGTTAGTTTGAGATGCCCAGGCTATTGTGTAGAGTCAAACCAGCATTGTCAAGGATTCTTTCTGAGTGCCTACTCTGGGAAATCCCACTGCTAGGGGACACAGCATTGCAGTGATTATCCTAAAAAGAAGGATGGTCTCACTGTATCATTAAGCAAAAGCCCAGGTGGGCAGCAAAGTAATTTAACTTTTAAAAGCATACAGGCTGAAGCATAGGGATCTTCTGAAGATAAGGATCTCCATCTTGGAGGATGACATAGTAACTGGAAGCAGTTTTAGCCCACTCATTTTGTAATTACACCCCAAAAGTTTTTATTTAATGGCAAGGTAACATTTCTTCTTTTAAGACCTTATTATAGTCTTAGCTCCTAGAACATTTTGCTAGCTACAGTGAAGTTACTGGAACACTTTTCTTGGCATAAGTAGGGTTTTCAATTTTGTTTTCAAATATTAGTAGTTTAAAATGATGAACTACATGCAGTCCCTTTGTGTTACACAAAAAATGATCAGCACAGGCATTTTCTTCATTTATCTATGAAGTAGATGTAAGAATCTGAGTTTTAAACTTGTTTGGTCATCTTCTTTTTCTGTTTCATTTCTTTTGATATCACATCTATTTCTTATCTTTTCATTTTTCAGTAATAGAAGAAGCCTTAACAGTTGCAAGATTACATATTTATATCAGGGTTCAGACTGTGAATTCATTCTTTTCTAGGGAAGCAGAAAGATCATGTAAAAATGGTGACCACATGTTGACAGAATGCATGATTTAACAAAACCAAAGGCAATCATTTCAAAGAAAAATGTTTTATTTTCTGCCAGCAGAGTATAATGGAGAGAAATTGGCTGGTATTATTTTAAAAAATTGCCCAAATCACTGTAGTTAGTGTAAAATTGTCTCTGGAACTATTTCCTGTAAGTTAACCAGACATATGATTGTATCCTTTATATTTTGAATACTGAAACTCACATTTCAACTGTCTTGCATGGAGCCTATCAGGTATAATAGCTCTTTGTACAGGTTCTTCCTTTTTGCTAGTAGTCTCTTTCATCTAAGCTTCTACCTTTATTCATCCCAGATTAGAATACTTATAGTTTGGGACTTTCTAGACTTTGAGCTTAATATTGGGGCTTCTTTGATGGCTCAGCAGGTAAAGAATCCATCTGCAATGCAGGAGACACAGGGCATGTGGGTTCAATCCCTGGGTCAGAAAGATCCCCTAGAGGAGGGCATGGCAACTCTCTCCAGTATTCTTGCCTGAAGAATCCCATGGGCAGAGAAGCCTGGCAGGATACAGCCCATGAGGTTGCTTAATATTATTCACTAACAAATCAAGACCAGGAGCTCCTAAAAATGTGTTGCTCCTGCCTGCGAAAGTTCAAGTGAAATGAATGTAAACATTGTTTACCTATTAACAGTTCTCTGTCCATTTCAGTCAGAAGATTTTATTTACCATGTGGTTCATAGGGCTTGCTGGTTTTTTCTGAGTACTTAAAGTAATTTCAGACAGTACACACTGGGACCTGCTTATGTTGTCTGTGGGTATAGTATGTATTATTAACAGCAGATCAGATTTATGTGTCCATGAAAGAATAATGCACTTTGATACGATTCCAATACTCACGTACCTCTGAGTGAGTTCAGAAGACATGAGTCACGTCACTCACTGGAGTCTTGCTGGTTGTATTGCTACTTTGCCAGTGATGTTTTTAATGGCTTTTAAGTACTGGAGGTGTTTAGAGTGGTTGTTTTCATGTCATTTACAGACCAGGTCATCCTGTGTGATTCAGGCCTACGTTTTGGAAAAACCGTGGAGTTAGTGACAAACAGACTGAAAAATGTATAACTATTACTTACCTTGGGGGCAGATAGGGGTACTGCACTGGTTTCTACACAATACCAGAAATACTGATGCTCACCTGATAAAGATAATGGGTTGATTTGGCTTTAGCCTAATGCTCAGCAGCATCTAACATGTTTGTGGATTCCTTGTTCACATCCTGTGAGAATGTTCTAGGACATTATACAGTACAGAGAAACTAAGCAGGCACCATATGTAAAATTAGATAGCCAGTGGAAATTTGCCGTATAACACAGAGAGCTCAAATCTGGTGCTCTGTGACAACCTAGAGGGGTAGGATGAGGTGGGAGGTGGGAGGAAGGTTCAAGAGGGAGGGGACATATGTATACCTATGGCTGATTCATGTTGATGTTTGGCAGAAACCAACACGATACTGTAAAGCAAATTATCCTCCAATTAAAAATAAATAAACTTAAATGAAGATAAAGTAAACTGGCAATCTTAAAAAAATGCAGGCTGTGCCATCATTTGAACCTTTCCCACCCACCATTGAAAAAAAAAAGTTTTCATTTATGTTTAAAAAGGAGCTATAGCTCTTATATAAACAGTGTTCATCTTTTAGTTTAGACAGCTGATATTCATTATTATCTATAACTCAGGGGTAAGTGTTTTGTGCTCTGCTTTGTCAGTCCTGGAGAAGACCCAGACTTTCCTTCGGAAAAGTGGAAACAAGAGTATTTCATTGCTATTAATCAGGAATGTTAGTTAAGCCAGTTTTCATGTGTTGTCCATGAGTTTAATAACCATGCAACCTCACTGAATCCTGCACAAAGGTCGAGTTGCGTGTTTACTTTTGGAGGCTTTGTGACTGTATTAGATTCTAACAGGCTGACAAGAGGGAGAAGGAGGCAAGTGGAGGGAGGACACAGCATTTTAAAACTGCAAAGAAGATGGATAATCCCTTTAATGCACATCAGACATAGTCCCAGCAGTTCCACTAGTGTTAGTGACAAAATCACAAGTGAAAATAGAATCCCTAAGGGGAAAGGTATCCTAGTGAACACTCCCTTTATTTCTCAGGTGAGAAAACAGAGCCAGACATTAAATGTCATGTCTGAAATCATAGAGCTTGGCCCAGAACCCAGGTCTCACAACTTACAGATCAGTATTTGAGTGTAATGAATAACTGTGATTTCCTTAGTCATATTTTCTCTTAAATTGAATAGCTTCCTTATGTGGGCCACCTGTACCTATTTAATTGAGTCTACTTACTCTCCAGATGATCTATCAATCACTTTAGACTAGACCTGCTTACACATCACCCCTAGATACACATTGGTTCCATCTAGGACTTCCCACTGATAGTATGAACTACTAATGCGGAACTGTCTTAAATGGCTTAACCTCTTTCTGCCTAGGAATACAAGTACCCTGAGCACAGAGAGGAAGGAAACTCTTTTTTATTTTTCAATAGAAAATCCCTCCCTCTTGGGAGCAGTAGAATTTTTTTGGCACTGACATGTTTCCATATGACCTCCACCCCATCTAAGCATCTGTTAAACTGATGCTGGGAAAGTGTGTGGATGGGTGAATCTTGAGGCAGTAGAAGCCCCTCAGACAAATCTGTGCTAGCCAAATTAGGACACACAATGCCTGTTGAGCTCCGTGAAAACTGAGCACACGGACACGGAATAGAGAGGCATTATTTTCCTTATTCCTGCTTTTCATACACATTGTCTGGGACTTTATGCAAATTCATTTGTAACACATGGTATAAAAGCCCTGTGCTTGATTTTTCAGGTTATGACATGAATCTACATTTACCACATAGTACCATCCAAAAGCATTGGAAACAGAGATCATTCTGTTGTTTTTGAGATTGCATCCAAGTACTGCATTTCGGACTCTTGTTGACTGTGATGGCTACTGCAACTAACACCCAAAAGAGATGTCCTTTTCATTATAGGGGACTGTAATGAAGAAGTAGGAAGTCAAGAAACACCTGCAGTAACAGGAAAATTTGGTCTTGGAGTACAGAATGAGGCAGGGCAAAGGCTAATAGAGTTTTGCCAAGAGAACACACTGGTCATAACAAACACCCTCTTCCAAAAACACAAGAGAAGACTCTACACACATATATCACCAGATGGTCAACAACGAAATCAGATTGATTATATTCTTTACAACGAAAGATGGAGAAGCTCTATACAGTCAGCAAAGACAAGACCAGGAGCTGACTGTGGCTCAGATCATGAATCCTTATTGCCAAATTCAGACTTAAATTGAAGTAGGAAAAACCACTAGACCATTAAGGTATGACCTAAATCAAATCCCTTATGATTATACAGTGGAAGTGTGAAATAGATTTAAGGGATTAGATCTGATAGAGTGCCTGATGAACTATGGACAGAGGTTCTTGATGTTGTACAAGAGACAAGGTTCAAGACCATCCCCAAGAAAAAGAAATGCAAAAAAGCAAAATGGCTGTCTGAGGAGGCCTTACAAATAGCTGTGAAAAGAGAAGTGAAAGCAAAGGAGAAAAGGAAAGATATACCCATTTGAATGCAGAGTTCCAAAGAATAGCAAGGAGAGATAAGAAGGCCTTCTTCAGTGATCAGTGCAAAGAAATAGAGGAAAACAACAGAATGGGAAAAACTAGAGATCTCTTCAAGAAAATTGGAGATACCAAGGGAACATTTCATGCATAGATGGGCTGAATAAAGGACAGAAATGGTATGGACCTAACAGAAGCAGAAAATATTAAGAAGAGGTGGCAAGAATACACAGAAGAACTATACAAAAAAGATCTTCACAACCCAGATAATCACAATGGTGTAATCACTCATCTAGAGCCAAACATGCTAGAATGTAAAGTCAAGTGGGCCTTAGGA
Organism: Bison bison bison; assembly: GCF_000754665.1. Taxonomy (NCBI): domain Eukaryota; kingdom Metazoa; phylum Chordata; class Mammalia; order Artiodactyla; family Bovidae; genus Bison; species Bison bison. The sequence goes on along the minus strand of NW_011494814.1, from coordinate 703,119 downwards.
AGCATCACACGAACAAAGCTAGGGGAGGTGATGGAATTCCAGTTGAGGTATTTCAAATACTAAAAGATGATGCTGTGGAAGTGCTGCACTCAATATGCCAGCAAATTTGGAAAATTCAGCAGTGGCCACAGGACTGGAAAAGTTCAGTTTTCACTATAATCCCAATGAAAGATAATGCCAAAGATGCTCAAACTATTGCATAATTGCAGTCATCTCACATGCTAGCAAAGTAATACTCAAAATTCTCCAGGCCAGGTTCAACAGTACCTGAACTGTGAACTTCCAGATACTCAAGCTGGTTTTAGAAAAGGCAGAGGAGCCAGAGATCAAATTGCCAACATCTGTTGGATCATTGAAAAAGCAAGAGAGTTCCAGGAAAACATCTATTTCTGCTTTATTGACTATGCCAAACCCTTTGACTCTGTGGATCACAACAAATTGTGGAAAATTCTGAAAGACATGGAAATACCAGACCGACTCACCTGCCTCTTGAGAAATCTGTGTACAGGTTAGGAAGCAACAGTTAGAACTGGACATGGAACAACAGATTGGTTCCAAATAGGAAAAGGAGTACTTCAAGGCTGTATATTGTCACCCTACTTATTTAACTTATATGCAGAGTACATCATGAAAAATGCTGGGCTGGATGAAGCACAAGCTGGAATCAAGATTTCTGGAAGAAATATCCATAACCTCAGATATGCAGATGACACCACCCTTACGGCAGAAAGCAAGGAAGAACTAAAGCGCCTCTTGATGAAAGTGAAAGAGGAGAGTGAAAAATTTGGCTTAATGCTCAACATTCAGAAAACTAAGATCGTGGCATCCAGTCCCATCACTTCATGGCAAATAGATGGGGAAACAGTGGAAACAGTGAGAGACTATTTTTCTGGGCTCCAAAATCACTACAGATGGTGACTGCAGCCATGAAATTAAAAGACGCTTACTCCTTGGAAGAAAAGTTATGACCAACCTAGATAGCATATTCAAAAGCAGAGACATTGCCAACAAAGGTCTGTGTAGTCAAGGCTATGGTTTTTCCAGTAGTCATGTATGAATGTGAGAGTTGGACTATAAAGAAAGCTGAGTGTTGAAGAATTGATGCTTTTGAACTGTGGTGTTGGAGAAGACTCTTGAGAGTCCCTTGGACTGCAAGGAGATCCAACCAGTCCATCCTAGAGGAAATCAGTCCTGAATATTCATTGGAAGGACTGATGCTCAAGCTGAAACTCCAATACTTTGGCCACCTGATGTGAAGAACTGACTTATTGGAAAAGACCCTGAGGCTGGGAAAGACTGAAGGCTGGAGGAGAAGGGGATGACAGAGGATGAGATGGATGGCATCACCAACTCAGTGAAAATGAGTTTGAGTAAACTCTTAGAGTTGGTGATGGACAGGGAGGCTTGGCATGCTGCAGTCCATGGGGTCACAAAGAGTCGGACATGACTGAGAGACTGAACTGAACCATTTAATTGAGTGCTTATAGAAATCTTTAGGCAATGAGTCGTTTGCTCTCATTTTCTGTTTGCCATATTGTTCAAAATTTGTATAAAATTTTGTAAAATCAGTAATTTCCTTGTGCTCTTGAAGAATTTGGGATGATTTTCCGTGCAGATATTGGCTTGGCATTTTTTCCTCTCTTGTCATCGTGGTCATGCAGATATTGATAACTATGCATTATGACTGATTTTTTAAAAGTTCTAAAAAGGCTTCTAAATGAAAGCTATAATTTTGTATTGAATTTCTAGTGACATGAGCAAATCACTTGCTCTTTGCCCTTATGGATTTTATAATGTCATCAGAGCCTATCAATAAAATTATAGCCTACTGTTGGGGATATGTAATTCCTTATAGTATTGCCTATATAGGAGGCATGGGACGGGGCACAAATTGGAGTATCTGCCCTGGAAACATTCCAGCAGTGAATGAGTGTGTGTGTGTGTGTCTGAGTGTGTCTTTTCATTTTGTATTACTGTACACTCAGTCCTGGAAGCTGCACATGAAGAGTGGTGCCTGACTCTCACTTAGGAATGATCCTTGCTTCCACATACTGTGAATGAAATTGACAAGAATTTTGCCATTGTAATCCATTTCAAATAGCAACAGACTCTGCACTTAGACATCATGGCTGTTCCTTCCACCTGAGTTGTCAACCTCTATCCAAGAGGGAGAGAGATGCTGCCAGAGATCAGGAGCTTAGGTCTTAATAAGAAGGCCATAGATGACCCAGTAGGGGATATACACTTTACTTAATAGATGTATTTCTATAATAATGAAGTTTATTTATTTAAAAATACACAAGAGGGCAAAAAACCCATACCCAGAAGCAGAAGAGATTCAGCTGTAGGAAAACAGTAGTTCTAAAACTTTTGTTAAATTTCAGGAGGCCTCTCTAGATGGCTGTCTTGTTCAGTCATTCTGGAACATTTGGAGATTTAATAGTTCACCGTAATTTGTAGGTTCCCTGCTATCTGGAATCTTTTCTCTGTTATCTTTTGTGTGTTCTCTTGAGAGCACTGCCTCTGTTCGCTTTTTTTTTAAGTTATTTCTGGTTACACGTAAATAACACAGAGCTAGCAAAGAGATACAATGATTATATAAGGATCTGGGATTCCCCCTGAGACATTTCTACCTGTTAGGTTTCTGTCTGACTGGTGGGAATGTATGGTGACCTGATGTTCTGAGTGCAACAGTGTATGATTAATAAAGAGAAATGACATGCGCCCTTCACTTTTCTTGCTCCTTGCCTCAGTTTGGTACTGACTGTAACCCCAATTTCAGAGTGTGGAAAGGGGGAAAACTGTTTTGAGAGTTTAAATATTTTTGTCAGGGAAGAATTTATGAATTTCAGGGTTTCGTGGGGACAGAGGAGTATCTGTGTTTCTTCTCTTTTGGTTTTCCTTCCCTTGTTTACTATAAGAGCATCCAAGGATCGATTTACTGGGTAAGTTTAGTTTCAAGAGAAGTACTACGGGACATGTTATTTATTGTCTTAAATCATGACTTTTAAGGGCATTCAGATCATCATTAACATAATCATATTTCAATAAATACCTACTCAGGACACAACATATATGTAAGACACCATATTATTGCATTGATGTTGCTGTTGTTCATTTGCTCAGTCGTGTCCAATTCTTTGTGATCCCATGAGCTGCAGCATGCCAAGCTTCCCTGTACTTCAGTATCCCCCATAATTTGTTCAAACTCATGTCCTTTGAATCAATGATGCCATCCAGCCATCTCATCCTTTGTCATCCCCTTCTCCTCCCGCCCTCAATCTTTCCCAGCATCAGGGTCTTTTCCAATGAGTTGGCTCTTCGCATCAGGTGGCCAAGTATTGGAGTTTCAGCTTCAGCATCAGTCCTTCCAATGAATATTCAGAGTTGATTTCCTTGGAGATGGACTGGTTTGATCTTCTTGCAGTCCAAGGGGACTCTCAAGAGTCTTCTCCAACACCACAGTTCAAATGCATCAATTCTTCAGTGCTCAGCCTTCTTTATGGTCCAACTCTCAAATCCATACATGACTACTGGAAAAAAACATAGCTTTGACTATTCAGACCTTTGTCAGCAAAATGAAGTCTCTCCTTTCTAATGAGCTGTCGAGGTTTGTCATAGCTTTCCTTCCAAGGAGCAAGCATTATTTTAATTTTATTGCTTCAGTCATCATCTGCAGTGATTTTGGAACCCAAGAAAATAAAGTCTGTCACTGTTTCTATTGTATCCCCATCTATTTGTCATGAAGTGATGGGATTGGATGCCATGATCTTAGTTTTTTGAATGTTGAATTTTAAGCCAGCTTTTTCACTCTCCTCATTCACCTTCATCAAGAGTCTCTTAGTTCCTCTTGCTTTCTTAGAATGGCATTGTCTGCATATCTGAGGTTATTAATATTTTTCCCAGCAATCTTTATTCCAGATTGAGCTTCATTCAGCCCAGCATTTTGAATGAGGTACTCTGCATATAAATTAAATAAGCAAGGTGACAATATACAGCCTTGATGTACTCCTTTCCCAATTTTGAACTAGTCCATTGTTCCATGTGTGGTTCTGTTGTTTCTTGACCTGCATACAGGTTTCGCAAGAGGCAGGTCAGGTGGTCTGGTATTCCCATCTCTTGAAGAATTTTCCACAGTTTGTTGTGATCCACACAGTCAAATGCTTTGGCATAGTCAATAAAGCAGAAGTAGATGTTTTTCTGGAATTTCCTTGCTTTTTCTGTGATCCAACGGATGTTGGCAATTTGATCTCTGCTTCCTTTTCCTTTTCTTTCTTTTTTTTTAAAATTTTATTTTATTTTTAAACTTTACATAATTGTATTAGTTTTGCCAAATATAAAAATGAATCCGCCACAGGTATACATGTGTTCCCCATCCTGAACCCTCCTCCCTCCTCCCTCCCCATACCATCCCTCTGGGTTGTCCCAGTGCACTAGCCCCAAGCATCCAGTATTGTGCATCGAACCTGGACTGGCATCTCGTTTCAAATATGATATTTTACATGTTTCAATGCCATTCTCCCAAATCTTCCCACCCTCTCCCTCTCCCACAGAGTCCATAAGACTGTTCTATATATCAGTGTCTCTTTTGCTATTATTATCAAAACCACTATCAAAACCTTTTCCTTTTCTAAAACCAGCTTATACATCTGGAAGTTCTGGATTCACATACTGTTGAAGCCTAACTTGGAGGATTTTGATCATTACCTTGCTAGCATGTGAAATGTGTGGTATTGTGCTGTTTTTTGTACATTCTTTGTTGCCCGTCTTTGAGATTGGAATGAAATCTGACCTTTTCCAGTCCTGTGGACATTGCTGAATTTTCCAAATTTGCTGGCATATTGAGTGCAGCACTTCCACAGCATCATCTTTTAGTATTTGAAATAGCTTAGCTGGAATTCCATCACCTCTACCAGCTTTGTTTATAGTAATGCTTCCTAAGGCCCACTTGACTTCAAATTTCAGCATGTCTGGCTCTAGGTAAGTGATCACACCATTGTGATTATCTGGGTCATTAGGACCTTTTTCATACAGTTCTTCTGTGTATTCTTGCCACCTCTTGTTAATATCTTCTGCTTCTGTTAGGTCCATACCATTTCTGTCCTTTATTCCCATCTTTGCATGAAATATTCTTTTGAAAGTGAGAGTCACTTAGTCATGTCCGACTCTTTGCGACCCCATGGACTTTATTGTCCATGCAGTTCTCCAGGCCAGAATACTGGAGTGGGTAGTCTTTCCCTTCTCCAGGGGATCTTCCCAACTTAGAGATTGAACCCAGGTCTTCCGCATTATAGGCAAATTCTTTAGCAGCTGCGCTACTAGGGTTGTTTTTCTCTGTTTCTTTGCATTGATCAGTTAGGAAGACTTTTTTATCTCTCCTTGCTGTTCTTTGGAACTCTGCATTCAGATGGGTATATCTTTCCTTTTGTCCTTTGCCTTTCACTTGTCCTCTTTTCTCAGCTGTTTGTAAAACCTCCTACAACCACTTTGCCGTCTTGCATTTCTTTTTCTTGGGGATGGTTTGGTCACTGCTTCCTATACAGTGTTAGGAACCTCAATCCATAGTTCATCAGACACTCTATGTATCAGATCTATTTGTCACTTCCACTGTATAATCATAAGGATTTGATTTATATCATACCTCAATGGCCTAGTGGTTTTCCCTACTTTCTTTAGTTAAAGTCTGAATTTTGCCATAAGAAGTTCACGACCTGAGCCACGGTCAGCTCCCGGTCCTTGTTTCTGCTTACTGTGTAATACTTTTCTATCTTCAGCTGCAAGGAATAGAATCAATCTGATATCAGTATTGACCATCTGGTGATGTCCATGTGTAGAGTCTTCTCTTTGCAAAACTGTTAGACTTTGCCCTGCTTCATTTTGTACTCCAAAGTCAAACTCATCTGTTATTCCAGGTATCTCTTGACTTCCTACTTTTGCTTTCCAGTCCCCTGTGATGAAAAGAACATATTTTTTGGTTTTTGTCTAGAAGGTCTTTTAGGTCTTCATGGAACGGTTCAGCGTCATCTTCTTTGGATTATTGGTTGGGGCATAGACTTGGATTACTCTCATGTGAATTGATAACAATGGTCTTGTTTAACATGAACTTTTACAAAATTGCTAACACAACTTAATCACTAATTTTGGGGGCACACTATGACTCATTTTGAAAATGGCTATTCAGATTTTTCACCTCCTACTCTACCATCTTGATTACTCTCTCTCATTTTAATTTTTAATGAAAGATCTTTTGTATATGGTTTTCCCTTGTGGCTCAGCTGGTAAAGAATCCACCCACAATGTGGGAGACGTGGGTTTGATCGCTGGGTTGGGAAGATCCCCTGGAGAAGGGTAAGGCTACCCATTCCGGTATTCTGGTCTGGGGAATTCCATGGACTGTACAGTCCATGTGGTTGCAAAGAGTTGGACATGGCTGAGCGACTTTTACTTCACTTTTTTATTTATGATGTGATCGTGGTGAACTGATTGACATTTCAGTTGTGATAAAGTGTTTGAAACTGTGGGGCTGAATTGTAGTAAACAGATCTATGCATGAATATACATATGAGTATTTTCAATTTTTTGAGCTACTTTTAATAATAAGTTTGATCCTATGGAGTAGAAACTAATCTATTTTTTCCTGATTATTTATAGAAAATGTGTAAAACAGAGTGAAAGGGAGAAATTCTGAGAAAAAAAACCACTCTGAGAAAAATCAAGGTTAATAGTTTCTTTTCTTCCAATCTCACTTTCTGCATTTCTCTCCATTTTATGCGTCTTCCTCATTTTATCATTGTCACCTACTATAGCTCTTTATATCTTATACATTATGTATCCCATAATTAAACTTACTGTCAACAAAGGCTATTGCTGGTGTTAAACCGTAGATGGTTAACTGCCACAGGCCAAATGAGACCCTTAGGAGCCTTGCATTTTTAAAATGAGATGCTCGCTCGATATTTTACAAAATGAAAGATTTTGCATTAGAAAAATAGTCTACATTTCTGACTTCTTTTAAATAGGAAGACTTGGCAACTTTGGGGTCTACCTTCCCATCTAGTAACAAATGTTTTTCCTGAATAATGTGTGCCCTCTGGTGACTAGGCTAGCGCTCTCTGGTTTGCCACAGTCCACACCACTCCTGGTCACTGCTCAACGCTGAGGGTCCAGTTGCCATTTATTGTCATGCTTGCTTTGCTTTCTCTCAGTCCTCTTTATTCATTTGTATAATTTTGTTGGATCCTACAGGTATTTGAGTTTATGATCTCAAACTTAAATTCATTTGTGCTAGACTAATCATGATTCATAAAACAAGCAAACAAACAAAAAACCCTGGCTCACTCTTCTTGCAAGTATGAATTTTATGAGAAGAGATATAAACAAATCCAATGAGTGATTCTCTGAGAAACTGTGTAGAAGAAAATGAGGTGACAAAACTGAGAGGGTAAGAAAACAGAATGTGAAGGGCAGTGTATATAAATCAATCCCTTTAAACCAGTTGTGTGTTCGTGTGTGTGTGTGTATGCACACGTGTGCACCTGTGTGCACGTGTACATATTTATGTATTTGAAAAGTGACTCTGGGAATTCCCTGGTGGTCCAGTGGTTAGGGGGCTGTGCTCCCACTGCAGGGGACATGAGTTCAGTCCCTGGCTGGGAACTTAAAAAAAAGTGACTCAGGTTTATAGCCATGGGAACAGGACCCAGTTGCCGCATTGCCATTGTTGACTCATTGATCTCCATAGTCTCTTTGTAAATATATTATTGGGAAATGCTGCTGTTATCAGAACTGAAACTAAAGACTTAAATGGTCTTTTGTCCCTGATGACTCAAAAGGAGACCTTGAGGGAAACCCCTTTAAGATGAATATCTCAGCCCAAATAAAACAAAATGAAATACAGAGAGGACAGAAGGTGAATTTAAGAAAAGGGCTCCTGTGAAGTGCCTGTGGGTAAGTAAACAGGTTACAGGATATTTGTTTTGATTGAGGACCATACTGGGATGACAAGTCAGGATGGAAGTATTCAACCCTAGGTCTACCTTTGTATTTTGTAAGCTAATTATTTGGTGGTTTATAGATTCAGATACTAAGGTTGTTTATGGAAGCTTTGTGGTAAAGCCCAGGTGAGCAAATCACTGGCTTCCATTGCCCCATTTCAATTAAGCAGTCCCTTTTACATCAGCTTACAAATCAGTCATCATGTGCTTTCCTACATCCGAGTAGGAAATTCAACACTTTGAATTCATGTTACTATTAAAGTTGTAATTATTCAATATCAGTAAATTCAGTGCTAACTTTCAGTTAATAAGACAACTGGGTCTTTTTAATGTCATGTATACTTATATCATGGAGAAGGCAATGGCACCCCACTCCAGTACTCTTGCCTGGAAAATCCCATGGATGGAGGAGCCTGCTATGCTGCAGTCCATGGGATCTCGAAGAGTCAGACACGACTGAGTGACTTCACTTTCACTTTTCACTTTCCTGCATTGAAGAAGGAAATGGCAACCCACTCCAGTGTTCTTGCCTAGAGAATCCCAGGGACAGGGGAGCCTCATGGGCTGCCGTCTATGTGGTTGCACAGAGTCGGACACGACTGAAGCGACTTAGCAGCAGCAGCAGCAGCATACTTATATCATGATACAACCTTTTGTTTTTCCATGAGCAGCTCTCAAATTCATGAAATTAAAAAAAGCCTATTCATTTATTCTTTATTTAATTTCATGCTATAAACATTAATTTTATACATCAAAATAGTACCTATCTTTATCATCTTGTTACATAGTTAGATATGACTCAGAATAACTTACTTGTAGTTCCTCAAAGTCAGATATTAATGAGAGGACTAAGCGTCTATCAAGGTTTTTCAAAAGATTTTAGGGTTTGGAAAGGACTTGGTTTCTGGCTACGTAATGGATGCTTATAAGTAAACAGATGTTTCCTGTGGTGTCCTGCTTTATAAAGTACCTCAGTGAGGTGTTATGACTCCTCAAATTAAATCTCATAATAATCCCTGGCACGTTAAAATCTTTGCTGCTTCATATATGAAATCTAATGCCATGGACACACTGTTCCACCAAGGGCCACCACCAGTTAGAAGTGGGAGGTGCAGCAGTCAATGAAAAAACAATGATCCTGATTATTTGGTCAGTGTTACAACTTAGTAGAGAACTTAGGATACCATTTATTGAGGCAACTTGTTAACCAAGACTTGACTTGAGTCAGTATCTGCAATTTTGCTTGAGGAAGTTCAGTGTGTGAAGTATTTTGTGTGCTTATTTGTCTGTGTTTTCTCCTGGGTTAGAATCCGCAGATGCCCTGAGGTTGGCAAGGAGTGAGTTACACATGGAAGAAGTCATTCATTCAGTTCAGTTCAGACTCTCAGTCGTGTCCAACTCTTTGCGACCCCATGAATCGCAGCACACCAGGCCTCCCTATCCATCACCAGCTCCCGGAGTTCACCCAGACTCACATCCATCAAGTCAGTGATGCCATCCAGCCATCTCATCCTCTGTCATCCCCTTCTCCTCCTGCCCCCAATCCCTCC